>NC_049170.1:40639199-40941380 GCF_009769625.2 Cygnus olor | reverse complement strand
CAAGTTGTTCAGCCAGTTTTAGCACATCTCTAATTTGTTCATGTCCCTGGTACACGGGTATAGATTTGATGGAAAGTTTTTTTTTTTTTTTTTTTTTTTTTTTTTTTTTTTCTGAAGAGAGGGCTGACACTAGTGGATAAGGTAACAAGCAGGAGGTTCCCACATGTTGGAATTAGCTACTTATCTGTCTCATCCATTGCTTGTTTGTTCACGTTTTGCTCATTCAGATGTATCCTAAAGAAAAGAGATTTCCAGCTATTAGGGTAGCTCCCGTTTCTAATTTGTTCCAGGAGTTCATAGCCGTGGGTCTGAGTGCACCAGGCAGGATCTGTAGTTGTTTACATACTACTTGTCATTGGGGTCATAATTAGCTTTTTAATTTTAATGTTACTGGGTTTTGGCTGACCAGGTAACTATGAAAAGCATGTCCTCCAATTACATTTATGTTCTTTTCTGCATGGTGAATTCAGAGTGGAGATGATTACGTCTGTCATTTTTTCATGCCTCCTTGGTGCCACTGTTCAGGTAGTGGTTTCTGCCAATAGATGTGTACACAGAGTGCTGTGTGATGACTTGCTGTACTTACTCTTTAGGAGTAAAACCTAAGCCTTCACTGAAGCACTTTCCTCTGCAAAGATTGACGCACGTTTGGTATCACTGCCACTCTGCTTCAGCAAGCTTATGCTGCGTAAGGTCACTTGAACAGCCAGAGCTTTCACTCAGGTAGGACTGACTCCTCCTTGGCAGGTTCTACAGAGAGATTTTTCAAGCTGTCCTCCAAAGCATCTTTGGGGATTCCTGGCAGATCAGGTGTTCTAGGGGAAGGAACTGCTTCCTTTTTCAGACACTATTAGCATAAGTATCACAACACGAAGCCCATAATCACACTCAGAAGACGCTTTCCTCTTGTAAATCAGGCAAATCTTGCCTAAATTGGCATTTACTGAAATAGGACTGTTGGAACTGTGCCAGTTCTACACACTACACCGAGCAGGTATATATACTACACTATGTGCTACGCTTGCAGTAAAAAATGGCAAGAGGCATTCTAAAATAACAGAATTACAGTATTATACAATTATAGCGTTTCTGCTAGCACCATGGTAATATTTCTTTTCCATACCTTTGAAGAGAACTTGGAAACCAAAATGCTTCAATGAAAACTACATGCCTAAATTATTCAAAAAATCCAACTGTGATTGGATTCGGGATGAAAAAGTAAACTGAGCTCATTCATTCCATGTTTTAGGCCTGCTGAAGTAAAGCTTAGAAAAAGATCGTTAAAGCAAGAGATGGAGAATGAAGTAGAAAGATGAGAGTGCATTGTTTTACGTTTTCATTTACTGAAATGAGTAGATGTCCTGATTTTCCCCAGAGAAGAGATACCAGGCTTCTAAGTTCTGTTCTGAGTTTAGCAGAAAGGTTGAATCTAAATTTCTAGTTTTTATCACTTTATATTTCCTGGCATCTGTATGTTTCTTGCTAAGTGTTCCATAGTAATGCTCAATTACAAATAACACGTAGATTTAGAATGCGACGAGCTGCTCATTCCATCAATTAACCCCCCACACACCTGGTAGTTGAGGTCTGAATGGTCTTAGATTAGGAATGAGAGAACTTGCTAAGCTCTTGCTTCTGTCAAGCCTCCAAAATCAAACCTCTACCCAGCGGGTTTTAGCTTTCCCTCAAAGTAACCCAGTTATAATTATTGCAACTGCAGGAGTCTTTCCAAGCCCTAATCTTTTAACTGAAACCACAGTGGTTTGGGACAAAAGATCTGGTTTCAATAGGACTTCTGGCCATCTTTCCACTTTACCTTCTTACAGAGCTGCGTTCATGCTTGCTTTGATTCGTGTTGAAGGAGATGTCCCTTATCCACCACTGAAAGGGAGCTGTATGGAAAGCTTTGGTGGTGTCACACCCATTTCAAACTAGAGACTTTTCTGCAGGTCAGTTAAATGGTGTTTCTTCTCGCCTGACAGGATGTCCTCACTACTGTCCCAGTTTCATCCTTTGTCCGTTCCACTCAATATGAAGGGAGACCAACACATCTGAGGTAATGAGCCTGTCATTTGTCATCTACTTTTTCAAATTAATATTAGTTTATTAGTACAGCTTCTGCTGTGTATTTTTATGAAATCCCAACTAGGCCCACTGTCATTTTTGTGAGATTTGGAGTCATAAAAATTGTCATCACAGGTGGCAGCACAAGAATGACCTTGATTATTTCTCCAGAAGATAAGACGGATGAATGACCATTTTTGTTTACTCAGTAGCCCTTCTAGCCCAGTCACCTTTGACTGTTGCTGACAAGTAGAGGATGTTCACTGTAAGACTGGAAGAAATAGGATAAGTGTAGAATTTCCTAACTCCTGGCAGTCAGAGGTTATGGGAATTTCCTGAGCCAGAGATTTCACTGGATTGCATCATCATGTTTACTAGCCATTGATAGACTTATTGACCATAAATTGTCTGGTCTGTTTTGAACTTTTTTGAACCTCCACATCATCCTTTGATGACAGTCCAAATAGCCTTTTTTAGTAAAACAGTTCTTGCAATAAAAAAGGAGAATATGCACAAATTCCTATTTAGTCTGGAAGCCTGCTTCAGTGTAGGAGAGCTCAGACTGCCTTCCCAAATACTTTGTTATTGCAGTTTAGAAACACAGATCTTAAAAATTTTTGGTGATAACTTAATCTTGCTGTTTTTCTTTCCATGCATATTTTGTTGCCCTTGTTCATTTGGTTTTGTGGACTAAGCATTAATATCCTGTGTGCCATGTGCATCCCTGAATAGCTTGAAAAAAATCCCTTGCTGGATTTTTCATGCAAAATCAAAAATGGATATTTGTTGAAATGTGTGGTGATGTGAACTGTGTATTGGAGGTTAGATTGTGCCTCTAGATTTGTTTATTTCACTTGCTTTCTTCCTTGTTATTTATTTTTCTTTTCTGTTTGCCTGGATTTTCATACGTCTCTTCTCTTCTCACACATCTGCTGTGGTTCCCTTTGAATTCTGATGATAGAATGGAATTGGATGTCTGTGCAAAAACAAAGTATTATTTCATTAGGTTATTTTTAGGTTCCCCAGAAGTTTTGAAACAGACATAGATTGCACTGTATGGTAAACTGGAAATCGAAGATGGAAAGAGTTACAGTTAAACAATACATAGCATTAGTGGTTTAGTATTGAATTCTTACAGTAAATGGATATTTGCCCCACACAAAGACTATAGGATGTTGGCCAAATACCTTTGGTTACCACTAAAATGTTTCAGTCTTTCATGGCATTTAGAGCAGACTGGCTTCAGCTATCATTAATAATAAATGGAAGTTACTCTAAAGTCGTTGTATTCAAGTACTACCTGGTGGTTTAGATGTATGTATAAGCACTGGTCATTCATGGTTTAAAGAGGGACCCACATGGGATGCTTTTTGTTGTGGTGAGTCACTCCTGGTAGTCCAAAACGTGAATTATGCTTCCCTGATTTCCACATTCACTGTAAGGTTTTTAAAATGAAACAATTTGGATTTTCTTTGCCAAAAGGTAAGGTTCTCATTTAATCAGAAGACTCCACAACAATCTTAAATTACTGAAGCTTTGGGCTGCTGTACCGTAACTGATCTTGTCTTCAAACTCCATTTTCTCAGGCACTGTGGTGCATGCTATTTCAGAGGCTTGAGGAAATGAGAGGTCTGGAAAATTGCAAATAGTAGGGAAAACTGAATGTTTTGTAAGACCGTCCTCGAGCAAGTGATTAGGGGCTCCCCTGTCCACCAGATAACGGTGGCCATGTGATTTAGCTGCTGTCTTGTTCTATTGGTCTGTGCTATCTGCCTGCTGGTGGATAAGCAAATAAATGGCTGCCCCCCAAAAACCAACCAACCAAACCAAGAAAAAGCAACAAAGAAAAAACAGTTGAGGTTTTTAATACTTCCAAATCCATTTGTATATGAACGGATTTGCTAAGCAGCCAATCTCAAATCAAAGATCCATAGGGCAAAACAAGCAAATAACCAGTAAGAAGGAAATCTGCAAGTTGATGGTAGATTCAAGACATCCATTACTGTTAGAAAGTCCAGCTGAACTAAAGTTCTCCTCTGCCTGCCCACCCCCAATGTGTTGGTTTGGAAGCCAGGCAAAAAATACTTATGACGAAAAGTAAATAGGAATAAAAAGCTGAAATCCACCAAGGTGCCAAGTACTTTCTTTATGTTAAAATGCAAAAGAAAAAGTACTGTTTCATTGAGAAGAGCCTCATGCCTTGAAAGATTTGCGGATACTCTTCCAGCTCACCTCAGAACTGGATTTTGTCATATGGGCTTCTGCTCCAGCTTTTGGTCATTTACAGAGGTCAGCGTTAGCTTGCTTTTACGTTGAGGAAAGTTTCTGCCTCTTGTGTTTGGGAACGAACTCATGACCCACAGGTAACTGATGCACTGGGAGTAAAAATGGCTACGGCCATTTTTAGTCATAACGTCACAGAGGGCTTAGGGTCCTGGATCACCTAAATCTGGGGCTCTCTGCTTCACTGGTGTCCAGACCACACGGCTGCACTACCCTATGTCCAGCCTCTTCGTTTGTCACTGAAATGCCATTGGGTCCCCTTCCATCGCTTCCCCCAGTCCTGCCCTACTGCCTGCGAGGGACTTGAAGTCCACACAGAGTAACGTCCTCTGGCCAGGCAGGTGGAACGGCTGCAGCTGAGTGAGGAACCGGGAGTAGAGATGTCCTGGTGTTGAGGTGCAAAGTCAGTGGCTGGCGGGGCGCTTTGAGACACTGATGTATCCCTTCCTAACCATGTTTTGTCTTTTGCGGGGAGCAGCACTAGAAGGCGTTACAACGTTGTGCCTGTCGGGTATCCGCAAGCACTTGCTGTTGCTGTCAGTGGATGGTGGTGTGGAGCGGTTTGTTTGACGGGGACGATGACACAACTTAGGGCTCGTATTGTCACTGTCACGTGATGCCGTGTCCCCACATTTCAGTCATTTCAGAGCAGTGCATCACCGTCCCACTGGCTCACTGTGTGCTCTGTGTTTAGCAGCACGTATTTATGACATGGTGAGCGAAGAATGAAGTTTAACTCATGTCCTTAACTAACCCTTAAGTGAGGGATTAACTGCCTACTGCATTCTTCTACCAAGTATTAATCACTTAGCATTATTTTCATTTTTTAAAAGTCTTTTGTTTCCATAGTATGTCAGTACACAGTTTGGTTTGAAATCACGGGTGTTCAGGGGCTGCTGAAGCATTAGTCATGCCATTACTGCTGTCGGGCTGACAAGGGACCTGTCGTGTTATGGCTTTAGGTGAAGGAAAAACTGCATGCCGATGGGCTGCAGTTCAGTTATCGACGTTCACTCCTTCTTCACAAACCTGTCTTCCTGGCTGTGGTAGAGTTAAAAAATAATTACAAGTTTTTCAAAGGATCACCCACATACACATGGTATGAGAGTTCTTTTCTTTGTTGGTTTCATTTTATTTGTACATGACTCACTCTTGGCAAAATGAGTGAGCCTCATGAGCCTGTAAAAATTCTGTTTGGATTAAGTGATTTGCATTAAATGATTTATAACTGCAAGAAGGGTTTAATATTCCTGTAATTCCTCAAGGAAAAACAAACCGATCTTATTCTTTCAAGTAGCTATTGCTATCACGCCTGTGCCTTCAGCAGCCATCTTCCTTCCAAGTCGATAGCTGCTAGTGGGACCCTAGATATTTCCCCTTCCCTCCCCACCTCACAAATTATGGACCGGTTGGTGGTCGGGATGCACTGCCCTCTTCTTCCTAGCACATCCTTCCGAGTGTGACCACAGGTCACAGAACGTATGGCTCCCCCGTACTTGCCTCCAGCAGGAAGAAACCTTTCAGTGACACGTTTGTGAGACCCAACCACCCCAGCTGTGTAGGCCAGCACTGAGGTGCCTCATCCCTGCCTGCTCCCCGTGGGGCTGGCTCCCCAAGCCCAGAGACGGAGGCGCAGCAGGGAGCCCCCAGGTGCCCCATGGCCACCCGCACCCCTCGGTGTCGTGCTGTGGTGCTGTGTCCCCTCACCGGGGGCACAGAAAGCCCCTCGGCCGTGTGTCTGCCGCCTGAGGTGCCCGCAGGACAGCAGCTGGCAGGCTGCGCTGCCTTCAGCCTCCGGTCGCACGGAGCCCTCCTCCTCCTCCTCCTCCTCCTCCTCCTCGCCGTGTGCCCGGCCGCCACGGCAGGATTTTCCCCTGGCCAGCCCCGCATCCCCGCGGGTGCCCCCGCAGCCCCGCTAAGCGGCGTTGCGTCAGGCCGGGCCGCAGGGCGCCGCGGGCCGGCGGAGGCGCGGCGAGGCGAGGCGGTGGCGGCGGCCGGAGGTGAGCGGCGGGCGGGCGGCGCCGGGGGGCGCAGCGCGGCGGGTGCGCGGCCCCCCGGGAGGGGGGGAAGCCGGGTCACGGCCGCAGCCCGGCGGCGGCGGCGGGGAGGCGGCGGCAGGCTGCCGGTAAGGGGGCTGGGGGCCTGAGAGTTTGCCCGGTGAAGTTGCGTCCGACTTCCCCGGACGGCAGCCCGCGGAGCGCGGAGGGAGGCCGGCAGGCTGCCCGGGACGGGACGGGACGGGACGGGACAGCACGGCACGGCAGCACCTGCTCTGCCCAGCCCGGGGACGGGGCCAGCCGGGACCCCGGCACCGGGAACGGCACCGGGAACGGGCACGGCACCGGCAGGGCAGGGGGGGTATGGCGTGCCCGAGGGGCTCCCCGCGGAGCGGTGCGGTGCGGTGCGGCGCGGCTTGCTCTCGCGGCTCGGCGCCGAGACAGTGCGCTGGGCTCTTCTGGTTGCTGTTTCCCCAGCTCCGGCTTCGGAATAAAGCTTAGAGAAGAGGCAGAGCAGAGGGTTTGTTGTTTATGAGAAATTTCCGTGGTAAGGATGTCATTTTTGTGATCAGTGCAATGCCATGAGCGAGTGGCGCTGCCTTACGATGGGAGCCTGGGGTTCCCTCCTTTACTTTGGACAGTATGTCACATAAATCCTTGAACATATAACCTTTTTAAAACCGACTTGATCGTGGAGAGAAGCTGGGCTAAGTCAGTGGGAAGCACAGCCCTTCGTTTTCTCCTAGAACAGCTGTTGAAGGGACAATAACAACAAACGTTTTGTGAAACTGGATATGCCTACTTCCTTCCTCACCAGACTTTTATTTATTTATTTATGTTCCTACTAACCGGCTCTAAATCACCCTTCGTAACAGTCCCGGGACCCTTGAAATAGCCTCAGCTTTCCTTCAGCTAATTATGGCCTTCGGGTGAGTCCGTGCGCTCCCCTGTTGCTCGCTGACGATGGAGCAATCTGCGGTGAAACCGAGGTCTGCGCCGCGTGATGGTCCCGACGAAATGCAGTCGTTCCATGGCTCTGTCCTGCAAGAGGGGGGATGCAACGATGCGGTTTGTGTCAGCTTTTAGCTGTACAGGCTCTGATGTTCAGAGCTGAAATGGCTTGAACCAAGGTCTGCTAGAGTTGATGGAAACCCCCCCGTGTGATTTTAGGGGGTTTGGATCAAGTCTTGCATGAACTGGTGTCGTGCACGTCATGTCTCCTCTGAACTTGTCAGTGCTTTTGGAATCGTTGCGTATCCAAGTCATTATATAAAGCCAAATTTGTTGTGCTTTCTCCTTCTCCTGTGCGGGAACGTTCTTGCAGTTTGCTGAGTAGGAAGAGCTTGGTGCTTTGGTTCACCCTCTTGTAGGATATGCTATTAGTTTTATTATACGATCATTTCCATTTATGTGAGGACCCTGTGTATGCTTTTTCCAAATTTCCCCCAAAGTAGGAGACTTAGAAAAAGTGAATCTGCTTTCACTGAAGGTTGCTTCCCCAGAGGACAGGTTTCTTCAGGTGTTTTTCAAAGAGTTAATGGCAGTAGAACATCTGAAGTCATGAGACGTGCTTTCTCTGATGTGCGTATTGTACTTCCCTTGTTCACTATACTGTTGTTACCTGCTTTTTTCTTTTTTTTTTTCAATGTGGAGGGGAGAAAGTTGCAAGTGGTAACAGATACTGGTGCTTCTTAAAGAAGCTTTAAGAATAACACATACCTGTGGTAGACATATATCCTCCTGGCTTCCCTGTTGATGATGAGCAAGATTTTTCCTCTTGGCTTTATGTAAAAATCCAGCCAAGAGAAAAGCAGGGAGGAGAAGGATTACTAAACTTAAATCATGGAAGATTGTCAGAGTTTATTGTCTAATGTAGCCTGTCTTGAAATTTGATTCTGTTTGGAAGGGAATCAAGAGATGAAACCTCAAAAAAGCCACCTGATTTGAGGCAGGACATCCTCCAGCAAGAATCTCATTTGCTACAGGAAGGGTGAGACCAGGAATTTTGGCTTGCTGGAAAAGGAAACTCTGGAGCTCATTATCTCTTCTCCATCATATTCTGGTTTACTGATTTGGGGTTTGCTTATTACTAAAAGTTGAGGAAGGCAAAAGAGGCATGAATATGAAGAAGCTCAGGTAAATAGCCTGGGATGAGGGAAGCCAGTAGAAGGAAGGTAGCACAATTTTTATGGGTCCTCATGTCTTGGATTTCCTTATCAGACTTGAGAAGTGCTAATTCTTCCAGGAAAACAATTTTGCTCTTTAATTGGAGATCTCTGTCATAGCAGAAGGCAGAGCTGTAGAGCAGGGTGCAGAGTAGCAATGCGGATGTGTTATTTCTTCTGTCGTGTCCTTTTGCATGCTGGATTTCCAAAATAGATGAGAATCTGGCATCTGGAGGAAGGGAGGAGGTATGTTGAGGGCTGTCCTCCTGCCCACATGGAGTGAGGCAGAAGATGCATTGGCTTATGGAGTGTATGGTCAGGATCTAAATTTATGAAATTTGTCAGAGGGGGCCAGTCAGGAAAGATTTCCCTCGTATTTCCACTGTTCATCTTTGTCCCCTCCTTTCTAAATTTTGGAAGTGGTTGCATATGCAGTACTAGATGCTGTCCTACATGGCTGCATTTGAATAAATGAATGCTGTCCAGTAACTCCAGGTTTGCAACAGCAGAATCCTGCTAGGCTGTGAAGGTACTCCTTGTATCTGCTTACCTGAAGAAAGGCCCCCGAATCTTTGTGGAAGTCTGTACTGGCAAGTGCAGTGTAGGTATGTAAGTCTGGGGGTCTGCTTGAATTAATTTAACCCATCAAAGAAGTGAGCAGAATAACCAACATAGCTGTTAGCGTGACCATACTGCTTTTGATGCTTTTTGAACTTGTCATTGAGCAGTGGAGGAATACTCTGTCTTCTCTGGGATGAGCTGGGATTTTACATATTTTACAGGGATAACTAAACAAGTAACCCATGTATTACAAGAAGCTTTGTTATGAAAATGAAGGGCAGACTATAAATAAACTTAATTTCTGTGTAAAGATTAAAGAATTGTATTTCAATTCTCTGTTATTTCATCAGTTGTTTGTGGTCCGAGATGACATTTT
The DNA here is from genome assembly GCF_009769625.2 of Cygnus olor. Classification (NCBI taxonomy): domain Eukaryota; kingdom Metazoa; phylum Chordata; class Aves; order Anseriformes; family Anatidae; genus Cygnus; species Cygnus olor. The sequence goes on along the minus strand of NC_049170.1, from coordinate 40,931,934 downwards.
GAATAAAGTAAATGAATCTTGCATAAGTTGTTTCTCTCATTTAATTCACAACATGTGAATGACATCGTTTCCATTACTCATCACAACTACTTTAATCATGCTGTGGTAGGGGGACAATGCTAGTAAAAAGACTGATTGAAAAAGTTGGTTCTGTTGTTAACCTTTTCAATTTATGGTCACATTGCCAAGATGTGTGCAACAGCCTGAAACTAGGCAGGATGAAATTGTAAGCAAACAAAATGCCTTTTTAAAATATGAATATTAAATTGTGTATCCAATTCGGAATGCTTTTGATCATAAAAATCTCATTTTATCCTAACCTATTGTAGTTTATTAGAAATTAAAGGTCCTGTGAAACTTAAACCAATGAATTAGTCAGAGAATAAAGTAATAAACTGCAGTTCAGAAAATTACTGTATGTCCTCACATATCTTTAGTATACAGAAGTGTAATTTTTACTGATGAACTAAAATGGCAAATACTCTTATGTTACAATTAGATTATATGCATGAAAGCAGTGTAATCATTCTAGATTACAGAGTTGTTCTGTGTCCTCTGGTGAACCAAACCCAATAAATTAGGATTCTATTTTCCATGGGAAGAAATAAAAGGACCAATTGTCAAGCTGCATAATAGGAAGGTAGAAAACAGGGCAAGGAGATCAGTGTTTCCCGAAGTGAATTTAGAGTCAAAATGCAAGTCTTTCTTTTGCTGGGTGAGGAGGGAGTGAAGTTAGCACATGTAGAACCAGATTACTTGTACGTCTGCATACACAATGCGTACTTTTTTTAACTTGGAGAGAAGATCATTAATTATTTCTGCCTATTTTAACACTGATGTTTGGATGCCTTCTGGATTACTTCATGGAAGTTGGTAGGAGTTAACTGCAATGCACAGGTATGGCAACATTACTTGGCTGTAGGATATGCTTTAGAAGAACTGTTTTGGTGTCAGAAAAGAAAGGAGCTCTTTGAGGAAAGTTAGAAGTACTTTCCAACTAAATAAGTTGTTGGATCAATGGACAGTTGCTCAGTAATTGATATCTTATTGACACACATATGGATAAACCATCTGTATTAAAAATACTAACAAGAAAAGTATATTTCTGTGGGTTAGAACAGCTACTTTCATCACCACTGCAAGACTGCTTCATAGTGTCACACATGACATGTTTGCTCTCATTACGTACAGCTGTACAGTGTTCTTGAACTCTGGGCCTTTTCCTCTCTCGTGCAGACCTTCACATCTTTCTTCCACCCTCTTGGTCTTGCACCTTGGCCTCCCTTAGCATGTTTTTAACTCTGCACCTCCCACCCATGACTTTGCATCATTTCCCTTGACCCATCTATGCCCACTACTTGCCAGATGCTCCAGCCGAGCTATATGTCAGCAGATATGGAGTGCTGCTGCTACTGCTGCTTGGTTTCCTACCTAGAAAAAGAATGAGCACTAATAAATTGGAGGCATTTCTTCCTTAGCATTGTTTTTTCCTCTGGCCTTTAGTACAGCCTTGTCATTCCTGGTCCATCTGCTTACTTCCTTGCCACTCTTGACAGGTGGGATTGGCATTGCATGACATCATACCATCTGTTTTCTAGCTTTAGATTAAAAAACATATATTTTCATGGTTTATTAATTTACTTCTTTTTTTCTCTCAATTTTAATATATATCAAACAACTTTTAAAAAATAGGGTGCATCTGTGTGCAAGGTGCTTCAAGTGTAGTTAGGACCTGTAGCATTTTGTGTAAGGCTTAGAGTGACTTTGTTCGTGGCTTCAGAAAATGGAACGGTTTATCTTAAGCTTTCTTTTTTAACGCATGTGTATTAGTTTCCATACTGCGTTTATTATCTGAAAAAAATTAAAAAAAAGATAAGGTGATGTACATTATCTGCTTAGGTAAACAGGGAAAGATTTTGTACAGTTGTATTTGTGTAAATCCAGAATATACATATACATGTGCATTAAAGGAGTGTTAGCCTATAAAGCATTTGTGTCAAATTTCTTTTCTGAAGCAAAATGAGTACTTTCATTAAATATTAATGTATAATTTTATTTCTACAAATACAGGGAATTATATCTGGAACACAGAGTACTTCATATGCCCTGTTGAACTGTATGCAATTTATATTGTACCATTTGGCTGATGTGACTTGCTGAAGTGATTTGGGTTATTGAAGTGCTGTTTGTGACTAGAATGTGACAGCTTAGCTGGGCCAGATGACTTGGATCATCTCTTTAACTGCATAAGTTACTGATTATTAAGGTTATAATGTCAAGCACTAAGGAAAAGAAATACTAGAATTAAGGTTGATTATGTAGCCTTCATTCCAGGATCTTTGAGAACATGCAGATAAATTAAGGTTTAGAGTCCATGGACAGTACAGCTTCACTATTCAGGGTACTTAGTGTGTAGTGATAGTTGTGTTTGAAAACTACAGCTCCTATTAACATTACTTCAATCTATAAAATTTCTGAACAACAGATCCCAAGAAGTGCAGTTGGCTGTGTACAATATGGGGAGCATGTGGTCTGTGACTGCGAGTTGCACATGTAACCATAATATGTCGCTGATTAATGTGAATTTTGAGTTGAAAATCACTTAGAAGATGTCCACCAAGAAGGTATCAAACCTTATTCTCCAGCTTAGCATTCAACTGTTGTAAGCCATTTTAAGTGTTGTAAGTGGTTTGCACGTGCACTGCCTGGCTGTCTCTGACAGGGTCCTTTCCAAGGAGCGGATGGTGGCACTGTGTTTTGTGAGGCAGAAGGATCTGCTGCTGTGATGCTTTCAAGAGGCCTCGCATCAGAAAACCCTCTTTTGTTTTGCAGAAGTGCTCACTGTCCTAGGAAGTTAGGTGTGGGTGAGGAGGCCATGGGCTGGGGCTCAGCTCTGCCTGCTGCCAGTGTTCACCGTTTCTGGTCAAACGTGGCTGGGATCGAACCTGTCAGCTGTGGTTGTGGAGTGTTTGAGCATTTCCCCACAACTGCATAATAATAAATTCTTCATTATTAAGCCCTTCCTTTACCTTTCTCATGAGAGACAGGAAGGTTTAGAGCCCGGTGACCAGGCTTTGGCAGCACTTCTTGTCTGTTGCTGAGGGGCTTTTGTAGCTCCAAACCAGACAATGTGACATGGATGAAGCCTTTCCACCCTGTCCAGGCCACACTTCTGGTCTGATGAAATCAAAGGGACAAGCAAGCCCCAGATTGGGGGGTCAGTGTGCCAGGCTGGACCTCTCTTTGCGCCAGTCTGTTTGGGTTTGATGGGCTGCTGTCCATGGATCATCATGGGGCAGGCACGTGGCCAGCTGGCTGTGAGGGCTGCAGTCCATGGGTCATCATGGGGCAGGCACATGGCCAGCTGGCTGCGAGGCGCTGAACTTCTGCCGGTGGCACGGGGCTCTCCTGGGGACAGGGCAGCCCCAGCCGCAGTTGTTTCTGCAGCCAGGACCATACCTCTGCCCTCAGGCTCTGCAATGGCTTCCTGACAGTGCCTGTTACCTGGCATGGAGCTATGCATGTGGAGAAACGTGTGTATTTAGCGTGCTTTCTTCTGTTTTCAGATGTCTTTAGGTCTTCTGAAATGCCTGATAGCTGGTAAATTCAAGAAGCTGAATGAAACAATTTTTTTTTTTTTCCCAAATACTTGTAAAGTTTCTGTGGATCACAAATAAACTTTGGCACCCTCTCTCCATCTTTTTCCCTTTATGACTAGGTTTTCACAGGAGTAACGGGTTAATTCATGACATACTGGCCTTGCTTGCCAGATTACAAGTTCTGCTCCAAGGAATAGGAGAACTCGAGTAGTTGAAAGAAAGAGTCTAAAGTTTTGCATATAGACCTAAAAACAAAACAAAACAACAACAACAACAACAACAACAAAACAAAACAAAAAACAAAAACCACAGCTGTTTCATTTGGGTACTTACGCAGAAATAGCAAGACTACTTTGACTGGTTGAATACTGGCACATGTTGCACAGAGAAGGTTGCGCTATCGCCATCATTGAAGATAGTAAAAACCCTACTGGACACGGTCCTGGGCGTGAGGTGGGTGAGCAGGAGGCTTGAACTAGATGGTCTCCAGGGGTGCTTTCCAGTCACAGCCATTCTCTGACTGAAGCTTTCCGAAAAAGTTCATCCCAGGATGGACAGTCTGATATGGGGAATTTCAGTTCACATATTTAGAGCATGAGTGAAGTAATAAATAATTTAAGATAGATCAATGTGATGAGAAGTGTAGAGCACACTTTAAAAATAAGCTGGTCTACCAGTCTTGCCTATAATAAATTCAGGGAAGTCAATAAAAATATTATGAATTCATACCAAAATAACAGAGAGCAAATCTTACCACTTCTGTCTACACAAACAACTTGAGCTGCTCTGTGACTATAAAAATGTCCTACACATATTTTCCATGCACGTGTTGAAGTTGCCAGCTTGTTTCAAATTTAGAACCAGAATTCATGCTCTTGCCTTTGCACATGTGGAGCCAGTGCTCAAGATCAGCACCTTTGATCCCATATAAAGAGTCATATGGGCATAAGAAGTAGCCAGAACTTGATTGAGCTTAGGAGTAGTTTTCTGATCATGCTTTGTTCACAGGAATATAAGCGTAAAAAGCCAAATTTACATAAGCAAACTACTCTGTGAACCCTTGCCCTCCCCTCTCCCTTGACCTTTGCTGCCCAGCTTGGCTTCCAGAGCTTTTCCAGAGGTCTTTTTCTTGGGTTACATGTTTCTCTCCAGTGAGAAACCCAAATTCTTAAAGCAAGAAAGTGGTATAGTTGTAGCCACAAAACCTGAAATCAAGCAATCTTCCCTCTACCATTACCAAACTGTCTAATGAGGCATCCCAGTGGGGACCACTGTGGACACTGGCTGGCAGCCAAGTCGTTTGCCAGACATCTCCTTACCTTTGCTGGTAGCTTGAGAACATCCACAAGCAGCTGCTGCAAACTTGTGCCTGAAACATAAGTGCATGTTAGTTTAACCCGTATTTTGTAGCAATACTGCAGGCTGATTTTTTTTTTTCTAAAAGCTTTCAATTTCTCAGTATTTTTTACATATTTTGTTTCCTCAATGTTGTGGTTTAGCCCGGCTGGCAGTCAAACACCACACAGCCGTTCGCTCACCCTCCCCCCTCCCTCTCCGGGATGGGGGAGAGAAACGGGAAAGTGAAGCCTGTGAGTTGAGATAAAGACAGTTTATTAAGACAGGGAAAAGAATAACAACAATAATAATAATAATAATAGTATTAATAGTAATAATGTGTACGAAATAAGTGATGCACAATGCAATTGCTCACCACCCGTTGACCGATGCCCAGCCTATCCCCGAGCAGCCGGCCACACCTCCACCCCGGCTAGCCACCCCTATATATTGTTCAGCATGACATCAGATGGTATGGAATACCCCTTTGGCCAGTTTGGGTCAGCTGTCCTGGGTCTGTCCCCTCCCAGCTTCTGCTGCATCCCTAGCCTGCTCGCTAGCAGGCGAGAGAGTCCTTGGCTTGGTGTAAGCACTGCTCTACAACAATTAAAACATCAGCATGTTATCAGCGCTTTTCTCATCCTAATCCAAAACATAGCACCCTGCCAGCTACTAGGAGGAAAATTAACTCTGTCCTAACTGAAACCAGGACACTCAACTTGCAAAGACCAGCAGGAAGGCTTGTCAGCAGTTCCCCTTGGAGGTGGAGGGCAAGGGGGAAGTGGATTGTTGACAGGATGGTGCTTGCTGTCTGGGCAGGTATAACACGCAGTAAAATGTAAGGCTTGGGCTCCCCTTTGGGATGTTCAACTCCATGCCAAGTTATAACTTGAGCTCAGTCTCTTCAAAGCATGTCTGTGTAGATATATCCATAGTCCATTTTGATGATCATAACTCTGCAGCTGTATTAATGAAATGATGGAGAAGGAAAGGTATTTAAAGGAAGAGCTTTACCACTTGTAAGCGGAAACTTAAAAGATCAAATCTACAGTCTGATTTATTATTATTTTTTAATGTTTTGTTGCTAAGGGTTTCCTGGTACGTCATGCCTAATCTTGTTGTAGGTCTTGCCCCTTTAAATAGCTCTGAATGAGCATCCCATAATTTTGCAAAGACCTCTTCAAGTCAATGAAAGCCATTGGTGAACATGGGTAGCTGGAAGAAGCAAATGCACTGTAAGCCCTATGCAGTTCTAGGCCAGGCTGCTTTTAAGAAATGAGAGCAATATAATATTACTGTTTGCTTTGTAAAGTAATATGATCTAAAAGAGTTTGAAACAATTTGCAGATTAGGTTTATGAAAACATCAGTATCATTTTGTCTTCTTGAAGAGTAAAATATTGAAACCCAGAAAGAGCAGTATACAGGAAGAATTTGAGAGACTCAACTTGGCAGATGTTGCAAGGCTTCAGATAGAATAGGACTGAGATTTACCTATTACTGTGTGGAGCTTAAGACCTGCAATCTCTGCTAGGAGATCCAAATTTCACAACACTTGGGTGATGGTGTAACAGGAAGAAGGGTGTGGGTAAAACTACAGAGCGACATATGAGTAATTCAAGACCTCACCTGTTTTCCCATCTGGAAAGAAGGGCTAAGTGGGGAAAGCAGATGGGCAGCTCAGAAGTTACAGTTTAAACACTTACTTTTGCTGAGCTGAGTTTTTAAAAGAGGGCTTATCTGTATCGAGGATAATCTTTGGGGATTCATGTTTGTCATATGCTTTTTGTAGTTTTGGATGGAGGCTGTTTAATCGAGTCAGAAAAAACAATGGCTGGTGTTACTCTTTTTTATACAGTATCAGAATGGAGAATCTGAGGTAGAGGATATAGCCAACAGATGCCAGCAGACTTTGTGATACTTTACTGTTAATTTACTTAAGATGTGTTTCTTCAGTTCCTATGTGAATGAGTTAACTGTTAATATCAATGGAGTGGAATTACTGTCTAATTTCAAAGTGAAAAAATCTTGGTGAGCATCAAAGACAGATCAGCAGTTTAAATAGTGTCCCGAAGTGTTATGTCGTGAAAAAGAAGTTACGATCCCAGCACTGATTTTTGAAATTCAGTCAATATTATGTATCTTTAAATGTGTATTTACACATCTTCCTGCAATGTTTGAAACCAGGGCTCAGGACCCAAAAATGAAACTTATATGTAAGTACAGCTGAGATTGGCTTCAGTGGTTCTTACTGCCTGAGAGGGGTGAAAATAAAGGTAGGTGAGCAGTGAATTGAAGCTTAATATTTTCCAAAGTTCAACAGTTTTGTAAGGAAAATGATCTGCTAAAGTGTGCTTTTAAGATGGAAATCATTTTATCTACAGTACTAAATTTGGAATCAGTATATCCAGCCATCTGCATCTGTATATATGTCAAGCTTAATATCTTGATTTAGGGATTAAATTTATACTGAGCTCTTGCTTTTTTTTTTTTTTCTTCAGACTTCTGCTATATCACATTTTGTTTTGTTTTGTTTTGTTTTTCCTAATGTAAAATGGAATCTCATTAGCGAATTTTGTTGCATTTCTTGTTTACTGATATCTTTGTGAAAAACTTGGTGAACGGTTTTGAAAACTCAGCAGAAGAATCCTTTTCTTATACCTTTATATGTCGGTTAGCCAGTGGTTGAAAGCAATTAATGCTCTTCCCTTTTTAATCCAAGCTGTATTCTGATCAACATCATGTAATTCAACAAATATAAGAGAAACTACCAAATTAAAGTACTGTATTCTTTTGTTTTCTCTGGATGTACAGCATAGCAGATATTTCTATATCTATAACATAATAGATAATATATATACATATGTTATCTATATTATATATGAGTATTTTATAGGTCAATATCTGGATTTCTATCAGTAAATGCATTATATTTTTGAGTCAATATATTTCATTTTCTGTCAAAACTTATCTTGAAGTTCATGTTTCTGCTGAATTACCCATTGTTAGTTAGGAATAATACTGTCACTTTGGTTAACCTAAGAAATTGTGACTTTATGAGGGTGCCTTGGCCTTGATGTTTCCCTGAGGGGTTACCTGCTTTGAACCGGTTGTGTAGACAGTAAAATCTGGTCGTCTGCTTGGACAGATAGGACAGATCCTTGTTTGGTTAGGCCATTATCAAATTGGAGGAAGTAACTGGAATTGGTAAAGCAAAGACAGGCATGGCAATAATACAGGAAGAAAAAACGAAGCAATGCACTATCATGCAGAACGCTGTCTCTTTGCTGATAAGATTTATGGCTGTAAATAGAGGTCATGACGTCGCTCTGTGGAGATCACAGCTTTTCTCAACCTTGTACCATTTCCCTGTGGCTCACATATGACTGGTTCTAGAACACCATGTTCCAGCTCTGTGCTCCTCACTATTTATTATTTTTTCTGACCAGAAGAGATTAAACAGGAGAGAGTTCAGGGAGGAGCTGGAAAAACAGTAAAGAGAGTGAAAGGAAAATGGCATTAGTGAAGACTGAAAGGTGCCTACGTAAGTATATTGGTGACGTGACTAAATTGTCTGCAAATATTTGTAAAGAATAACTGTAAAATGTGGAAGTGCTTTTGATTTTTTATAACAGGATCTTTTATTGGAAGGAACTCAAGTGAGACTTTGGGCTGGGATGGTGTTATTACTTTGAAAGTAAGGTCTAAGTTGTATAAAGCATTAGCAGCTGTATGGTATAGAATGAAACTACTTCGATAGGATGAGGGATAGGCAGCTACTGCAGTCCCCTCTGGTGTGACTATTTTGATAGTTGTGACATGTTTTGGTTTTATTTGTGTTGAACACTAAACAATGCCTTTGACCTAATTTAAGTGTAGTATAACAACATTGAGAAAATGAACTGTTTACATCATGAAAAGAAAAAAGGAAAATACATTGAAGTATTTCCTATTGGTATACTTTTCTTAATGAAACATTTGCTATAATATAAAGCAAACCAGCAAAAATCTGATTCTATTTTGTTTGCCTAATGTGGGTGTACATAATCTTGAAAGAGCCATGTGACTTTTTAGATGTTATTTCATTTTCCCTTTCAGCTTTAGACTGTGGCAGTTAAAGTACCGTAAAGGGGTCTTTATTCTGGTTGAAGTGCTCAGCCTGCATTCGTGTTTTCCTCCTCCTCCTTTTCTTTATGGCAGTGTTTTCAGTTTTGAGGATTGTTGAGGAAGAAGTGTCATCTTTTCTGTTAAGATCATTGTCAACTAAAGCTACTCGATACCTTTTCAGTGATCTTAGCAATCATCAATCAGCCAAAAAATGAGCAGTACCACTTAGAACTGCAGGTTACATATGCATGTGACCCTGATTCAGAAGTGTAAGTGTCTTTAATTTAAGAAACTTGTATGACAGGTTATGTGATCCTTCCTGTGCTTGCCCGTCTCACTAGCTGTCTGGTTCTTTTCTAAAAAACGCTACTTAAGATGTTAAGAAGGTTTTTTAAAACTTATGATGTGAAATCACATCATCTTAAAAACCTGACCTGTGAATAACAATATGTAGACTGTAGATTGATCAAAGCATGGGAGACTGCAGTTCAGCAGTGTGCAAGGAGAAAAACACAGGGAAGAAAGGGGAAAAAGGACAACTGTCTCCATGCCAGAACTATCAGATTTGGTATATATTCCAATCATATATATATATGTATATGAATATTATATATTTAATACTTATATATATAATGTCTACATATTATTGCTTGATCCATCACTCCCCAAAATGTGGTGGCAGCCTTGAACGGAGGTTTCATTCACAGTTGCAATGGTAAAAATTCAGTGCTCTTTACAACTTCCCAAATCTGACGTGACTGTTTCTTGCTCATGTCAGAGCCACCACTTGAACAGATGCTAAGATGTCACAGGATGTCACAGAGATCATCAGCCTACATTTAATTTTTCTTTTAAAATGGCATAGGAGATTTGCAGGTGTCTGGGAGGTTGCTCAGAAGGGCTGGGAGCAGATTGTTGCAGGTTAAGACCTTACAAACTAATGGTATTTTGAATGGACATCATATAAGCATATTTTTCATAACCTTCATTTTCCCTTTGTGCCAGAGTAAGTCTTGGAGCCTAACCATAAACTTGAAAACATATAATGAAGGGGGGAATATTTCACCACAGTCAGTGACTAGAGATGAATTCCCCAGCAATAAATTCTCAAAGTATAAAAGAGGAAATGTGCTAGAAGTCTTCTGATAACATGTAGTAAAAAAGAGAAGTTTGACTGCATGTTACAATGTTAGATTTACTGTACTGCTTTCCATCCTGATTATCAATATCTGGAGTTTCAATGGTCTGTATTGTTAGTAAGTACAGTAACCCATCAAGAACAATGAAATTACCATGGCCTATTTCCATTGTGTCATCCAAATGAAAAGCCCTCTTCCATTTTTTCTTGTACAATTATATTTGTCTGTTTGTCCATAAATGATGCTTTACAGGCATATGAAAATAGAGAGAGTCTTTCCAAGATCTTCCAACTTATTTTCATCTAATTATGGTTATTTTCTATAGCTTTTATAATTTTAACACTTTATTATGAAAAAAATGCATGTAACTGATTCAATTTGCAGTGCTGTCTGTTTACCCATGTTGGAAATTATTCTTTAACTCTGTGTGTTTGCTTTTTTTAAGGATATCATGACTCATTATTTACTCATGGGTAATCATCTTCAGTAAACACTGCATCTTGTGAGAGCTAATACAGAGCTGCATGTGTATCAGTTAGAAAGAGACCCTTCGATTCAAAAGCTCCTGCCAGCTGTCACCCCCACAGCTAATATCACCTCATAATACAGAGCTGGTTACAAAATACCAAAATAATGGCTGTGTTTAGAGAAACATGAAAGCCTGGGAGTAAACCAAAACTCGGTAACATGGAGGAATTCAGGTCTGCAGCAAAACATACTCAGGCATATAATAGTTCAGTTCTGTATTTTGTGCACTACTATGTTTGCTTGGTATATTACATTTTTTTTCAACTAAAGAAAGCAAAAAGCCCTGTGTAAGATAAAAAGAAAATAATTTAATCCTTTCCTTTTCCTGTTATGTGAAAGGAATACTTTGTCTCTATTTCTAGGATCTTTCCTTAAAATGATATTCTAGGTTTAGATTTTGAATCATTCCCTGTGATGACTCCCTCATTTTGTCTCCTATTTATAAAAGGAGTGAAAAGATTTAACTCATGAATTTTTCATGTGGACTACAGACTTGCTGTTCAGGGACAAATTCTGTCCTCAGAAGTCGGTGTCGCTGGTTGGTCGTCTGAGTCAATGGGAGCTTTACGAATGTATTTCAGCGTAGTACCAAGACTTAAGTGCTTTGTTTCTGTCATACATATGGGAGTAAGAATTAAGCAGATGATAGATAAACAGATTGTAAAAATAGATAGGAAATAGAGGTTCGTTTTCCCGTCCAACATGCTGCTGCCAGTACTGGAGCAAGAGTAAAACCATTACTCACTGCCCTGCGGGAGCTGCACCCTGCAATGAGTGAGTACCATATTTTTAAATATCTAGTAACATCATGAAAGGCTGAAGTCAAAGCAGAAGTTCAGATCTTAATTAGTGAAACTGCCTATCCTTCTTCAGTGCCGTGAGCCAGAAAAATCTGATTATATTTTAAACTTTCAGAGATGGACTTTTTCGTTTCACTTCTTAGGGAAACAAAGAGCGAGGCAAGTGCAGGGAGCTGCTTCATGTGCGGTAAGGGGCTGGTCTCAGGTCTGTAACATCTCCACCAAGTTTCACGTTTAGGGCAGCCCTTGCCCCTGTATTCTTTTGGCCTCCAAGATTTTCTGTACTTTGAAGTTACTAACCAAGTTAACCTTTGACCAAGAATTTCAAAATCACCTCATGAAAAGCCCTTCCCTGTATGCTGCCTGATAAATGAAAATCTCTCTTACGCTTATAGGAGTCATAAAGCCTCTGCAGAAAAGACTGCAGGCTTTATTAAATCTGAATTGCAGTTTTTCTGTATAATCCTTTTTAGGAGGAGGCATCCCAGTTAAGCGTATGAAGTTCTTCCGTGCTTTTTGACCTCTAGAAGGTAAAACTGGGCATAAGTAGTTACAGGGGAAAATGTTGGTGATGCTACCGTGATGGGAGCACCTTGCTCACAGCGGGGGTCTGCCTGGGAGATAAGAGATTGCACTCAGCCGTGCTGTCTCAAGACCTGCCTGAAATAAAATTGGAAAGCAATCTCAAAGAAAATGAAACAGAAGTACTTCCCATCCCCCCCCCCCCCCATGTTTTTTGCACCAAGACAATTTAAGGCTGTTGTTTGACTAATTCAGCATCTATTTTCTGGAAAAAAAAAACAAGGCAGAGCATCAGCAGGTGCTGACTGCACACACAGTTCTCTTAAACCAGGGGCACAGTAGGTCTCAACCTCCGTACAAAATCTTGGTGGAAGCCAGGGATCCCTTCCTGGTACATGGTATGTCTTGTGTCTGAACTCCACTGATCTGTGCCTGAGCATCACGAGATTTCTAAATACGTTTGTTAGTGGCTTTGTGGATTTCTGTCCTTCTCATGCCGTGTTCCTGCGAATTGCCGTGTGATGCTGTCGCCGGGGAGCTGGCGGGTTTGCTCTGGGCTGTGTAAGAGGATAGCTGGGAGCCCGGTTCCCATGGGCAAGCCGCCCCGCTCAGTCAGCCGGCGGAGCTGCTGCAGCTCTCCTCCGTGCTCTTGGGACGAGGCTTCACCTGAAGGGCACGTGGTGCTGTTGGCTGTACAGTTCAGAAAATGCCTGATTCTCCCTCAGGAGAGGGGGTTTTCAGGCTGATGGGCAGTCTACAGGGCTACAGGGCCACCCCGCAGTGCTGTCAGAGGGGTGAGGGCATGCCTCTGATGGAGCAAGTTGGAGATGGCTGCTGATGGCCGGCTTTGGAAGCATGCCAGTAGGGCGCTCTTAGTGCTCGCTTGGGAGGTGAGATGTACCTGGAAGTAACATGCTGTCTCGTAACGGCGGTGTCATTTATTATGGGATACACAGTGTGGGAAGGCAGACGTGACACGAGCTATCTGCTGCTAGCAGAATAATGCAGGATGATATTTTTAAGAGAAATCGTAAACATGTTTGGCATATAGACACCATAAAGTGTCTCCTGTAAGACTCATTCGTCCAGTATTGCCTAATCAATTTGTCTAGAGCTTGTTGTTTTTGAAGGTTTGATTTCTTTTATGCTTCATGCCTCACTCTGGCACTCTGATGTCTGACTGATGAGGTCTTTTGATGTGCTATATGTATAGCCCTTATGAACTTGTCTTGCAAAATCACTAGATTTTAATCAAGTGCTTCTTTGAGTACTGAATCCTAAATATGCAGACTTGTTGGCACTCAGAGAGCTTTATTTGTCTATCAAAACACATTAAAAACAAGTAAGTCTATCGGAGCTGGCTATCTTGAAAGGGTTAGGATTAAGATACCAGATTTAGCCTGTGGCAGCACTGAGGAGGATAATGGTAGATAGATGGACAGAAAGATAGGGAAATAGTTGACTATTAATTTAAATATTTTGGGGTTATAAACTGACTTTCCACCAGAACAGGTCTGTCATTACCTGTTTTTCTGAGCAGTCCCCGATCTCTCTGAATCCACTGCTGTATGCCCTTTTGAGAGTCTTTTCATGGGTAATTGTGGCTGTGAGGGCTGCACATGGGTGACCAGGGCATCCTTGGAGTTGTGTGAAGCTGTTTGGTCAGGAGATCTGCAACAAGGCTCGGTCAGTTCACAGGCGTGAGTTGTCTTTGGTGTTGAAAATAGTGTTCAAAATCATAACATTTGGGACTTCTAACTGTGCCCCTAAAAATTAGGTTTTCTACCCTGCAGAAACTTAGGACAAGATAGGCACTTTAGATGCACTCATAGGTATTCTGTAGGTATTCTTACTTTCTGTATGATACCGGGGTGGTTACAAAAACTGTGATGTCTCTACTGATTTCCTTCTTCTTTTCCTTTTTCCTTAAATTTACAGAAAAAAGATATTAGGGGATTATACCAGCAAAATGTATAGACCTTTCTTGATTTTCGAAATCCCATCTCTTTGTGGAATTTCCTGGATTTTTCTTTATCTTTTAAATGAGTTTCTGCGGAGAGTTCAACTGCTCATAGAGGTTCTTAGACTTAAAATATGAGCTGTGCTAAATAAACAAATAGCAGTGCCTGTCGAAGCCCGTTGGATTGATGTCTGCATAGCAACATAAACACAGCACAGCAGAAGACAGTAGTTGCGGAAAGGACCTGAGGAATCTGATAAGTCTCTCCTCCTTTTTTTGCTAAAATATCTCAAAAATGGAGAGAAAGCTGATAAAGCACCCTACCCACTTTGTTGGAGACAGCCAGCATACTGTATAAAAGCGAAAGTTTAGCTTTTGGCTTACATAATAGAAGGGGGGAAATGTCACTGCGGATTATACAAGTTGTACTAAACGCTTGTCTATTAAAAGCAGTTTAGTTTTTTCCTGCTGTGCTGGCATATAGAGCTGCTGTCTTCTGTGCTGTAGTGTTAAACCGACACAATTTCAGCTATGTTCATTTTTTATTTTTTCAGAAAGTTTATGTCTGTCAGTCACTTATGGAAGTGGCTGGGAATTACTAATGCAGAAATTGTGCGACAAGGAAGCAGCTGCTTTCCCGCTGGTGTCTGCTTTTTGTTGTCTTTGAGTGCGAGTGCAGGATTTGGTGCTGGGCAGCAGAAGCAACAGCACGCAGACTCAGGGCAAAGCAGAACGAGAGACCTGTGGAATGTCAGTCCTTCAAGCCTTGCGAGGCAAACCGCTGCTAATGAGAGTATTTCTGGGTACGTTTTGGGGAATTTTGACCCTTAGCATTTATATGCAGTGGTAGAAATATGATAAGTTTGGTTTAATCTTCTGGAGGTGCGGTGCTTGAAATGGTCTGATATAGCTAGCATATGTACCCCCATGTCAAAAAGTAGACAAACTTTTATTACTGCTATTTTGATTTTTCTTGTAAAATACAGGCAGAAGGTGTTTAGTTGTGAGAAATGTAAAATATTTCCCCATTTAAGTAAGAGGCTTATTTCTGTGTGTTATTGCATGTGCATATTCCCTTTGTTCCACCTTGTCAGTGGAAAATCTTTGCTGTGGTGTTTTGTTTTGGTTTAGGGGAAAAAAACAACCAAATGGGCTTTTCATTTTCTCCAAATTATGGTGCTACTTTGATAATAGTTACAGGAATTTATTTTTTGCTGGCGTTTGATACTAGATACAGGATCGTGAATTTTCAGAAGTGACTCATGATTTGGCGTAAGACCATCTTAGCGCGTAACCTAAAACATCTGAAAGATGGTATTCAGTTCTTACTGGAAACAAGGTTCCATTAGAGATGGTCTTGTTTTCCTGAACTCCAGACAATTCTGTCTGGATAACAAGATTCTCTATAATTTTCTCTTTACTGTCCTTACAGCACCCAGTGATGTAGTGGCTCTTTCTCCTTTTTGCTTGCAGTTAGCGATCGTGCTGCTATGAGCAGGTGATCAGGCAAGAGCAGACGTCAGTTCCTCGGTCTGTGATTCAGCAGGGGGAGGATGCTGGGAGGAGGATGCTGGATGGGGTGATGTAAAAAAGATGGGTACATATCGGGGGGCAAATGTAGAACCTCAGGAGGGTTCTCAGAACAGCTGCACTGCGATTGGGAGTGCCATTCAATGACAAATTATGTATTGATAGGAGAAAGTGGAGCACTGTGTTTATTCCTGCTGAGGAGACATTTCTCAGATCTTGTCAACAGTAAACACCTTTGAGGAGATCCTGAATCAGTACCTTGTCACCGAAGCACGGCTACGAAAGCAGTCCGTAAGCATTCACTTGTTGGCATGTTTTGTTCAGAAACAGTTTCTCTGCAGTGCTAAAACAATGGTAAAAATCATTTCAAAATCATAAGTAAAAAGGTCTGATTTCAAATAGATGAGACTAGCACAGCCATCTTTTGTGTTTACAACATGACTTCCAAGATAGCATAAGATGAATAATTCAAAAATGATTTTGGAATTCACCATGGATACATCCTATGTGACAGGTTTACAGTTCAGTATTCTTTTGAGTGAAGAAATCATGTAAAAAAATACAAGAAAATCTAGAATAATTCCATGTATCATGCAGAAGTTCATCAAAATAACCTGATAATAGCTGTCAGCATTCACTGGAAGACATGTTCATAGTTAATCGTTTTGATTCTTCATCGGTGAGGAAACCACAGAATATTCTGTCCAAGTTGTTGAAGATGCCATCCAAAATGCAGTCCAAGATTTTGATTAAAACAGAATATGCCTTTTGCACAATGAGATGTTGTGGCTGGATCTAATTAACAGTGAACAATTGGAACCACAGGAGAACAAAATAAAATAATGATTCAGATAAGTTATGGAGCTTTTCCATTACATAGCCCATAAGACCGATCCCAAATACCGACGTCATAGATTGAGCCTGAAATAAAAAAGAAAAGGCAGTGTTGAAATATTATATGGAAAAAAGCTCTTCTGGTTTGTAACATGAAAAAATGCAAATTTCTGTTCCATTGTAACTTAGCTGCAATATTCAGCTGCTTTGTCATACTGTACTTCTGATGCATTTGCAGAAGAGAATTCCTTCCTTATAACCATGAAGCAAAACATGCTATGAGAGCCTTTTTTGAAATAATTATAGAAACAAGAAAGTAGGATATTTCATGCCTAATATTGACTGTGGACAGTGAGTCCTCTGCCTCCCCCGGCTTTTCTCTCCAAGTTGCTTCTCTGCCCCCCTCCTGTACAAGTGGGCTTTGAGCATCAACTTTCCCCATCAGCTCCATGCTGACGTGGGAGGAGCGTGGAGGTGATGGTACCCATTTCTCCCCACTGCTAATACCCCGTGTGCCGGGGGGTTGTTGCACATGCCTCATACCATCGTATTTCTTCCTGCGCATTTCCATCGCACTGCCATCCTGCATTCCTGTCTAGCTCAGGGATCCATGCCAGAAGTCAAAACATTGTAATTAGTACATATATTTTTAATTTCTACATGGGAGACATTACTCAGGGTATTGACATCTGTTGCATGGGATTAGAATTCCGATTTGCCATCTAACTGCTGGTAGTGCCTCTCTCGATCAAAGCAATTAATCAACTGGTGTACTTTTTGTCCCATATAGCGTTAGTAATTGTTTTGAGTGTTGAAGGGTAACCTTGAAAATCCAGTACATAACTCCACATGCTACTGCCTACCAATAATTAATTATTTACAAAATCTGAACTATGATAATTAATCACTGATCTTAGACAAGAGGTTTGGGAAAGTAATTTCAGTAAAGTTTACTGGAGTTTCTTGAATAACGAACAGTCAGATTCTCCCATTTTCAGTAAGTTTAACAGTAAGCCAGTAGGGTCAAAAAGATCTCAGGATAACTTTATACAAAATATCTTGACTTTTTTTTCTGATCTCTGACTCAGTATTTGATTGTGAGAAGATGTGGAAACCTTGACAAGAACAGAAATAGTGGTATCCATCACTGACTAACTAAAGAGTGTGCACTGTATTGTAGAATAACTTGTAAGTTAGATCCTCTCACGGGAAACTCGGAGTGAAACTTAACATCCTCTTTAGTGCAGATGGTGGGATGCTTGAAGATGTCTTTGCTTTGGTGTTTCTCTAGTCTTGGGACAAGCTGGCTGGCAGTTGGCCCCTGGCCTGCTTTGGAGCATCCTTAGACACCAATGCCTCTTACACAGCTGGTCCAGCACAAACACGAGAGCATGGTCTTTGTCCTCAGCACTGTGTTCTTCTTATTCCTTGTTGTGCTGATGGCACTTGACGTGATCGGTAGCTGCAGTGGGCTCCTAGGTCGGTTTTTCTCCTGCTCATGCAGCTGTGCAGCTGCTCAACGGCCGCTGGTGGGGACCCTTTGGTCTCTGTTCCTGTGTTGCTGCCAAGACTTGCAGCGCCTGGCATGCTTTGGCAGCTCGCTGGGGTGCATCATCTGCCTTTGGTGTGGTTTACTGCTTTGGGCTTGGAGTTTGTTCTGCTTGTTTATCTCCGTGTGCTAACTAGAACAGGTATATGCTACCAAATTCAGCCTGCGTAGGAGACCTTGGCAGAGACTGCAGGCATCCTTTAGGGAGGACACGCGGTTAAAATCCCTTTTATGGAAACATTGCAGAAGGGTCTGTAGCATAAATAGTGATAATACTCAGAGGATTTCTTTAAAATATGATTTTGCATATCGCATTTCTTTTAATGCATCTTTATTCATAAACCCTCTCAGTATAATTACGGCTCTGTAAATCCCCATTATTTGTTCTCCATTAATAACGAAGGATTTGTCTGTTGCGTTACAACAGCAAATGCCTCATAAACCTGACAGCTGAGTATTATCTGTGATATGCTGGAGGGAAAAAAAAAACCACATGCAAATACCATTGTCTTTCTAAAAATACAAAAATGTAAATTAAACTTTCCTATGGAGTGTCCAAAATGTGGAAAATAGCACTTTCCCTCTTTTTGGTACTCATGCGTTCAGATGTTTTCAATGTGAAAGATTGTAGTTTTGAATCTGAGTACTTGGATTGAATTTTTCCCAGTCTCCTTGGGTAGAAATAAACATAAAAGGCTATTGCAACAGAATGGTTTTGATACATCACCACGTATTTACTAAACAAATGTTAAAATCTGTCAGTTTGTCTCTTAATCAGAGTTTAGCCCAGTTCCACCCTTCAGAAAAACCCTGGAGCTTCAGCATGTTTGACCTTAGCTCCAGAAAATAAAGCAAATACAATTTATTAAGGGTTTTATTCTTTTAGCTTAGCCAGAAAGTCTTGATTCAACAGTATTTTGAGTTTAGTCATAGCTGGTTATCACGAGCAAGTGTTTTTATTGTCAGTAGCAATGTTTACCGCTCCAAAAATGATGAAGAGAGGTTAGGCAGCTGCAAGGACTAATTAACTGTAGTTGCTTTTCAGTGAAGTTGTATATGTGCTGTATATATTGTGCATAGGGAGACATTTTCCAAAGCACTTTTAGCAATACCTGTTTCTATTTTGTTATCTATTTCTTATAAAGGCAACCAAAAGTGCCATTAGAGAAACGCTTCCCAGCAGAGTTGCTGGCCTGATGCTTATGTCAAGTTGTGCAATACTCCTTAAAATCATTATTGTACCATAAACAAGAAGAAATGACTCTCCTCTTTAGGCTTGCTTCACACTGACTTTCAAATGGCAGATAACCATTTCATTTCTTCTTAGGGTATTTGTGTAGCTTTCCACCTGTGTGCAGAGCTTAAGGACGTATTACTTGCTCACGCAGTCTGTAGCCACAGCTCTGCACTGTGCTGGGACTGTTCACTGGGGCAAACAGGGACTTAAATTAGGGCATGCGCCACACAGGTAGAAAAAAAATGAAGAAAGAAATACATCAACCAAAAACCTCAGTGGGATCTTGAAGGAGTTATTGTGCTATGGACTAGTTCACCACAATTTGCTTTTGTTTGTTTGTTTTTCTCTTTTTCATTAGATGCGTATATTAAGCCTCTGCTTTCATAGCACTTTTTTGCTTTAGTTTTGGTTGGGAGGTACCGTGAGACCTGCATTCCAGTGCATTGCTGTCATGGATGTCATCTGCCATTCCGAGGAAAACCTGGCACCACTGACTCAGCTTTTACAAAATGTTCTGGGGAACAAATACGCATTCTGGGTGTATCGCGAGTAAGTGGAGACTGCCAAGCTTTCAGCTCTGTAATGTCTTGGGTTGGGACTGGCATCCGGGAAGAGGTAATATAGCAAAGTCTGTCCTGTTTCATTCCAGGACTCAGTAATGACCTGCACTGGCTGGGGACATTGTACAGCAACATCTACTGTACATTCGTTCTTGAAGGCACTGGCCATCTTCGTTCTGCCATCTCACATAAAACTCACCAAGGGTGAACAAGACAACCGTAATTGTTCTCATACAGTGGAGAGGGTGTAAGCAGGAAAATACGTGCTTTCTGATCAAAGGCTTGAATGTCCAAGTCTTAGCTCTCATATAGTTTGTGCTTACTCAAGACATACAGACAATGATTAAAATCAGGCGTCTGGTTTGAACCTAAGGATGAAATTAATCTCCCCTCATTTTGGCTGTCTCAGCTTGCCTGCTCTCTGGGTTCCTCTTCAGTGAGCTGCTGAGGAAATTCTAGGCAGCTGTTTGCACCTCCACTCTCAGAAGTGGCAGCTTCGACCTGTAACTACAGTGTTTGGTTAAAGACGTGGGATGAATACCCCAGTCCCCCTAACTTTCCATTTCACCACCTTCATGCATTGCATTTAAAGCTTGAAGGTGCACCCAGCTTTGAAATTGTTAGTGTTTTTTAACATTTTAGGCAGTACTCAGAAAAATGGTGAATGCTAATAGTTCAAAAATACATACAAAGGCTTGTTTTCAGCACCTTGCTGCCTCTCTTAACTGAGCTCTTGAGCTTAGGTCAGATTTTCAAGCCTGAGGTGAATGGAAGGTTTCTCATTACCTTCAATGTGAGTCATGGCGATGACTTTGGTAGCCCTGGGTCAGGCCCTGCAGAGATGGCATCCTCAAATACCTTTCAGAGGGAAAAAAGATTTAGGTTTAAGGCATGTGATTACGTCATGCACAGAGAGAATTAGCTGCCTTTCTCTCAGACCTGCTTAGCTCTCTTGAATTTTATGAAATCCCTACATTAGAATAATATGTTAGCTTTTCTCTTTAATGCCACAAATAATAGAATTTGTAAAAAGAGTAGAAAAATAAGTGTGGATTTGAAGCAATTACTTTTAAAGTACAGTTTTTATTTTAAAAGTAAATGGATTTCTCTTTGTCATTTTTAAAGTCAAGGAAAATTGTGACATTAATATTTATAATGTAAATACAATCTGCTGTAATGGAACTTGAAGGCCTACTAGCCAAAATAGCTTTTAATCTTGTTAATTCTTCGTTAAAGCAGAGCTTTGTAACCTAAATGCTGGAAAAACAGGACTATAGACGTGACTGTCTGTGGATTCACCAGTTGCTGGAGAGGATAATAGCTTCTGGACAGCTTCTTTTTAGCATTTCCATACCTTCGCCAGTAAAGCAGCTGTGAATTTTCAGTTGTTTAGGATGGTCTTGGGCAACAGGTAACCATAGCATGGTGATTGTTGGTTCCGCATTATTCCAGCTCTGAACAGCAAGGTCAACCTACCTGGCTGAAAGTCAAGTCTTCTTTAGACCCCCAGAGAAGACTGGCTTGCAAATCATTGAATTCTATGATTTCTATTATAGCCAGTCATCAAAAGCATGGCTGAGGGAAGAGGCTTGTGCTTTGCATTCAGCTTTTTCTTGGGCAGAAGAAAGTTGCAGTGGTAGGTCTGAAGTGGTGCTGCTCATGCTGGTGGGGTACCAGTACACAGACCACATGTTCCTCTTGCAGTTGGCAATGATGTGTAGGCATCTGTAGTTGCAGCTGGGGTTGTATTCAGGCTTTTTTTGGCAATCATGGTTAATTTTTAGTCTGTACGTATGCCTTATATGAAGCTTTTTTATGTGTTGTCTGCCTTCCAGCTATGATCTTGTCTTTGCTGTCCAATCTAAACATGGGCTTTCTTCTAGCCTGTTATCCTGCAGATAGCATATACCAGCATGAAAGTTATGATTAGCATTGTACTAGTAGTAAACATTCTCAGGATGCATCTGTATGTTGCAGAGAGCTTGGGCTGTGCAAACAGGCATATCTACAGCCTTCCCATACCCGCAGAGACTGAGTCACAGTAAGGAAGCACCAAACAATTCAGACCGTCTTGTGTTTCAGAAATGAAAGCGCCTGTCACGGTTCAGACTTCGGCATGCTGCAGCAGTGGCTTTTCACTCTACAAAGTGCATGGCACAACTTGCTAACTGCTGCAAGTGCTGGAACTGTGAAATCAAATGGCCTTGAGTCAAGAGTGGTGGGCAGGAAGGATTAAATTGCTTTTCTGTGCCAGCAGATTTTGCATCATGTGAAGGGAGGTCAGTGAGATTTTCTCTTTTTTTTTTAATTATTATTTTTTACTGTTGTGTATTTTAATTCTTAGTGGGAGCTGCTAAAGAGTAGCACTGAAAGCTGAAATTAAAGGGGTGGCTTTGGGAATGAATTTATCTCCTGGTCAGGATTCTTGGTCCCCCATCCATTTCTTTTTCCTTCCTCAGCTCCAGCTCTTATGGAGTGAGAACTCAGTGGCCTTTCCAGGCTCAGTTGGCTTTCTGTGATCTTTTATGGAAAAGGAAATTGTAGCTGCTTTGCTCGGTCGGTCTCCTTGTGGAGCTCTGAGCATCAGAGCATCCTGCAGGGGCTACAGAAGTAAACTGAAGCAAAGTCTGGGGCAACGGTGAAGACTAGAAAACTGAAAAGATTTGGATCTTTTGGTAACTTTAAAGATTTCCCCTAGTTGTGTCTCTCCAGTTGTGGTCTGTGAAGGATTTCAGGTGCATAGAAGTAATTTGAAATAGGATGAATGGTATTTTGTTGGATAATGATGTATGTATAAGAGGAGAGCAGTGCCCTCATCCCTACACATGATACCTGCTCAAAGGCCTGCTCTGCAGGCAGAATATGTAATTTATATCTAAATTTTGTGAAGTGCGCCTGGATGCCTTTTGTCCTACTGTGTACTGGATAAGTGCTTAATCATTTGGAAAGAACTTGTTTTAACTATTTGGATGTATTCATTATAGAGATCAAAACCATGCTTTGGTGAATGGTAAGATGTTGCCATAGCTTCAGCTTTGCAATGTCTTCTAAACAGTATGCAACAGAAAGATGAAATAAGAATGACTGAAGCAAGAAAGAACCCTTTTATGCATACAGCTCCATGCAGTCAAGAATTTTCTGAGTCTGGTAAAGGAGGAAATTTTCATCTATATCAATTCTGATGTCCAATCAGTTTGGCAGTATTAATTTTCTGTGGTTTGTCTGCAGTTGGTGGTGAGCATTCTCTAAGAAGATTCACGAAGAGCATCAGCAGTGAAGTACATTGTTAAAACAGTTTCTGTCAGTGGGTTTTTAGTGTTAGTTTTAGTATTTATAAAACCGATTCGTAAGGAGCTGTTCCGAGAAAGATGGAGCTTGCAAAGAGATTTATGATTTTTTGTGTCTGAATTGAGAGGATGACGTTAAATACCTTGTTGAAATTACAGAGCCTTCTGTCACTGAGCACGGACAGTAGTCTGCTTAGTTTAGCTCAGTGGTAGCGCTGTGCTCTTGAGGCAGTCTAGCAGAAACACTGTGAGTGCATCCAAAGTTAATGCAGTTGGTGACAGGCAGCAAGTACAATTTTTACTGTAAAGAGACATATGCTTGGAAATATGACACATTTGAATACTGCAATGAAAATGTCTTTTGTTGTTGAGATCTTCTCCACCTAAGCAAGGAGGTCATTAAGCACGAAAGCAATGCAGACAGTTAGCAGGAAATGCTATCTTCTTTACATAGCTGCAGAGAGCCCACGTAAAGCTCTTTGCCAAGGTGTCAGAGGCAGGTAGGGCAGGAGGCCTGACAAATCTCCTGCAGGGACTGTTGAGTGCCTGGGGCCTCACTTACCCAGCGTGGTTTTGGGCACGGTGTGGTGGAGGTTATCTCCGACTGGCGAGGTGCTATAGGTCATCTGAAGATGGAAAGAAGCTTGCTGCTACCTGATGGAGAACAATAGTGTGCACTTCTTTCTCTAGAAGTGGCCCTCTTCGCCAAATTGCTACTGGGACCATCAAGCTGGGCAGGTAGTGGGACCCATGAGAACATGTGATAGGAGGTGCTCATGGCTTCATTATAGATTGCTCTTAGCTGCTAGACCAGATAAGGTAAACTTCAGCCAACTCTTTCTTTAAGCATGTATGGGGATTTATTTATTTATTTATTTTGAAGTCATAAAACCTGCCAAAGTCAGCTTTCATTCTTCTTTTAAAAGTACATAGGATGAGTTAAGTATGCTTCAAAGCAGTACATGCTGTGAGTGTTTCTAGCATAGACATACTTCGCTTCAAAAGCTGGGGATCTTGTCACAAGTCCAGAATGATTTCTAGTCTTCTTCAGACTTCCCTCTGAACCTGCTTTGTGATTCAGACAGGCCATCCTGTAAGATATTCCTTTCCATGCCTCCACAGTCACATGCTGATCTTGTAAACTGTGTGCTGTGGGCCACTGTAGTATTGGGACAGGTGAATAACAAAGAATAAGAGACATAAGATGTCCTCAGCTGCGCTCTGGCTAGCTTCAATGGATGTTTTGCGTGAGAAAGGTAAGAAGGATTTGGCTCATGCTGTAATAAATCCCGTTCAATCCTATTGAAATCCTGCGTAGCATCCAGTGATACAATACCTACTGGTCCTGTCCCTTGATTCCTGTGATGTATGCAAAACCTGTCTTAAGTTATCTCTAGTGGTGACCCAAAGCCAGATTGGTAAGTGTGAAGTAATCTGGAGCTGATGCATGTTTTATTAGCTGATTAGAACAAAGAGCAGTAGAAAATTAAACCTATGAGTTCTAATATATTTTATTAAGTAATGAAATGACCTTATAGTTATTCTCCTTCCTTTGTAGGCACACGTGTGCAGATGCTCAGCTGTGGTAAATCAGACATTGTAAATGTCAGCTCTGATGAGCTGATTCTTAAATTTCTGATTCTTAATTTTGGGTTTTTTGACCATGGGGCGCTTTACTCGGCAGCTGGCCTGGTGACCGCAGACGGGTCCCTGTCTCTAAGGGGAAAACGGATCCTAGCCCAGGAGCTGGCAGGGCTCGTTGAGAGGGCTTTAAACTAGGAAAGAAGGGGGATGGGGCTGAAATTAGGCTTGTTGGAGCCGTACCAGGGGGAACAATGGCAAAGCCGGGGAAGAAGGCAATGGCCCAACTGAAGTGCATCTACACTAATGCACACAGCATGGGTAACAAACAAGAGGAGCTGGAAGCCATCGTGCAGCAGGAAGACTATGACTTGGTTGCCATCACGGAAATGTGGTGGGACCACTCTCATGACTGGGGTGCTGCAATGTCTGGCTATAGGCTCTTCAGAAGGGACAGGCAGCACAGAAGGGGTGGTGGTGTGGCTCTCTATATTAGAGAGTGTTTTGATGTTGAGGAACTTGAGGCTGGGAATGATAAGGTTGAGTCTCTATGGGTTAGGATCAGCGGGAAGGTCAACAAGGCAAGCATCCTGGTGGGGGTCTGTTATAGACCACCGAACCAGGATGAGGAGACAGATGAGGAATTCTACAGGCAGCTGGCAGAAGCTGCGAAATCGTCAGCGCTTGTTCTCGTGGGGGACTTCAACTTCCCAGACATATCCTGGAAGCACAACACAGCCCAGAGAAAGCAGTCTAAGAGGTTTCTGGAGAGCGTGGAAGATAGCTTCCTGATGCAGCTGGTTAGAGAGCCTACCAGGGGAGGTGCCCCACTAGACCTTCTGTTCACAAACAGTGACGGACTGGTGGGAGATGTGGTGGTCGAGAGCTGTCTTGGGCAGAGTGACCACGAAATGGTTCAGTTCTCTATTCTTGGCGAAGTCAGGAAGGGGACCAGTAAAACCGCTGTCTTGGACTTCTGGAGGGCTGACTTTGAGCTGTTCAGGACACTGGTTGGCAGAGTCCATTGGGAGGAGGTTCTGAAGGGCAAAGGAGTCCAGGAAGGCTGGGCACTCTTCAAGAAGGAAATCTTAATGGCTCAGGAGCGGTCTGTCCCCACATGCCCAAAGACGAGCCGGCGTGGAACTAGACCGGCCTGGCTGAACAGAGAGTTGTGGCTCGAGCTTAGGAGAAAAAGGAGGGTTTATAATCTTTGGAAAAGAGGGTGGGCCACTCAGGAGGACTATAAGGATGTTGCGAGGCTGTGCAGGGACAAAATTAGAAAGGCCAAAGCTCATCTGGAGCTCAATCTGGCTACTACCGTTAAAGATAACAAAAAAAGTTTTTACAAATACATCAACACAAAAAGGAGGACTAAGGAGAATCTCCATCCTTTACTGGATGCGGGGGGAAACTTAGTTACAAAAGATGAGGAAAAGGCTGAGGTACTCAATGCCTTCTTTGCCTCAGTCTTTAGCGGCAAGACCAGTTGTTCTCTGGATACCCGGTACCCTGAGCTGGTGGAAGGGGATGGGGAACAGGATGTGGCCCTCACTATCCACTATCCAGGTTGGCGACCTGCTACAGCACTTGAATGTGCGCAAGTTGATGGGGCCGGATGGGATCCACCCGAGGGTACTGAGCGAACTGGCGGAAGAGCTGGCCAAGCCGCTTTCCGTCATTTATTGGCAGTCCTGGCTATCAGGAGAGGTCCCAGTTGACTGGCGGCTAGCAAATGTGACACCCACCTACAAGAAGGGCTGGAGGGTAGACCCGGGTAACGACAGGCCTGTTAGTTTGACCTCAGTGGCAGGGGAGCTCATGGAGCAGATTATCTTGAATGTCATCACGCGGCACTTGAAGGGCAACCAGGCGATCAGGCCCAGTCAGCATGGGTTTATGAAAGGCAGGTCCTGCTTGACGAACCTGATCTCCTTCTATGACAAAGTGACGCGCTTGGTGGATGAGGGGAAGGCTGTGGATGTGGTCTACCTTCACTTCAGTAAGGCTTTTGACACCATTTCCCACAACATTCTCCTCAAGAAACTGGCTGCTCGTGGCTTGGACTGGCGTACGCTTTGTTGGGTTAAAAACTGGCTGGATAGCCGGGCCCAAAGAGTTGTGGTGAATGGAGCCAAATCCAGTTGGAGGCCAGTTACTAGTGGAGTCCCCCAGGGCTCAGTGCTGGGGCCAGCCCTCTTTAATATCTTTATCGATGACCTGGATGAGGGGGTCGAGTGCACCCTCAGTAAGTTTGCAGATGACACCAAGTTAGGTGCGTGTGTCGATCTGCTCGAGGGTAGGAAGGCTCTGCAGAAGGATCTGGATAGGCTGGACCGATGGGCTGAGGTCAACTGTATGAAGTTCAACAAGGCCAAGTGCCGGGTCCTGCACCTGGGGCACAACAACCCCAAGCAGCGCTACAGGCTGGGAGATGAGTGGTTGGAAAGCTGCCTGGCAGAGAAGCACCTGGGAATACTGGTTGATAGGCAGCTGAATATGAGCCAGCAGTGTGCTCAGGTGGCCAAGAAGGCCAACAGCATCCTGGCTTGTATAAGAAGCAGCGTGGCCAGCAGGTCTAGGGAGGTGATTGTCCCCCTGTACTCGGCTCTGGTGAGGCCGCACCCCGAGTACTGTGTTCAGTTTTGGGCCCCTCGCTACAAGAAGGACATGGAGGTGCTCGAGAGAGTCCAGAGAAGGGCAACGAGGCTGGTGTGGGGTCTGGAGAACAAGTCTTAGGAGGAGCGGCTGAGGGAGCTGGGGCTGTTTAGCCTGGAGAAGAGGAGGCTCAGGGGAGACCTCATCGCTCTCTCTAGGTACCTTAAAGGAGGCTGTAGAGAGGTGGGGGTTGGTCTATTCTCCCGTGTGCCTGGTGACAGGACGAGGGGGAATGGGCTAAAGTCGTGCCAGGGGAGGTTTAGGTTGGATATTAGGAAGAACTTCTTTACTGAAAGGGTTGTTAGGCATTGGAATGGACTGCCCAGGGAAGTAGTTGAGTCGCCATCCCTGGAGGTCTTGAAAAGACGTTTAGATGTAGCCCTTAGTGATATGGCTTAGTGGAGGTCTTGTTAGTGTTAGGGCAGAGGTTGTACTAGATGATCTTGGAGGTCTCTTCCAACCTAGACGATTCTGTGATTCTGTAAAAATGAGATCTTGTGCCATTTCACAAAATGGATGTTTAATCTAATGAATTTCTGTACTTCATGAATGTCTCTTTTCATGTTTACTCATTCTTTTTCTGACACAGGTCCATGTTAGGTCTCTTATAAAATACTCGGTGAATGTGCTCTAAATTAAGGAAAGAGGTGATTCTATTATTCACTTAAGCTTTTCTTGCCGTAGATCAACAGATTCACAGCCATTCTTAAGAGGACTGTGTTATTAACTCCTCTGTCCCCTACAGAATAGTATTTTTATTGTAGAGCTGAGAATTCGTATCTTCAGCCACGGCACTGATCCCATGCTTTGAGGCCAAGCTTTGAATTCATCCTTGACAAAGACAAACAAGTTCTCTTCTTGTTTTCCCTCCCTGTGTAAAACCCTAAATGCATTGAATGATGGCCAGTGATGTGTACACAGAGTGCTAGAGGATGAGACACTTTGCCTGCAACTCACTGTGATTTTCTCTGCTTTTCAACAACTACCAGTAATAGTTGTCATTTTATTAGACTTGCCTTTTTGTTTTCTACTTTATGCTGTGTATTGTACTAATTTAGAAAATGAAATCAAATGAAGTGTAATTCTGTCCTTGTATATATTAGTGGCCAAAATTCCCATTTACTTCAGAGTTACCAGAATCTAGTTCCCAGTAATAATGCTTCCATACCTGTAAGTAGCCCTCACTGGTTGTGAAGGGCTGAACAAGTCACAAAGAAATTAAGGGTTACTTACGTTATTATTTTTGCAGGCCTCAAAATCCATCAGTTATTCTGAGTCGTGCTCGAACTTTTTCAGAAGAGTGTTACAACTTACTTATTTTTGAGGTTTCATGATGTACATTGGTAAACTGTTAGCAAATGTGTCTTTTAGAATGGATTAGCTGAAGCAGATGTCTAATAAAATGGTGTAATGTTTTTATTCTTCCACAACTGGCGCTGACTTTAGCTGTTTTGGGATGGAGCAGAACCTACCTTATTTAAAAACAAACAAACAACAAAACTTCCAGCTTTGAATGGGCATATTGAAATGCAAATCCATCTTAAAAGAAAAAAATATCCAGTGTTAAATAAAAGTAATAGCAATACAAATACTGAACAGCCTACAAAGCATACCTAACCAGCCTGTAGTTCAGGTGGTGAATTAACTAAATTGGTTGTTTGTATTGTTATTTCCAGAGTATTTGAAAGGTTTCTTCAGAAACAGTGGCTAGCTAAGATAATAAATAAGTAAATAAATACCTTCCAAATTGCTGAGAATGATTAACTATCAAAAAAACGGAAATTCATTTCCGTTATATAAAAAGACACCCGTAGCTTTGTGTTGATTGAAGTGAAACTGAAATAAAGAAAAGTACTTTTTACCAAACGGATCTTTAATACACATTTCTGTACTCTTTTTCAGTGAAAGAACAGAAAATGAAGCTCTAATAAGGTAAGAATTTCTTATTCCACTTCAGTAAAATATTCAAGTCAATTGCACTTAATTTTTATCAAACATGCTAAGCATTTCAGAGTGGATCCTAGATACACTGTGGGTCAGTATGACAAAACACAAATTAAAAAAGAAAGTAAT
The DNA here is from genome assembly GCF_009769625.2 of Cygnus olor. Lineage (NCBI taxonomy): Eukaryota > Metazoa > Chordata > Aves > Anseriformes > Anatidae > Cygnus > Cygnus olor. The sequence continues at coordinate 40,902,639 of NC_049170.1, read as the reverse complement.
ATTGCAGAACGAGTCAAGTGACAGTTGTCGATTTTTTATGGTTACTGAGCCAGTATTTAATCTTTTAATCACAATAAGATACCTGCATAGATTTGGAAACTTCTTTTTGCCCGTGGAAAATTTACAGGTAATTATTTTTCTTCAGACTTTATAAATTTCACTATTCAGGAAATTAAAATGTTTGTTTGTAAAGAGAACTTTCTTGCAGTTTGAAAATGAAACATTAGAATATATGCTGATGGGTAACTTGTAACAGATTTTTGGTTTATGAGATAAGGTGGTCAGAGTTTATGAATTACACAGGTAATTAAATGGATCTTTAGAGAAGGAGCAAATTTGTCTAGGAGTAAATATTTTCTCCTCTTCCACATGACATGATTCAAGCTGCATTCTGGAAGTTGATGCTGTATGTACCTACTGCTAAGCAAGAGACAGAAAGTGTTCTTTTTGTTTGTTACCAACTAGAAGGGGCGTTTAAAAAATGGGGTTTTAATCTTTTTATTTCTTTCATCACTAGTGAGGATGCTGACTTTCATGTGCTGCATTATCTAGAAAGCTGTATGCTTAGACTGTGAAGCAGCAATGTCAAATAATTTATAATCAGGTGTGTGACAGCAAGTTGTTCGGCCAGGCAGTTGCAGTAGGAATCTGTCCAGAGCGTAACAGAAATATGCAGTTACTTTTCAGTCACTGGTTTTCAGGTAATTTCCTCAGTTTTTGTAGCCATTCATGGGATACTGAGGAAGGGAAGTGTTATTAGTAATTGTTTTCCTTTTTACCCATGTTTGCCTGAATTGTTTTTTATTGGTTGTTAAAGTAAAAGCTTTTGGGGTTATGTGGACTCTGTGCACCTATTTCAAGTCAAACATCTTCCAAACAGAAGTGTGATTAAAAGGAAGGGGTTTTAGACCTGCTGACATCTTAAACCAATAAAACTTGATACATCTGCGTGAACTGTGTTCCATATTTCCAAGGGACATCTTTGGAATAGGGAAGAGGGAGGCTAAGGAAAAACAGTTAAGCTATGCAAAATGTAAACTGTCTGAAGCCACAAGTGAGTAGAAATGCGAAATATTAGTGGAAAAAAACAGAAGCGTTGTGAAAAAGCAATGAGGTGTCATATCATTTTTTGTTGTGGAAGGTTTTAAGGTGATGTTGTAAATAGCAGACAACCTAGCTTTGGATATTCTTGCTGTGTATTGGTACACGGAGTGCATGTGCATGTGCACGTATTTGCAGTTACAAAGGTGTGTGCATACATAATGTATCTGAGAGACAGCAAGATGCTGCTGTTCTGCACCAGGTCCGTGCAAAGGACTGAAAGCCCTTCTGTCATACAGTCAGTTAAGGAACTTTAATGTGTTGAGAATCACATGGGTAGTACAGGGATTTAGTAGATGCCAGAGGAAATTCTCGTTCTGAGCAGTCTTTGTACACTGATCTCATCAGCGTCCACGATCCAGAGAGGACACAAGTCCTCCTGTCTCCTCACCAGGATTCAGTCATACAAGAACTGGCCAAATGTTGCAAAAACGACTTAAGCTCTCTCTGTTGTTAGTTGATCACCTAGCACAAGAGAGCCTTATGCGGAGCTCCTGTGTGCTACAGTAATATAAACGTCTAAGTAATATGTGTAAGTAATATAGCATGACAGCAGTAGTGGAAATTTACTCATTTTGTTTCCCGGAGTCACAACTGGAAGTAGTTTAGGGTACATATTGTACACTCTGGGATTCCTGCCTTGGCAGTGCCTGCAGAAGTACTGGCTCATTCTGTAAACAGGATTTATAAGTGATTTTGATGTAGTAGAAAACCACCTGCCATAGGCCATTGATTTCTTTATGAGTTAACTGCAATATTTAGGAACTAATGATCTGGTTGGAGCTTGAATTAATCAATTAAGTTAGAAGGGAAACCCTCCAGATTGCAGTGCTATTTCTCCCAAATTTTGAGGTCTTACAAACGCATTACTGCTACGAAAGCTGGGAAAACTTATTAAAGATCTTCAGTGCCTTCTTCTTGTACTTGAATTGACTTTTCTCTTTTAGTCTATATAGTCAAAAGCTATCTGTAATACCACCAGGAAAAATAACCCCCAGCAGCTGTGTGCGTTGGATTCAGGAATCTCTGTTTTGATGTGCCAGGCAGGCAAACTATTTATCTCAAGTCAGAGAATTTTGGGGTGTGATGTGGTTAATATCTAAAAATATCTATGTAGGGAGATAGGATAGGGCTCCAACAGACAAAAACACAGCAAGATAAGCAAGTTCACATTGGAAATACGATACCGTAGGTGTAATTAACCATTGGAAATGCTTAGAAAGGAATGTGGTAGATCACTTAGAGTAATTAAATCAAGATTAGATCTCTTTCTGAAATATCTTCTAGTAGAGTTACAAGTTCTTGTGCTTTGTAAAGAAATTGCTGCGTGAGGTATTATGGCCTGTGCCAGGCAGGAAGTCAGACCAGATTACCATAATAGTTCCTTCAGGCCTTCTAAATCCACATATCCATGAACAAAGGCTCTTACGTGGTACAGGCAGCCACAGAATTTCCAAAATCACCGCTGAAGCAGCTCACTCTTGTTTCAGTGGTGACTTACCGTGATCCACTGAAAGGTTGAAAAGTCTTTGAGCAGATCCATGAAGAAGCTCCGTGGTGGGTACAGTGCTGCTGAGTTGGCAGGTTTTGTATGCTCATGATGCATTGATGCATGATAGCAATGAACCAGTTTCTGCTATGGTTTGAGTAGATGCATAGTCCAAAGGCACTTCTTTTTTTTTTTTTTGATAAATCTTCTAATATTCCACTGCCTTCCTTAGTAGTTTGCATTTGTATTAAGATCACTGAAAAGTAATAATTTATATATGATGTTTAATGAATCCCTTCTGTGATATAAACTAACATCTTGAATAAATTCAGAATTTTTTTCACTTATACTGTGAGCATAATGCCATCTTTAAGGTAGGGCTTTCTGTAGTGAAGTGCTGTATCTGAAATCTTAATATCCATATGAGTAGCAAGGGCAGGGTAAATTTCTAGTAGATTATACAGAATTCCTAATACAAAGTAATTTGCTCTCCCCCCAAACTGAAAAAGAAATAACCTGTGTGTTTGCTCTGGAACCTGCATGGAATACTGGTAGAGTGTGGAGGATGCTTGTCTTTCAGTTCTCATCTGCTACAGGGAAGTGCATCCTTGTTTTACTGGATAAGAGGCAGCAGATCCTTTTCAGAGAAAATACCTAAAAACAGTTGATCAAAAAGTAATTCTTTACTAGAAGAAATACTGTGTTCTGTGAGCAAAAATACTGTGAGCAAGGATAGCTCTGAGTCCTTTTTGTTACTTTGGTTAAATCATTAATTTTAACATCCAAAATTAATTGGGAATTACTGTGCAAGATACTGCAAGTGGAAAAATCCATCAAGTTGGGATCAAAATGATGTCATCCTACTGCACCTATATAGCACAGCATCTATTACAGATTGTAGATGTAACTCCTCAGTAATAGGACAGAAGTAATAACTGAAAGTCATGTTTGCCATATGTGTGTGTAAAAAATAGTTCAGGAGCATTTTCATGTCATTCTGACTGTTTAAAAACCTGCAAAAAAAAGCTGTTCTGTTAAACCTTCAGAAGCTAGAGCTCTCCAGGGTAATTCGATGGAGAGCCCAGGCATAGCAGAAGATTTTGAGTCCCAGTGCACGTGATGCCAACAGGTGGTGGGCAGCCTGTACCTGACTTGTTCCTGTCCTCTGACCGTCCCTGCTCTCTCCCTTCCCGGAATAACCCCATAACCCTCTCATATGTTTTACACGTGGCTGCAGGACAGGCAGAGCAATGGCATCCCCTATTAACTATGATGGCAGACGGGGCAGTCTGGTGCAGTGCTGGCACACAGGTGCCACAGGCACACAGGTGGTGCACCTGAATTAGGACTGCGCTGGGGTGATGGAGTACAAAGACCTGAAGCATCATCTTCCTGCGACTTCTGCTGTCCCTGTTTGATAGAGGTTGACTTTGGCACCTGCAGTTTAAACTAGAATTATAAAAATTACTAGACCAAAACAAAAGAAGAGCAAAAACAGAGAAGAGAAATGCCATTGCACTTGATAATCCAAAGCGAAATGGATGAGATGAGTAAGTCTGTGTCTCTGCACATGGAGGCTACACCTGCTTTCACAGACTTTCAAGGAAAAGGGAAAGGTTAGGTATGGATGAGAGGCTGGAAAAGGATGAAAAGGTGAATTACCCTTGCTGATAGGAATGGGATTCGCAGCTGTGGTGAGGCAGAAAGGAGAGAAAGCTTTGGTTAGTCAGGACTCAAACATGTTTGGCTGTTTGCTGTGAAGTAACCGTTGTGATTTTTTAGTATGACGTTTTTTTATGCACAGTCTATCTTGAAAATATACACACCTATGGTTTTCACAAATTCCCGATAGCCATAATACTGGCTGCGGAGAGCATTTCAAAACAAACTTCAGGATGTCTTTATTCATGTGTTTTTGCTACCACAGAGTCACTCTTACTGGCTGCCTCAGTTACGAAAAGGAGGGGAGGAGGTTGTGCCATGGGAAGAAAATTGCTGTCTCCGTTAATAAATGTATTTGAGCCATCAAATCACTGCTGTTTTCTTCTGTGTGAAAGCTCATGGCTAAGTTATTTAATATAAAAGAAAACAGTCTTCCATAACACAGAATAAATTCCTCTACTGGACAGTGATGCATGAAGCTGCAAAATTAATTTTGGGTATCATTGAGAGCTTCCGTGTCATTTCTTTTGGTTCAGGCAATACTGTGAAAGCACTCAGACGACAAAATGAGGAGCTGTACTGGGGTCTGGGGAGTTCCTTTGGCTCATTTCCAGTGTAATGCTAGCCCAGATTTTTGTATTTATTTTGAAGAATGGTGCTTCCATTAGAAGCTCAGTTTTACTGCATTTAAAAGCTATAGAATCTTGTGTCCTGTACTTTATTTACTTAATAACCCCTGTACAAGAAGCTACGATTCTGTCTGGGGAGCTGCCTGTTCCCTTCCAGGAAATAAACGTACCCCTTTTATTTTTAATCCCCATGCTGTGTTAGAGCACAGTTCAGTGTGAAGAAGTGCCCTGGTGCTTACACTGTGTTGGCAGTGTCTGCTCAGATCAGAGTTAAGCGTGCTCTGCTCGCTGTTGCGTAACGCCGCAAAAAGTGTCGATTCAGGGAAATTCGGATGCCGTGAGGGAACGAGAGCATCGGGAACGTTCCCTCCTGCTTAATGGAAACGTGGCTTTTGGTGACGAGTGCGTTTGAAAAACAGCAGATTGTGCCTGTGTGCTCATTGACTGAGTCTAACCTGAACACCACGATGATGTTAAAATCCCAGGGCACTGGGTCCTGCAGCTCGGTACGGCCCTGGGAGGATGGCCCTGGCTCCCATCGTGGCAGCCTTTAGAAGATTGCTTCTGAAAAACTGACGGGCTGGCCAAACAGATAAACTCCCATCAGCAGGAGAGGCAGCCCGCTGTTGTTTTGGATACGTCTGCTTCATTTGGCTGTGCGGGTCATCCCACTGACTGCAGTGGGCTCCTAAAACCTGCCCGTGTCGTGGAGAAGAGGGGCAGGTAGGACAGCAGGCACCGTGTCAGAAATCTGGTTTGTCTTTTGGCACTATGGAAATAGTCTTCTCTCCTGGACCTGGTGGAAGGGTGGGCTGCTCATGTAATTCTTCTCCCTTTGTCATTTTACACAGTAGTAGCCCCCTTCTTTTATTCAAGAGGGATCCTGGTTATTACAGGATATTTCAGACTATTGTATGCTAGTACTAGCACTAGTCAAAGCCTTCTGATGAAAGATATATATTACTGTAAAAGTGTGTGAGAATGTGGCCTGTTCTCTGAAATGCCAATTCAAATGTGCAGCTTGTTACAGCCAGATGATTTAGAAGGTAATGTAAAGGTTGAGAAAATCAATGCTGGGCTGAAAATCATTAGTCCTGTTCTCTCTAAGCAGTATGTACCCACTCTCTGCATTTCTGCCACTTTTAGGGTCTGAGACTCCATAGAAGGCCTGCTTAGAAGCTCCTGCAGATCTAAATGGTGTTGGCTAGATCTGCTTTTAGGTCATTCTCATTCTATGGAGCAAGCTTTGGTTCTGTAGTTTCAATTTCCTCCTCTGTGGCTTTAATCCAGCACTCTTCCTTTAATTACATCCTATATACACGTGTCCCTTTGAGTCCTCCAGCCCTCCCCCTCTGCAACTTTAGGGTCTCAGTTGTTCGCACTGTTGTGTGGGAGACTTAATGTGAATTATTTAATTTTGTCAGTCGAGGTAAACAGACAGTAAAAACATACGCTGCAGCACAACGTGTTCTCTAATCACTTATTTGACAAGTGCATTTTAATTATTTAGCATATCTTGTAAAAGTAATGAAGCCCTAGTAACATGAGACTTAACACTCTGCTATTAAATTTTCCCTGAGAGGTGAGAAAAGACTGCTGTATTTTTGGGTGCAAATTGAGAGCCTGCAAACTAATGAGATTCGACTAAGAATACGTAAAAGGGGCCGGAACCTCTCAGTGCTTCTTAATAGTTTCGGTAATAGGTAGTAAATCCAAGAGCATCCCACAGTTAGACAAGATTCTGCCTGTGTTGGCAAACCAGAAGATACCGTCTGATGCCTTGCCAAAACAAAACAGAGTTTTCTTGGCCCAGCTGTAGTTTGACTGAATGTATAACTCAGTAAGAGGAAAAGCCGTAAGTCACAGCCTTGCTGAAGAGGTATCGTTCAAAATAATTTTCTGTAGCATGATATAGTTCATGTTTCTGCAAAATAAATATTTAATCAGAGCTAATATTTTTGGTTCCCTCAGGCAGTGAGAGATGTGGAAGTTCTAACTTTTTACTCAAGTAAGTGCAAATGCAGTCTATCAGGAAGTTCAAAGTAAAATGCATACCTATCCTAGGGTTTCTGAAAGTGAACTGGAGGTGCAGCCAGCCAAGATGGATGGCTAATTTTGTTACTGACAAAGAACAATTTATCTTGAAGTTAAAAAGTACTCCCCCCTCCAAAAAAAAAAGTGGTGGGGGGGGCGGAAGAACCCCAAAAGATAATGAAAACCAAATTGCAAGCAAGCATGCCTGTTTGATTGATTCGGGTAGTGTGATGAACTAGGTCAGTTAAAATGCAAAAATCCCAAACATATGCAAAAAAAAAAATCACAAAATGCAAAAAATCACTGCAAAAATCCCAAACATAAGTACAGTCTCAAATGCTGTTCTTGCCAGTTACAAAGCAGCCTCCCCATGCCAACCCCACGCCTGACGTGAACGGTGCACAGTGAATCTCTTGTGGTATCCTGGGCTCTTTATTTAGAGGCCCCACTCTCAGGATGTTGTGCACAGGGTGTTGTGCTTCTGGTCCGAGCTGTTCCCCAAAGAGCTGTGGGTGCTGGTGCAGGCTTTGGAGATGGCTTCCTACAAAAGCTTCAGCTCCCCACATCTTCTTCAGACAGGAGAATGGGAGACGAGGATGTAAATTTCTCGTTCCCCCTGTTTTTTGTTTTTGTATTTTTTTTTACTGGGAATTATTTTGTTTGCAGAGGGAGCAAGGACTGAACAGAGTCCACTGTATTTTTCCTATAAACATAAGCTGCTGACAGGCTCCTTCTGCAATTTTCCCTTCATCTGTGGAAAGGTAGGCTGCAGTATACTCAAGAAACAGTACAAGCTCTTCCCCTGTAACGTGACAGGGAGGCCTGTATTTGTAATGAATCAGGCTTGAGGCAGTTGTCATGTTTGCATTTAAGGAAACTTTCCAGACACATCTGTCCATTAATGCTCTCCCTCCCTTCTGATCTGTTAGAAGCTTATTCCCATCCTTCTGGCCATCAGCATCTTTCACTGCCCTTTAGTAAATTAATTTAGAAACCAATCATCCCTTCTTTGATTTCATAAGCACAGGAAAAAAAAAAAAAAACAAAAAGCAGAAGGAAGGGTAAAATAATAAAATTTCAGGGAGGGAAATTGTACACTCTGAACTTGCACTTGAAGTGCATGTGCACATTGTAGAAAGTTAGCACGTGTCCATGGAGGTCACCCAGAAACCAAGGAGGATGTTCTCTGCCACATCCGACTGTCACCACAGAAAAGAAGTACCGAATTTTTGCTGACTAGGAGGTCAGGTTAAAACATTTCTTAGGCCTTTAGTTATAGTAGATGTGTAGTACTGAGAGAAAATCCTGTTGAGCAGTTGTGACAAGTTTAACATTTCTGGCTTCCTTTATATTAACACAGTAACCATACACACTGTTAGTCTCACCCCTCACTGGGGCTGATGCTGCGTGCCTTATTTCTGACAGTTCCAGAGTGGGTTTGTAAATTGCAAATGCATGCAGGGTAATAAAAAATTAATTGTAGAGCCACTTTAACACAAAGTGACACTACTAGCCCATCAAGATTTCCTAATAAGTAGCCACAACGCAGATGTTCTTTACCACATAATTTCTTGAGATATGGGAAGTCGTATTTTTCTGGCAAAATTGTAAAATTAACTGATGGGAAGTTACTGGGATTTATGGGAAGAGCTCCAGCTTAGCTGGCAGAAGAAGGTAAGTGAAAATGGCAGGGAATGCTAACTTCTCTCAACAACCTCTCCTCAGCTGGAAAACGGCAGGCTGACCCTGGTGGTTCCCATTCTGCATGCTTATACTCTATATTCTGCATTTCTGAAAGTTGTTGAAAGGTAGAGCTTTCACATATAGGAGGATGTGAAAGTTAAACAAGAGCCTGATGTAAAATGTGTTAACATTCATAGTTCTGTTTGAATGTTATTATTCCCTGCTTCCTTGAAATAAAATTAAAACAGAACTTGTGCTGATTTGTTGTTCTTATGGAATCCAAAACTTGGTTCTGGCTGACATAGCATCTTACTCATTGTGTCAAAGCCTTTGAGATCCTCTTAACTCTTTCTGTCTTCCTTAGAGTGCCAGTAGAGTTTGCTCAGGCTAATTCTTTAATTAAGTGGAAATTACACAAATAGGAGTTATTTTACACTCATGCTTACGTAATGAGATAGAACTGCACAGCTGACCAGAAAACAGTCCTTCGCTGCTGTTCTCAATTCCAGCAGGTTTTTCACTTCAAGGGCTTTTTAAACTTCCTCCTAGTTTTTATGCTTTGAACTGAAATTCTGAGAAGAGAAAGGAAAATGAACCATGGACATGAAGAAATGTGCAAGGACAGATTGTGAGAGAGATTTCCTGTAGGAGAATGGCATGGAGAAAGCAGTGCTGTAGGAGTGGTTTAATCAAAAAGCGCCAGTTAGAGCTGCTTGGGATGGTAAACTGTCATATAGGAAAAATTAGATTAACTGAGAAAGAATGCATGTCAGGAGAGAGGAGTTTCATTGGACTGGAAAAGCCTTCCCTAGGGACAGTAAGTGGCATAGTTTTCCAAAGAAAGTGTCCCTATTCTTTTGTAATTGAAAACTCAATTGAATAAATACTAGAAAATGTAACTCTGAAATCTGCAGTGTTAGAGGCGAGCAGGGTCTGAGCAGAAAGCCTGCTTCACCTCTGTCTTCTCACTTGGTTGAGACAGCTCCACGAATCTAGTTCAGACTTTGGATAAAATCATAAGGTATGTTTTCTCCCTCCCTCCCTCTCTCTTTTTCCTAAATGTTATTATACTGCAGCTTGGCTCTGTCCACATAGGCTGGAGCAGACTGTGTTGTAACTTGCTTCAGCCACCACTGAATTTAACAGCTTTTGGCTTTGTAAGCAGTGCCTTAGGAGAACTCTTGCTCATCTGTTCCCTGAGCCAAAGGAAAACTCCTCCAGTAGCTTTCCCAGTGTTTTCTCTTGCTGGAACATATAGTTACCAATTGCTAGGTGAAGATACACTACTTTTAATCATCTTTTGTTTTTGTGTTTTCTGTTTGTCCAGCTGACGTATTTTGAAACATACACTTTGACTGGAATGGTGAAAGAGCCCTTTCACAATGGATTTTTTTTCTTTTTCCCGTATTCCACACAGTTAAATTCTTCCACTGGTGGGAAAAATGCTTTTCCTTGATGTAAATGTGTGGCAGGTAGCTGAGTACTCATATAGCCATTCAGATTTCCCTGTTAAGTATAATTCTTTATAATATTTTTCATGACAAAAGGATTTATCTTTGGAATCTTGTTCAGGAACTTCTTTACACAAGTTTATCTGTCGTTCACTATTGGTTCTTAGGAAATCAGATCCTATTGGCATTTAGTCTGTAGCTAGAAAAATGTCTGCTGGGAACTTCTTAAATAGGACGGCAATAAACATTTGGATTATATTTTGCAAGTACAAATCACTTGCAGATATTTGCATATTTATTTATTGGATTTCAACTTCCACCTAAGGTTAGATGAGACATAAACAATTAAATAGCACCTCTGGCAAAGCATTAGTCAAGAGAGCCAAAGACATACTGGGAACTCAGAGAAAGGTTTCTGAAGTTTTAGAGGGAATTGGGACAGGCTTACACTTTGATTCATCTCCACAAATTTGATATCAATTTGGAATTGATGATTTAGGCTTTCACTCTGATATACATTCCTTTTTAGAAATATATTTAGAAATATCTCTTTCCAAAAAATATTCATTGTAGCATTGGGCAGACGCAGGGACTGTACCTTGGTCTGCATCATTACAGGAAAGAATGACTGTAATTTAAAGCCAAGTAAAAGATATAAAAGATTCCTTTTATTTATTTATTTATTTCTAAGATCTATGGATCAGTCTCCACATTGTACTTTGTAGTAGAGGTCACTGATAAATCTGATGTGCTGGAAAGGTGTTAATAGGTTTTCTCCAGCTGTTGAGGCAAGGCCAGAGCAGTCGGGGGAAGTGTAAGACTGGCTGTACCTCCAGCCTGACTGCTAATACATTGCTCAAGTCTCAGGATATTTCCAGGCAAGAAATGTCTAGCAGTTTCAGCTTTCCTGGTGGTTTTATGATGATTCAAAGGGAGAAGAAAAAAAAAAAAGCTCTTCAACCTCATTTTCATTGATGGCCTAAATCAGCTTCAGGCAGAGGTCTGCTGAGGCCAGTAGGCCAGAGTATAACACTGTGCTGTGCTGGCCTTGCAGAGGTGTGTGTGTGGGTGTATTCTTCGCCTGCTTCGTTTTAGGAAAGTAGTTGCAAAAACTGTGAGAGAAAATTAATGTAATTAATTATAATTAGTATGGTGTTTATAGTGGATACATGTTCCAAAATGTGTAACAACAGTGAAGGAGATTTCATAACTTTCAGGAGCTGTAGATTTACAGGAACAATTAGATGAGTTAGGCCAGCCTCAAAAATCTTTTGAACTTGTCCATTTGTGTCTTCTAAAATCCTCCCAGTTACTGACAATTAAATTTGATGCCTAGATGCTTGTTTACATAAAAGCAATCAGCACACTCTTTCTGTTTGTGTCTCAGTGTGTCGTATTTATTTAGCAGCATTGCTGGATTTTAAGTTCTGGAGATGAACCAAAGTGCTATGGGCACGAGGCTTTCCTGCATTTCATTCTTTGTCTTTTTGTGCACATGTGGATGAAAATGAAGCTGGTAAACTCTCAATTTTCAAACCAGAGTTGTGTCTGTTTTTATTATATAGTCATAAGGTTCTCAAGAGATGACACTGCTTTGTAGTTTGTTCTTTCACATCCACATGTCCTTTGAAAATCTTACTAGTTCTAAAAAATCTGTATTGTTTCAAGGGAAAAGACCAATACAGGACGGTTTAGATTATATGATCCACTCTGTTATATGGTTTCACACTTTGACAGGAATGGTAAAGGATTGTAGTCAATACTTTGATATGCAAAAGATATCCTTGTTAAGTTCTTAAAGTACATTTTGTTTTTAGCCACATGCTTTTGCAATCATTTCCAGTTTTGCAGAAGATCCCAGTGAGTATGGTCTGTATCAGATGTTCATGTTAACTTCTGTTTTATTGTACAGGCATGAGGAAGTACCTCTTATGACCTGTCCTCTTAGCAGAAAATGAAAATTACTCAAACTTTGTTAACCTCTGACATGAAATTCCTACTACTGCTTCTTTCATTTCTTCCATTGAGGATGGATCCATTTTTCCTTAAGTTGTAGCAAAGCTACACATTCAAGAACTCCTTCCCTACATGGTGATTACACTGTATTATTTTCCTTTCACTTGTATATACATCATTTTTCTTGCAATTTTTGGGAACTATTTGCAGTTGTTGGTGGATTAAACTTCTTGTAGCTAAACGATATGAAAGATATTTTCTGCCTTTGGTCACAACCAAAACCTTTCACCTAAGTGAGCTTAGTTTAGGCTGGGCAGATGACTGCCTTTCAGAGGTGGCCAAAAGTTTAGAAAGTCGGTAGCCAGAGGAAGCAGCCAGTGCTTAATGAAAATTTAGAGTTTGTATGGGTTTTGTCTGGGCTTTCTTTTTCCTTGAAGGCAGAGACAAGGAAGGATGTGCAATGGTGCAGCAGCGAATGAAGCATAGCAGAGAAGACACTGAGACTGGATGCAGGAACAGGAGATTTTCTTTCTTCGGTGGTACCTGATAAGATCTATTTTTACATAGAAATGTCACCTGACAGAACTCAGGGGAGAGGATATCCACGTAGTCTAGATGCAGCTAGAAACAGGGAGCTGAAGGCATGAGAAAAGAGGAGAAGCAGTCGAGGTAGTCTGAATGCACAGCTGTATTTAAAAATAGCAGTTGGAAGGAGGGGGTCCTTGAGGAAGACGACTGTGGATGCATGTGGCTATAACCACAGTGTAAAGACAAACACTAATTGGCGGTGTGGAAATCATGTGAAAGACAGACTTGTTATGATGGAGAACTTGTGAGAAAAAGGCTGAAACAGATGACAGCAAAGCAGAAGAGTGGCACCAGAAAAAAAGGATGGCAAGATGGAGATAACTAGAGACTTGAGGCTGAGGAGGTACAAGTATGCTATTAAGGAGCTAGGGGGAGAGAATAGTTAAAAGATGATTGGGCTGCAGCTGGGGAAAAAATAAAAAACAAAACAAAACAAACAAAACAAAAACAACAGAAAACAAACAAAAGAAAACAACAGATCTGGAATCCCTAACAGTACGAGGAATAGACAGATGTTTGAGTCTGAACCCTCCGTTTCTTTAGGTGGAGAGAAAGATCTGTCAGCAGAACATAGCTAGAGGAAAGAGCAATGTTTTCTTTTCTAGGACAAAGAAATACCGTATTGACATAAAGCCAAAAAGGTCCTGAAGAAGAATCTTGAGACAAAGATCTCAGCATCCCTGTTGGAACAGAACAAAGATTAATGTGCCAAGCCAGAGAAAAGCTCTCCTAAAAGCTGTGACTGTTGTGTTATCAGTACAATTATTTTGATCCCTAAGAAGAAAAGTGAGAGAATGACAAGCAAATGAAGATCTACAAACAACTATGAAGAACTTAGGGTCATAACCTCTTAATATCTACATTTATCATACATCATATTAATATCACACAACAGCCATGTCTGTACTGGTCAATTAAGTAGTGCTAGGAAGCATTCCCAGGACCTGAAAATTGATTGTACCCACTGTTACCTGTTCCTGGCATAGTATTGGCTTATATCTGCAGGAACTCACCTGAACTATTCCCAGTAAAGTTTGAAAGTTATCTTGGGATTATTCTGGATAGGCAGTTTGGAAGCAACTGCCCTGCTATGAAGGGTGAGAGAATTTAATAGCACGGCACCTTTCTGTGCCAGCTGGCCTCAGCACTCTTGGGCATGTTTATTTTGCTTGCAGAAATACAGAAGTAAATGGCTTCCTTCAGTAGATGCAATTTTTGGAAACTTAGGACACTGACTGTTGTGGGTGCAAGTTGTGACAGTCAGTAAATAGGATTTACTAAAAAGGTTATTGAACTGAGATGTGGAAATGCTCTCTCAGATTTCCTTTTAATTTAGCATGAGGATATTATAGAAGAGCTAGTTAGAGAATATAAGCTTGGCTGAAGCATGAATTTGTTTTCATATACATAAATACAATCATAAGCAAAAGTAGGTCTAAATAAGGCTCTTTCTTACAGAAGAGCAAGTCGTGAAATTAAGGAAACAAGTTAGTGAGGTTTGTAGGTAGTTAAGTTGGCTGGACTAAATAGCCTTGACATTTAAAAGTGGAGAAAATACTTTAAAAAATACATACTTGAAATGTATCAAAACAAGGGGAAGCTCCAGACTGAAGTAGGTAAGTAATGTGGCCCCCTAAGAAGATAAATATATATCTGGATGGAACAGGGGTAAGGTGAAGACAGTGGAGGTGTGGAAGTTTTATAGTGATTGTAGAGTAATGTACAAAATGAAATTTCATGTGCTGCATTTTATATAACTCTGGGTTTAAAGTCAAGAAAACTTCATACTAGAACAGGTGCAGAAAGAAGAGCGTTTCTGAGAGCCTGTATTGTTGCAGAATAGACAAGAAAAGTGAAAACCGAGACATGCTAAGCCAGAATTAATAAATACATCAGGGAAGGAAGTCCTAGAGTGGAAAGCTAGTTAATTAACCTGAACAGTGCTGACACATTTACAAACTTCAGAATAACAATTTTCTGTTCGAGCAGAAAGCAGTCAGTTGATTCTGAAACTAAGTTAGATCATCCACGTTTCTAGAGGAGAAGCATACGCCTCTGTTGGCATTTTCTAAATGGGATCTGTTCTTAACCAGAAGTGCAGGCAGTGTTTTCTGAGGAACTTCAGGGATACACAAGAGAAGTTGCACTTTCTCTTCAAATATTGGAGCTTCTGAAGAGCCAAATACAACATCTTTGGAACAGACTGTGCAGGATATTTCAGTGGTTCTCCTCCAGCATGTCATCATCCTCTCACCGTGTATCCTGCTCTCACAGATCCTTTCTGCTTCAGCTCTGCCATTTAGATTTGCTCTGCAGCGAGTCGGTTTTGTACAGGCTCATCGTGGTCTTGCAGTCACAGGTGCTGTGCTGGTAGTGTCCTGGATGACATCAGGTGTTCAGCTATTTTGGGAAATCAAGCCCACACAGCAAGTTTATCTGAAAGAGCTTATCTCTGGACAATGTAAGTTGTGTCTGACTGTATCAAACTGTTGCATTAGATTTTTCATGCTGTGGTATGTTACTGGAGCAGAATTTCATGGACAGCATTCAAAACAACCATCAGTGTAATGTTGTGAAATGTTTTGTTTATATGTGGCTGAACTTGCATGTGAGGTGATAATAATAACCCCAAATTGTGATGGAAATTAATTTGAATGTCTTTTCTGTTTCTGTTGGCCTTTACGTGTTTCCATAAATACTGTATAGTTGAATGAATACCAGACTGATGAATGTGGAAGCCTGCCTGTCAGTGTTTCAAAGGGAAAGCTTTCAAATATAAATAGCCTTTAAAATATAAATAGTGAAATCTCCATACTGTATTTATCACTGACCACTTTCTTTTTCCTTTCATTGAGTCTCCCATTTTATTTTTAGTGATGCTTACTTAAAATAGTTTCTCAGCTTTCCTGTTGGCGATTAGAAGGCCACTCTGGAATCCAAGTAATTTTAAAGCCAGATGGTGAGTGTGGAAAGTGTTCCTTGCTTGAGCAGTGAGAGTTTGAAATCTTGTCTGTCCTTCTTTACTAAAGCATCAGTGTAAAGCGAAGCACATTTCATCTCAGCTTTTTCCATTTGGTTGATTTCACATACATATTCTTGAGTTGGTTTCAGAATGTGATTCCAGCATTGTTCAAGACCTCTGTTTCTTCTTATGTTGATGCTATTCCCTCGCATATGTTTATAGCTATGGTTTTAGTTGACTTGTTAAAGTCAATAGTCTTCACAAATTTCACTGTGTTGGCAGCCAGCACGTTATTTATTTATTTTTTGGTTGGAATTCCATGAATTCTGGAGATCACCTCAGCTGCACACGAAGTAATCTGAAACGGTTAAAGTTTTGTTGGTTTGTGGGCTTTAGCTTGTTACAACTGCAACCTGCTGTCTACTTACCACTTGTGTTGTTACTTCTTTTTCCTCTTCTTTCTGTGCAATAATATATACATAATTTTAAAGCAGGGTTCAATCTAGCATTAACCACGCTGCTGTTTGGTAGGGCTTGCAGGCCCAAGCTGACCTTCCGTCATTACTTGCCTGAAGGGACAGCTAATGCATCACTTGGTTCTTTTCTCCTAAGCTGTCTGTTCAGGTTGAAGAAAGGTAAGTCTCATCAAGGACCAGCTGCTTTAAGCATCACGGTTTGCACTGAGGTTGCCTTGTTCCGTAGTTGTGCATCCCTACTCATCCTTCAGTACCTTCCCAAGTGGGTGGGAACGTGGTCACCACGGCATCCTCGTGACAAGCAAGAGAAAGGGAGGAGAAAGTGAAGAGAAAACGGGATTTAAGGCTGGAAAGAGAAATTTGAAAACTTACTAGCAGCTCTCCATTGTATTTACAGCCCTTGAAAGCACCAGCTGCCCATCCCAGCTTCTTAAGAATTTGGCATTTGTCATAATCTGCAGGCAACAGGCTGGCCAACACATCTGCTGCTGAACCTCGGAGATACAACTGGACCACCTGTTTAAGAACTAGCTCTAGCAGGGCAAGATGAAGTAATTGCATGGCAGCTTCACACAGAAGCAATGTTCACCAGACAGCAGTGCGTTCAGCCTGGTAGCTGGGTGTGAGGATCCACCCTGGAGTGATCCCAAAGAGGGTCATTTGGGGGGCCCTGGAGCATAGTGGTGCCAAAGTCTTTGCTTGGGTTTCCTGTGGTGTTTGTGGAGCTCCAAGAGCAGGGATCTGGGAGCTAAAAGTCATTAGGATGAGAGATGACATTCTTGTCTTTGCCTGAGTCTGTGCTACTGTAGTCACCCCATGAGACCACTCGCACCTTGGATTCCTTGCATGTGTAGGGAGGCAAGGGAAGGAGCAGGAGTGTGTTCTGCAGCTGTGTTTGAGATGACCAGGATGCATTGCCTTTAGTCAATTAGGAAATCCCTGAAACAGCCAGCTGCTGCTCGTGGACTAAAGCTCTTTTCCTTTCCTTGTCGCGGTGGGAGCATTTTTCCTGCGAGTACGCTGTCATAAAGATGCTTCAACTTTACATCTGAGCAGCTTGCTAATGCATCCTAGTAATGACAGGTAAAATGGTCTGGGTTCATGTGGCTCCTAGACTTTGGGGAATCATAGAATCATTTAATCATTGATCTTTATGCTTCAAGGCATGCCAGCATCTGCAAGCTTTTTGTTAGTTTTAAATGCGATTTGTGTAGTTTTATTTTTATACAGTGCCTTGGGATGCTTACTGTAGAAGGCTCTTAAAATAGGTATAGCTTAATGTGCTGCTCAGACTTCTCATTAATCTGCTTGTCTTCACTCTCACCCAGAGGTAAAATACAAAGGCTACAAAGTGAGGAGTCTGGAATAAAATGATAGAAAATGGGACTCTGAAATAAAGACATTTAGCACAGAGGACTCAGACTAGTGGTGGAGGAAACAGAACAGGATGTTCAGAAAGTCCAAGCCCTTTGGCATGAATTAAGGAGCTTGGAACATAAGCAGGGCTACAGTGAATTTGTGAAACAATGTTTGTCTTCCTAAACTGAATGCTGGAAAGCGTCCACTTCACACTTCTCCTTTGCCAGCGCCCTGATATCTATTGTAGCACTCATCTTCTGGCTTCTTTATTTTCAGAGAAACATTTGACTTTGTGTTTAGAAGTTATTTGTGCTTCCCGCTTTCTTCTGGTATTAATATGATCTTCTTGTGGCTATGGAACTAAAATTTGGAGTCCCAGTCTTTGTCCCTGCTGCACTGCACTGTTTCTGGTGTTTGTGTTTTACTGCAGCAATGGGCTTGAGAGGCTCCGCTTCCACTTCGCTTCATGAGGGCTTTGTCTGCATTGAAAAATCAGCAGGCCCAGGGCTTATATTTGAGTACTACATTTTGATTGCCCATATTGTTCAATTTCTAGCACACCCCATGACAAGGTTTTGGCCTGTGCCAACAAGGACGTTCCCAGATGACGCTTATGGTGTGAGTGGGGGAGAAGGACACTAAGGAAGGCCTTACTGAAAAGGTAACTGTGTTTTGGAGGGCAAAGGAGTTTAGGCGTATGGCGTTGAGCTGGCCGGATCCCCTGAACATCTGGATCCTGATGCCTGTTATGTACTAGACCAGTCTCTCTCAGGCTTAGCATTTGAGGAGGATGCTGCAATGCAAGCTTCTGCTTCCTAACTGCACTGCTAGTGCTGTTAGCAGCAGCAGTGTCGAGCCGCCGCCGCCTCCTCCTCCCCGTGGGCCATCTGCTGAGGCTTACAGCACCGCTTACGTAGCACCAACATCTTTTCTCTTTGAATAAGAGTTAGCACAGGGGCACGGCTCAAACTTTGTGTCAAGCTTGGGTGAGTTTTCCAGAGCATGGTCTTCCATAATGCGGCTAACTTGCAGGCAGAGATACAGCAGTGGCTCACAAAGCTGATGTTGTCACAGGCCCACAGCAGCAACTAAGGTAAATAATTACTGCTGTGGTATGTATGTGTTTACTTATCACACAGGGACACAGTTAATTGCACATACAGATCATACATTTGTTTGCACACATGGATCTTTTTGAACCTCACACCCATAGGTTCATTCTTCAGGTTTGGACGGGAATGCTGTATGGGAAAATAGGTGGTGTTTACTTGTCTCTGTGGGATTGCCAGTTTGTGAAGACCTCAGCGCTGCAGATGCTTTGGCTGAGCATGTTCTTCCAAAAAGTGTTGTATAGGCTATACCTTTACATGTGATACTTCTTACAGTCCTGTGTTGCTCTCTTTCTTTTTTTCCTGTTGTCTCAGTTGTTAGCTGGAAACGCAGAAGTTATTAAAACCAAGGTCTTCCTCAGTCAGTGTTGAAAATGTGTTTTCATTAGTAGTACATGGCGTGCTACTAGAGTGCACATCACTAGTAGCTGTAGGCTGTTGTCCGGAAAATTATAGGACTGGCTGCACAGTGAACATGTATTTAGTATCAAGATTTAAGCTCCTGAGCTGGTTTTTGGTGCCTGTGGAGCAGCGCTGTAAGAACCCCTGCTGAGTCACTGGACGAACCAGTATAGCTCTTCTTCGTCATAGTGCTTTCTGTCCAGTGCTGCTATTGTGGGGATTAGAGATGCTGAGCAAAAGGGATTTTGTTGTGTCAGTGCTAGGTGAAATGGTGGCCTGGTGAGCGCTTTTTTGAAGCCACAATGGCAACAGTCATGCAGAAATGAAAAGGAAGAGCTTCAGAGAGGTGCAGAGCCAGGTATATATAAACCATGTTTGCAGTTGTTGCCAGTTTATGTTCTGCTCTCAGTATTTATTAGCTGAAGAGATGAAAAGTCAATCTGGAAGGGATTGTGCTGACTACAAGTTTCTGTAGCCCTTGGTGGTGCCAGCTGCAAAAATAGGCGAATCTGGCTGCAGTGGCAGGGCGTGATTGGGCAGCTCCAGTGCAACTGCTGCCCCGCAGGGCTTCGGGAGGTTTTGGCTGGCAGCCGTGAAATGCGTCTCCCGGGGGAGGACAGTGTTGCAAACAAACCTTGCCCTTCCCTATCAGTGAATTCCTTTGGTAGTAGGCTGGCACCCGAACATCTAAACATATTCATGACAGAGATGCAGCAAGTTTCTTTTTTTTCCACTCCCCTTTTTTGAGATGGGGACGGAGGTTTTACATTGTTTTCGTTGATCCGTATCTCCCGTATGACTCTTCAGAAGGTCTCCTTATAGCAGCCACTCATTAGTGGTGGCCGTGTACCTGGCTGAAGGCCCGGTAAAAACACGTTTCTCAATTTCACTCTCTTACGTGGCCTAAACCAAATACTCACAGCTTCCCATTGACTTAAGTGGCTGTTGGTTGGATGAAGCTGCTCAGCCATAGGAAATGGAGCACTGGAGTAGCTCCTATTTTTCCTGTTGAGATTAGTTTTCTTAGCAGAAGAACTGAAAGGTCCCCTGCACCTCAACCCAAAAGAGTGGCTTTGAAACAGGCTAGGTGTTTACATATGTGAAGAGATCAGCATTAGAGGTAATAACCCTTTAAAGTCTTTATGAATGCTTTGGAGCACTCCAAGAATAAGAAATCTCAGTAAGAGTCAGTCTCTCCTGCAGGCAGAAACTGGACCACAGCACATGCAGACAGACCAGAGCCAGCTCACACGAACTATAATGACACTTAAACTGCTGCTGAAGTAAGTATCCAGGTCAATGGGTAGGTCTCCCCATGCCGTGCCAAAGCTCGTGTTGCTGTATGACCTCCTCCTTTAGTACCTGCTGTAACAAGATTAAAGTCAGCGCTGCTTTGCCTACCTGGCTCCTTCCTGAATACAGGGGACAAATGGTCAGTGAAACCCCGAGCACACAGAAAACAACGAGAGATTCATACTCATCTTGTTGCAATGATTTTGGGGCTTTTCTACGCTTCCCTGCAGGACAAATTACTGTGTTGCCTCAGTTTCATTAGTGTTGTTCAAACAGCAGTTTTTCAATCCCTACCCTTGCACAAGTGCCAAAAATCACAGATGTGGAAATGGTGGACACAGTGATTTTTCACAGTGTTCATGACAAAAAGGCAGTTGGCTTCGGAGATCAGAGGCATCTTTAAATAAGAAAAAGCTCTTTAAGTGTATGCTTTTTTGTAAAGGCAGTTTCTCATTCAGAAGACTGCAGTCAAGTGCAAGTACCCCCAGCTGGAGCCCTCATTCCTCTGCTGCAGTGTGGTCCTGCTCCTGTTTGGAGTTGATGGGCTTGCTTGAGCCACTTCAGCTCATTGCCCAGGCTTTTCATCAGCTTCCAAATTTTATTTGTTTTCTGGAGTTTGTTCTCTTAAAAAAATATGGTAGACATCAGTAGAAAAACAACTGAAATAAGATGTATTGGGTTTGTTTTCCTTTTTGATACTGTATAAAAAATAAAGGACATACATTATTATATTCAGAAAAATACTCTGCAGTAGCTGGAAGGGAAGGGCCATGAGCTGAAAACAAAATTTACAGTACAACTCCGTGTATGTTGTCAGGGAATCATTCCCATGCAGCCCAGCAATGGCACAGAGATTTCGGGGATTATGTTCAGATTAAATGTCAGCAAGAGCAGAGCCTTGGCAGTGGGCCAGGAAGGTCATATGAGGCAAGTCCCCAACTTTTACACTTAAATAAAACTCTGTTCTACTTAATACCCGTAATATTCTGCAAATCTTAACACAGCTAATGACCTGGGTTAAGAAATCTCATCATAATTTGATATTTATCTTTTTTTTTTTAATTTAGTTTGGGAACTTTTTCCAGTTTATTGGTATTTAAGACATTGTCAGCACTTTTGTTTGGGTGTTATGCATCTACTGTAGATCTCTCTTTCTATGTAGCATGACATAAAGAAATGTTAGTCCAAAACTGCTACAGCTCTTCAAAATTTTCATTTTTAAATTTACACATAAGTGGAATGATAATCTGCTAATACTTCCAGAGGGATTATTACTACACAGAAACATCTCTGTTATTTGTAAAATGGAAGTCGAATTGCAAGAGCTCCATGGTATTAAAGGGAGAGTACTTTATTATTGGGAGGGAATGAAAAAATAGATACAAATTATATAGTTGGGAATTGTTCTTTCTTTTTATTTGTCTGTGGTTGGTCTGTGCCATTCCAAAATACCTGTGGAATTTTGAAGGAATATGCTGACAGTCTTGTACTGCATTAAGGGTGGCTTATTTTGGTTTAATTTGATCCTCTTTTGCAACAGATTGATTTTTAACTACAACAGGGCACTCTTACTCTGGGGTATATCTACCCGTGGAGTTGCAGTACCTTAGCTACACCCCTTGAAATGAATACTCTTTTAATCTACTTGCCATCTCTGAAAAAAATGAAACCGTTTTAAAGTTAACATACAGAATCCTTTTAGTACTCTAAATGTGATCCTCCCACTACATACAATTATGAATATAGGATGGTTTTTATGCATCTCTGCCCTTGCTCTATGGCACTGAATTCTGCAGTATGGTGAGCACTTCATGCATGCCAGGTGTAACCGAGAGCATTTTAAAGAGACTTTCTTGGATGTGCCCAACATACTGAATCAAATCACAGCTGTTGGATTTGTTTTTGCCAGTGAGCTTCAATATATGCTGCATTGCTCCAAAACGGCCTCATATAAACAGGAGCAAAACTTGGAGCCAAAGCAGCAGACTCTGTGGATTCAAGATTCCAGCTTTCATTTCTAATTATATATACACCCCATATTTGTAAACCTATTTTTAGGTACACTGTATACACACAAATACATGTTAATATACACATGTATGTATGTATAAATGTGTATGTATTTGTGCACTGAAGTTTATTTTCCCCTTCCTCCTCCTGTCTTTCCCCACCTTCCCTGCTGCAGTGAGGCACAAGAGAAGGAGGAGGAGGGAAAAAAACAACACTTATTTTTGCTGACTAAGTCCAACATTGGCATAGGAGGATCTACAAACTGATCTGGAGTTTATTAAGGATGGAAATTGGGAGATAACAATTCCAATTGTTATCAGAAAGAGTCCCAGTGGTAACAGTGGGGTCAGAAATCAGACGAAGTGCTGCAAGACGTGGGTGGCTGCAGTAGCGGGGCACCAGGCTGGGTGACCAGGGGTCCTGAAGCAGAGGTGCTGCTTTATGAAGGATACAGTATGCAAGCTGGAAAATTTCAACACTTCTTTTAAGTGCAGATATAAAATTTGTAACTTACAAATGAGTTCTTTAACTAGGATAATGAATAAGGTAAATTGATAAATAATTTTAATAAACACCTTATGTCCTACTGTTTATTTACTCTGAATTAGGAAATAAATAGGACTTTTCCATTACTTTTATTAGATCTTAATTTAAAGCACAGTCAGTGAAGTTGAACCGTCCTACAGCCTGAGACTTACAGTAATAAATCAAACCTTATTTAGTCATTTGAAAGTAATGTGACACCAAATAGCCTGTTAGCATGTTATTTTTTACTATAAGATATGCAAATATATCAATGATCATACTTCTGTCTAGGTAATATTTAAAAAACACGACACAGAGTGTTTCTCTTATAAATTAACTTTCATAAAAGCAGTCTTACATCTGCAGAATGTTTTTTCAGAACCCTCCCTCTGTTTCAAGACAAAATGTGCATTCAGCTTGGGAATATGTTCATAGTGAATCTTCTTTTACCTTCCTAAGAAACATTTCTATATTCTCTTAGGTTTCTTTTTTTTTTTTTTTTTTTTAAGATAGTTACTTCATAACTTGCTGGGCTCCTGTTTGTTTGAGTGGCTGTAACTGTCTGGTGGCTACGGTGCTGCTGAGTTCTGCAGTTTACCTCAGCTGTGTTGTTGTTTATGATGGGTGCAGTTTGAGTCCCTTTTTTCCCACCTTTTCCCCCATTTCAATGAATGGCTTCTCTAACTGGATGTTTGTGCCCGTGATGCTCATGAGGACCGCAGGGTATGAGATCTGCTGGGTGCCATCAGTGTGCCACGGTGGGTGCAGGCGACCCGCGTGTGCTGGCCACCAAGCTGGGAATGATATATTTAAGCATATAATGATGGAAGAATTAAATTCCACTTAACTCTGCAGTTCCGGCTGTGCTGCATTCAGGGTTTCTCTTTATAAAACCACGTAGCATTATTAAGCACCAATTTGCTGGGTAAAATGAGCAGGTGTGCTTTGTGTGTAAGCAAGGGATTGTAGCCCAAAATGTTGCTTCGGATGCTTCGTGAGTCAGGCCATTCATGACTGCAGTGACGAGATTATTCATGGTAGGCTCCTCGATGTGACAATGGTCCTTTGTTTTAAGTCTGCATTGCATATGTATTACACTTCCGATTTGCAGATTGCTCCTCTGCTAGGAAACAGCATTGCAGCAGGGAACAAAAAGTGAAGGTCAGTGCTGCTAAATTCAGGATGTTACTCAGTGCTGGCAATAATTGGGAAGGTTCATAGTTGAATTAAAAGCTTTAATCATGACTTTCATTGAGATGATACTGCTTCCTACTGTTCCTGAGGTTGTTTTTTGTTTTGTTTTTAGCATTTTGTTTGTGTGCAGGGTTTTTTTTTCCTTACTCTCTCTGCTGATTAGAACTGGGTAAATCTGGGTAAATCCTGCTAAGAGCATTTCATTATTCATGACCATCCAGGAGTTGTTCTCTCTTGATAGTGGTGGTCCTTTATGTGCACATAATTTTGCTTAAGGAGAGGAAGAAAAAAAAACAGCGTTTCTTTAGGATTTGGATTCAATTTCAACATTTACTTGTAACTTTATTTTTTTTAAATGAACTGATGCTTGTTTCCATGAAATAACTGCTCTCAAGCCCTTATGTTACAAGGTGGTTATCTCTTGCTGGAATGTGGTTACTCTGCAGCACAACCATGGTTGGTGTGTTTCAAGCTCTGGTAATGCTTTCTATGTCCACGTGGTTAGAATTTGTCCCCTGTACAAACTGTCAGTCCAGCTGCAAGCGCAGCAAGGTGAGCCCCAGACCTTTCCCTCGAGGGGAGCCCCCCCATCTGATCTTTCTGTCTTGTAGGCAGAACCTGATGGGGCATCCATCCCTCCAGGGCACGAACTGGCACACGATTTTGCGGCAGCTCTCCTGGCTGCCCGGTGAGGAGGCCAGGTTGTCCATCAGGTCGGTGACGATGGCTGGACGCAATTCTCACGTTTCCCTGGGGAGTAAGCACCACTTGCTGCAGCAGAAGGCTGAAATAACCACGTTTCTTGTGGAGGGCTTCAGCAGCTTGTAAGGAAAACACAGAGCAAACTCCGTTCCTGAAAAGCACGTCTGCAGCTGAAACCATCCTTTTGTTTTTAGTTCTTTGTTGCCAGATTTTACCCTTGGAACTCGGAGGTTTCCATATGTTTTTGTTTGAAGCCATTCTGTTCCGTGTAAGGTGAACAAGGCTCAAAATAAACTCAGTGCAGACATTGCAGGAGCTCTGTACTATTTTTTTTCCCAATTAAATATTACTTAATATATTCCAAAGGAAAATATTATTTAGGTTATCTGGTTTTAGCTATGAATTTTCAGCCCAAATACAAATCTGATTTCCAGGTCATTTTGTTCCAAGTTAGCTTAATGTTTACGCACTCACTTTCAGTGATAAAAGAAAGAAGCAGCTAATTGTTTGACAGGAAGAATAAAACGTTTGACTCTCCTGGATTGTGTGAGGCGTTATGACATTTCTTTTGAATGTGCAGCATTCAAATTATACATCAGTAAAGTAATATTATGTTATGCTGTCTGCACTTGTACAAGCAATTTCATAATCTTAGTAAAAATATACAATGATTTGAAGGCTGCTTGCTTGTATATATTGTAGTTCTGTATAACACTACACATATTCCCATCTATAGTTATTACATTTTTTGCATCCTATAGTAAGTAATAGACCACTGTTACTCTTGACATCAAATATAAAAATTGATTTTTTAATTTATTTTTTTCTTTACTGTGCATAGTGTGATATTTGGTGATCTCCAAAAGCATTCGAATTGCAGCTCACAAAAATGCTTTCACTGTCATCACAGAGATAATCAAATTGAGTATACTGAAACGGCAATAAACTTTGAGAATCATTCACTCAAAAATGATATTAAACTGGAATGGGACTTTTTAATATAGTTTGCCCTAAAAAGTTCTGAGGTTAGTGGATATGGATTACTATCTTTTCACATCTAGGTCAGGGCTATTTAAATTGCAGACTTTCATCTAGATTTGGACCGTGAGTATTTTTGACTTGGCTATGACTATGTGGATTTTCTCAGATGTTGTTAGAAACATGGTACTTCACGCTGATTTTCCAGTATCTTGGAGAGCAAATTCACCATGTCAATTTGTCAAGGTTGTGCATGGCCCCTGGATGGCCACGAAGAGGTAGATTCAGCACACTACAAATAGCTGAACAGGCTTTAGTAAATGAACTGAGTAATGCAGGTTAATATAGTGCTATTTTGTTATTTAGCACAAAAGATTCATTTATGAATGAAAGGCAAAAATATGTATATATTAAACTACAGGATTCTGTTCTTAGTGAACTCCTTGATATGGCATTTTTTCTAAAAAGAAAAAATGTATTTTTCAGGAGAAATAATTTCTATGAAGACATTTCAAACCTTTGCTGTTGTGATCAGAACTTAGTTACCTAGTTTAATAGGTATGGTCTCTGTGCTATGCTTGAAGAAGCTGTAAGAGTTCAATGTTGTTTATGAGCATTATTGATGCCACAAAATGTATCGGGAGTTGGCAGCACAAACTTTTGACCCTTTGTGTTCTGTTTGTAAAAGTGCAAAATGAGTAATAATTATATTGTGTCTGATGGTACGCGTAAGCTGTAAGTGTAGACCTAGGAAATGATCTCCTTGGAGTTGCTAAGTATCAAGTTTCAGTTGTCTTATTTCTTCTTGTCTTTTGAGAAGTCCAGATAATTCTGTTGTATTTGTAATTGCAATTTTACAGCGAGTACCAGATGTTAACTCTTTTCAGCAGGACCACTAACACAATTACTGTGTGTTCACAGCAGGAGCAGAAATGTTGAAAATAAATTTCTCCCATTTCCAGTTTCCACAAAACTCTTAAGGGGGGTGGTCAGATGAAAATACTCTCTTAAAATTGTTTGACAGTGCCATTCAAAAATGAAATTGTTTGTTATCCTGCTTGTTAGCTCAAGCACGACCAGATAATGATAATCCTTAAACATGTGGTTATTAGTTGCTGATTTTATTAGTAATGCTACTATTTCATTCTCTTACTGTAGCTCTCCAAAGCAGTCTATGTATTTTGTATTTCTCTTTCACTGTCATAAAGTGCTTTTTCTTTTTTAATTTCCATATACAAAAGTATACGAAACTTAAACACACAGCTTTATTAGGGAAGAATAAGAAGGAAAATAAGATAAACTAGCCCTGAAAGTAAAGGACAAAGTGAAGTCTAAAATTTAAGTAAACCTCTTGACTGAACTTGGAAATATTTA
Organism: Cygnus olor; assembly: GCF_009769625.2. NCBI lineage: Eukaryota > Metazoa > Chordata > Aves > Anseriformes > Anatidae > Cygnus > Cygnus olor. The sequence continues at coordinate 40,875,662 of NC_049170.1, read as the reverse complement.
TCTAGACAAGTGTGGTAACTCCTTCCTCTGTGAGCATTGTAAAAAAGAAAATCTCAATTTGCCTAAGGCTGAAGCATATCACTACTAGAGGTAAGTCATTGTTATCTGTGGAACATTCAATAACCAATAGGTAACAATCTATCATCTTATGCTATATGGTAGTTAGTTTATTTGTACCAAAATTTGTTTCTTAACATCTTCATGAAAGAGAGATTTTTTTCTTAATGTGGAATGTAAATAAATAAAGGCACAAAACCACTACCACTAAAACCTTTTTTTGTATACTTCTAAAAGAACTTCCTTGGTTCACAACTATAAGCATGCTTTTAGCAGTACTTTACCCAAAGGTGTATTCTTCCCTTTTTCTCTTTTTTTGTTAACGTCCTGCAATAACTATACCTCAAAAGCGTCTTCACTTCCTTCCTACCTTCCCCTGTATATGAGGTTATATCTTCTGTAAACAGAGACATCAAAATACTAATCTATTGATGTTTGTTCTCAACACCTTTGGAAATCAGTCTTGCCCTGAGATAGAATTTGTCCATTTTTCCACTTAGCACTAGATAAAGTAAATCTTCTTAGTTGGAATGGAAATGTATTTCTACACTTATGAACCTCGTGAACTTTTACAGAGGAGTGCAATTGCTTAGTCCCCAATTTTGTTGACACTTTCTGGCTGCCTAGCATCATTGTTTGCCATTACCATAAGACTGCAATGCTTGTGGTAAAGGCCTTTACACCACACAATAACAGTGCTACGTTTCCCTATATACCCCTAGGTGGACAATTGGCTTTGAACAAGTACTGTACTTCTGTGCCGTACTTGTGAAATATTAAAACAAAGCTATAAACATGAAGAGAGGCTGTTCTGACTAGTTTTGCCAGGAGACAACATTACTAAGTTTTCTGTCTGTATAAATACTTCTTAATATAGGGAGTTTTGGGCATAGTGTGAGAGCTTGGCTGTAGAGCTGGAGTAGCTGACCTTCAAAACTGCAGACCTTGAAATTCATCAGGTGGATTATCTTCTGTGTATGGCAGAGATGTCCTGAATCAAAACTCTACCTGTCAGAAGGTTTCAGAACACTGAGTAAAAGCAAATTGAAGGCTATTTTTTAACTTTTAATCTTGATTTGTTTTATTAATCTGTTGTACTTGGACTGGTACTGGCCAGTCCATTTACTGCAGTACTAAAGAGTGCGTAAGTAAAGTCAGATATCTTGGTAGGTAGAGTTACAAAAACCTTTTGGAAATGTCCTTTCCTCTAGTGGTGCAGTTTGTGTGTGGAATACCCCAGAGGTTACTTTCTTTAAATATTCCCAGTGGATTACTAATAGAGAAGGCTTATTAGCAACAAATCAAAATCATGAGGAGTGCTTTTGATTGGTTGCGGTCTTGTGTTTTGGAATGTAACTAATGTCTTGGGTCAGCTGCTGACACACTGATGTCCAGTGATACTTGATGTCACTCAATGTGTCCCATTTGTGCTCCAGACACGGCTGTAGAAGGGTGTCTCCTGTGGGAGGTAATCCCTAAAGAGGTTGCTGGGAAGGTGTATGGAAGCAGGGAGTAGAGTGAAGTCATTCTGTCATTTAAACTCATATTAGTATCTTAGTGTTAGTGGTGGGTTTTTTTCAACCTTGTGCCTTTGACTTTTTCGAACATTATAAGACTTAAATATTTCCAGAGACGGGTACCAGATAGGCAGCAGATATATCAGTCAATAAGAAATTATCTTGGTATTCATCTTGTCTTTCAAATGATCAAAACTTAATATTTTTCCTTAGCCTTTTTAACGTGAGGATGAGCAGATGTTAAAATGTCCTTTACTTTGGTTGATGGTCTCCTTGTTATAAAATTGAAGACTTCTTAGGGAGGTTCAGAGCAGTTTGCAGTGCATTTCCTCTTGGATGAAAGCCAGAGGATTCCAGCATGGTCGTTCTGGCACAGTAGGTCTGTTTTATAAAAACAGGTGTCTACGTGTGTGTAATAAATCTAGTTATACTGATAAATCTGAACAGATAATTTAAAAGTATGTATTAACAGTGAGCAAGACTGGTAATTTACCATGTCAATAAAACAAAATATAAGAATCATTTCTGCAATCTATGTAATGTACAGTAATTCTGTAATGTAATGGATCCTCTGTGTGAGACACTTCAACATTTCTGTTCAAGATGTTTTTGATTAGTTGTTTGTGTATTTTCTTTTATCCCTCTCTGTCTTTCAGTTGAAATCTGCAAACCTCATTCTCTTCTTGCTCACAGTGGTATCAAACAGCCAGGTTAGCCAGCTATAGTTCATGACAACAGGTGTAAAATTAATGAGGAAACAGAGAACTGAATCATGCAGATTAAGAATATATGTAGTAAACTAAAATTATCAGCAGGGTTACATTATCAAAGAGTCACTTTCCCAAATGATGTTCCAGTCTACTCTTAGAAATCAAGAAAGCTTTTTAATCCTTCTCATATCACTTACATCAGACTGTTGCTAAATTACTAAGATTCATCAGTGTCTCGGGTATTCTAGAAACCTCTGAGAAATGGACTGGCCATTTTACTGCAATGTGTTTCATTGTTAGCATTGCAACTTTTTTAATACATTTTCTTAGAAATTTTTGAGATCTCAATCCTTGTATCAGCTTGATGCTCCATAGGATCGGTGTAATTATAGGCCTGCCTTCCTCCTGATCAGGATACTCAGCAAGAGCTAAGGGTAACCTAGGTAAGTTAATCGCTTTTTTCACTTATTTTCAGACTGCTTTGATCACCCCGAGTTTAGGAGCGTGAATTCCATGGAGTCTGTCAGAGATGCCAGATGGGAGTGAGGGGTTGTTCAGTGCATTGTCTGAAATGTATGAATTCTTTCAAACTGGGAAAACCATTTCAAGTAAAGCACTTTTCTTATGTGTCCTGGTGCAACAGTAGTAGTAGAATCTAGTTCTCTTAGCTCTGTATTGTGGGGAGCCTGCAGGCATAAATTTAAACTTCTAAAGAGCATTAGGATCTATAGGTAAAAGACTTCATGCACATGCAAAATACTGTGAGAATAATTTGTACATTATGCTTAGATTCAACTGTAATTACATTTTGTGACCAAGAGGAGGAATGAAACACGATTTACAGAGTTGTAATTGCTGTTGCTTTTTCATGCGTTCTGGCTTTGGAGCTCTTTTATTGTATACTGCAAATCTCTCCCAGGTGAAATTAATAAAGATGGCAGGAAGAAAACCATGATGCTGATGACCATGCTTATAGAGTTGTGTGATAATCCATTCGAAATCAAATGATGATGTTCAATAAACAAACACCTACTGCAAAGAAAAAAAGCTCTGGGACGTCTACACTACCCACTCAGTAATACTGCATTTCCCTCGGTTGCCATATGTGTAATTTGAAAATAATTGCACCTAAATCAGCGAAACTATATATTACAGCTCTAGAAGAGACAGGAATTAACTCATGGTGGTTGGTTACTGGAGACCTGCAAAAAATGCCACTACACACTGTGAAGGCACAGCATATTGTAGTCTCACCATATCTGGCATAAATAGTTAAGAAACTGAAATGAACGGAAAACATATATAGCAATGAGTTACAGAGCTGATCAGGAGGAGCAGAGTGAATCAGGTTCTTGCATTGTGAGCTGTGGGGTTGCCAGTTTTTGCATGTATGTGGGGGAGAGTTCTGAGAGCAGGCTCCAGTTTGAAATAAAGGCTAGCATAGGGGTCATCTTTGATAGGTCCACCATTTACAACCAGTAACAAATGTATATTTAGACAAGCAGATACTTGTCATGGCTTTTTATATGTGCTTTCTTGCATGGGGTGATTTAAACTTTTATATAAAATGTGAAAAACAATGTACAAGTTTTTTTACATGTTCCTGTTTCTTGTGAAATATGAAACTTAGAATTACCAAGATTATAAAACTCTTGTACCATTTTTTCTTGCAGAATTAATGTTAAGCCCTACAGTCACTATCGAGTCAATGTGTAGAATAATAAAAAAAAAAATCCCCCAAGCCTTCTGTTTACCATTTCTGTGCTCAGAAAATCCTGAGTTTTAACCATCTGATTCAGCCCATGTATTATGTGCCCAGCATTTCTGCTGCTGAAGAAGAAGATTGATTTGTTGAGTAAAAGTTGATGATACTAATTAATTTACCTGAGCTGCTTTCCTGAGTTTCTGCAGAGGTAGCATGACGGGGGCTGTTGACTGGGGTGGGTGACCCAGCTTCTGGGGGCAGACCCCTGGATTTGTTGAGGTAAATCTCAACAGCGTGCACAGGGCCCTTTTGAACTGTGTGCAGTACGCCATGGATGTTACACTTGTTGTATCTTTGACCTTATTTGAATAAAAATGTGGAGGCTTTACGCTTACAGATGGAAAATGAGTGGAATGAATGAACAATTGGACCGGAGTTTAATTAATTGTTCCAACACCAGCTTTCAAATGAAGTTGGATTGAAATCACCATGCTTTTGATTTAGAATTGGAGGACGTTTTTAGACACCGAAACTAAACAGAAACAGAAGATCGAAAGCTACCAGCTGGTTCATGGAGAACAATCCTATGCTTTTGGCAACATACAGTGCATGCATTCTCTGTAGTACTCTGATCAATGCTAAAAAGTAGTTTGTAACCATATATTAATGTGTTACGCTTGCATGCATACAACCTCTAGGCTGCAGGTGCAGGCCATCCTTGAAACACTGGCACAGAAAGCAAATATGACAGGCTGGATTCAGGCAGGAACAAACCAAGTTCTTCTGATGATAATTCCAATTTTCAGAAAGAATCGCACCAGGTTTTGTCACTGTAAACTAGATGCACTATTAGCAAGACCCTTCACAGCAGCCTTGCCTTATGATTTTTTGTTGCTGTTTTTTCTTTTAATAATGATGCAAGCTTTTTTTTTTTTTTTTTGTACCAGGAGGAAAAGAAGCTAATTAAGTCCCTTACAAATACATGTGGAATATGCCATAAATAAAATCTTGTATGAGTGCTACTTAAGGTTATAGTATTCATCTATCAGCCTCAGAAGAAAATTCCAATTATAATCCCAGCATGATGAGTGGTTTGTTATGTGTGTAGCGTGGATAGCGCAATAGTTTACCTTCTGTTGATACATTGGTAATTTACTGAATAGTGGCATGAAATACTGATTTGTTTTATGGCTGTCTAAGGACATACTATAGTTGTAATGCTCCATGTTCTCCAGACTGAAGTGGTTTGGATGGCTTCTGTGTTTTATCAGGGTCTAGTGCTATGTTTAAATGTGTTTTACCTTACAGATTTATCAGCTTTTCATAACCCTTTCTGAGTTGTCTGAAATACTCTGCCATCCCAAATCATTCAGTCTGTGTTACAGTCCCACAGACACCACGTCCTGACAGCTGCCTGTCCTGCGTGATCATCTGTGCTTTCATTCTCTTACGGAAAGTGTAATTAGAGAACAATGATTTAGCTTTTGGGTTGACATAATCTTCAAACTTACTGCCATATTATTCTCTTTTTATCTGCTGCTGTCATCTTATCCAAGTATTATACATACCTCTTATTTCTCTCCAGTTCACCTGCCAGCTCTCCAAGGTGGAATATCGTGACTGTTAGCAATATAAAAACTTCTTGTCTAGGAGGGGAAAGGAAGAGTTATTTCTTGTAGTCAACCTAGTGTGGGAATTCAGAGAGGCAGAATGTAATTAATTATCGAGCTTGAATTTTGGCCAAGGCAGTGTTAGACTAGGAGTTACGGTTTATGAATTTCTTTCATCCCAGCGATGATAGGAGGAGCAGGAGGGAGACATGAGAGTGGGATTTTGTGCTAGCATGAAGAGTTTGGACTCGTACTGTGGCAGCATATTTTGGTTGTTACCATCCTGAGCTGTACTGCTTTATGTGTCTGTGGCAGGAGGGTGAGGGTAAAAACGATAGCACAGCTTCAAATCAAATTATTTTCAGGATAAAAGTGGTTAATTATACATAAATCAACCTCACAAAAACAACCAGAGCATGAAAGAGCTACAGTGCATGCCTTCTGCCTTTCACAGGCCGTTTCCAATTCACTTGGTGCTTTGTGTTGTTTTTCTGAGGCAATTCTTTTCACTTTATGTGCATCAACACACATTTTGTCATAATTTGTTGATGGCAACTTTTGGGCCAGATCTAGCAAGTCTCTAGTAGACCGTTTAGCAACTGGATCAAATGTGAATCAAGTAGTTGCAGTACAGGTGATTTTATATTTCTGATTCCCCCATTGTCTCTAGAGCTAATTTTTGTAGGGAAGAAACGGATGTCAGTGACAAGTATTAGGACTGAATGCAGCCAGAATTGAGGGGGAGGAGAGGCCGTGTATCCACCAGGGCCACTCCTGTGCCATGTTTCTGGGAGCTTAGGCAGGCAGCGCCAGTGGGAGTAGCTTTACGCACCGGCGAAAGCAGACTGGGGAGCAGAAGATCTGTCTTAGACAAATACGTCTCTTCAGGTGTTGCAGAAATGAAGTTTTTGTCATGTTCCTTTTCACCACCGAAATATTCCAAATGTCATCTGTTACTTTACATGAAAATCATGTAGGGAAGTGATGGAGGAAGATTACTTAGGGTCCTAACTTTTCTGAATCTCTCATTTTTATGCATCTGTCTTCTGAGATGCACGGTATCTGAAGTCTCAATATGCTTCTGTTCTTAAACACTAAGAAAAATAATTCGGAGAGAATTAGATCTGTTTTTCTTCCGTCTCTAAGGAAATGCTTGTGTTCTGAAAAGGTTGTAGCAGCACCGCGCTGTGTAATGGTTCCGCCGTCCTTGTGAAACGAGATGTACTTTGTCCTTTTAAAATTAGAACTACTTAAGAGATGCCGCAATTATTGTGAAATTGCAATATCATCTTTCTCCTGAGAGGAGGTGATTTTCTTCGCTGAAGGAAAGTTGGAATTAATAAGTGCATAATCGATGAAAATAGTCATAATGTCATAATGAGCATTGAAGTTTATATCTGCGGGAATAAATGATAGTGGACAGGGCAGGAACAAAAGGGGGGTCAAACTTCGCAGCCAGCGTTCTCTTTCCTCTGTCTTTAGGCTGAATTGTTGTATAACCAGGTAGTTGCGTAAGGTGTGTTTCACTGCTTAAAAGAGAAAAAAATAAATGACATGGAAAGTGAACTGAAGATTGGAGAGGAAAAAGACAAAGAACAAAGAAAAGGTTATAATCAGTAGTTAATGTTTTAAATTAATATATTTCTATGTCTATTTCTAAGTACAATTTCTGGGTAGTACCATGAGCCTACAGTCACAGGAAGTCTTCTGCCCTTCTGCTCATGTCACTAGTGTAGTTACATGAACTGTGCCTACTCCATATTGAGCAACCAATGCAAGAAAGGTAAAGGATCGGCCAACCCTTGCTATTTCGTTCTGGCTGTTGCTTGAAAATCACTTCAGTAATCAGCAGAAACTTTCAGGCTCCTCCTGTGTCGAGGCTGAGCACTCGTCTGCCAGGGAGGACAGCGGCTGAAGACCTCAGCAGGGTGGCTGAAGGTGTCCCAGCACTGACTGCGGTGGGCTCCAGCGGGGGTCAAGTAGCGTCTGTGTGCAGTGGTTAAAGAGGGCACAGGGATTTTGCCCACGCTGACCAAGCTGGCTCTTGTTCCTGCTGCTTGCATGCCCTGCAGCTTTCCCACCACTGGGAGCACAGCCATCTCATGTCCTCTTCATGTGTGCAAGGATGGTCAGAGGTACCCTGAACTCATCACCTCTCACCAAAGTTGCGGAGGTTTGAGTTAACATCAGGTTTTTAGCTGGCTTTAATCGGCCTGCTGAAGGTGCTTCGTTTTCCCTGTTTAAAACAAAGAGGATATTGGGATTCTTGAAGGAGAGGCTACCAGATATTATTTTCTCATTGTAAAACAATGTCTTTTCTTCCTGGCTTTTATCTTGGAAATCAGCAAACGGTTTTGGCTGATGTCAGAAACAAAATAGCCTGAGGCAGACATCCAACATGGAAAGTTTCAGCCCAAACAATTAGTCTGGCAAAATTATAAGCAAGTGAAAATTGGATCTTATGGGAAGCATTGGATAATCCTTGGTAACAGGCTGTTACAGTTGCCACCTATGTGTATTGAATCTGCAGGAAAACCTTCTTTTGAACATAGGTGCAAATAGCACACACCCGAGTCATAGAATCATTAGGGTTGGAAAAGACCTCCAAGATCATCTGGTCCAACCATCCCTCTACCACAAATGTCACCCACTAAACCATGTCCCTAAGCACCAGGTCCAAACTTTCCTTAAACGCCCTCAGGGACGGTGACTCCACCACCTCCCTGGGCAACCTGTCCCAATGCCTGACTGCTCTGAGAAGAAATGTCTCCTCATTTCCAACCTGAACCTCCCCTGGCACAACTTGAGGCCATTCCCTCTAGTCCTATCACTGGTTACCTGTGAGAAGAGGCCGACCCCCAGCTTCCCACACCTTCCTTTCAGGTACCTGTAGACAGCAATGAGGTCTCCCCTAAATTCTCCCCTAAACAACCCCAGCTCCATCAGCTGCTCCTCACAGGACTTGTGCTCCAGGCCCTTCACCAGCCTTGTAGACCTGCTCTGGCTTCCAACTCTTCAGCAGATACTTCAGACTCAGTCTGTTCAGCGCAGCATTCTGCTGAATTGCGTATCACTTAATTAAATAATCCTCCTTAGTGCACAAGAATCACTCTGTCTTAATATGGCTGCAGCTAATTGCATGTTGTTAAACCTGTTAGTTGGATATCAACTATTTGCCTAGTTTCAGTTTTAGAACAGCAAACTGAGGACCAAATGCTTAGTGTCATTTATAACCATTACTACTAGACATATTAGAATAATTATAACGTGTAAATCCTCAAAAAAGTATAAAATCTAAAATCCTCAAAAATGTATAGTGAATTTATGTTATAAAAGGTCAGAAACTGAAATGCCGTTGTGACATAGAAAGCTGCATTGCAATTAATTCAGGAAAACAATAACTTAGCAGAAAGCCTTTGGTCTTCATTCTTCTAATACATAATTTTGGCTATTTTCATATTGCGTTGTTCTCAGCAAGAGGCAGAGGAAGGCTTTGGCTGAATATTCCTACCCCTAGCTAAAAGATTCTGTTGTTTTCATTACGTTTCCCTCACATAATCATTCACTGTTAATTTCAAAATGCCTTTGATACTTTTTCTTTTTGCATGCGTGTCCTAAACACTAAGCTGATCCAAAACAAAATGTGATTTATTGCCCTATGACCTTACACCCAACTTTTGGAAAGCAGCATATGAACCTGGGTGTTAACTGCAACTTGAGCACAGATAACTCTCCTCCTGAGTATGCTGCTCTGGCTGCAGCCTGGGACATATACCCGTTTATGGGGACAGTCTTTTCACAGTGTTACCAGTAGAGCTGTATACATTTGGGTGGCCTGATTGAACCCAGAAAATCAATGTCCAGCATTAAACAACTGGATTTGGGACTTGATTCCAGGAACCCCTGCTACTTAGCTCTCTGGTAGATACTTGCTGTTTAGGGCATACAAGAGGGAAAGAATTAAAAGAAAAAAATAAAGCAGAGCATGTGGAAATTCATTGTCTGTGCATGGCACATATGATCAAAGCCTGCTGGAAACCTTTCATAAGAGAAATGATGCACAGTTAAAATGGTAATTTGCTGTCTGTGTAACTTCTGTAGGGAGAGGAAAGGTGGGTTGCTGGATCTTCAGATGGTTGCAGTGAGAATGGTGGTGACTTTTCAGGTTTTACTCACTGTCCTGGCACAGGATCATGGCTTGGCCAAGCTTTTCCTCCTCCACCAGCCTTTCAAAGTGTGCAGAGCCCAGGATCGTTTCGCTCAAGCACAATGGCACCATGCCTTGCAGTCAGTCCTAGCATGATGGGAAGTGATGGGAGAGAAAATGAGAAGGAGGCAGCGGTGGGGCAAGGAGAGAAGGAGTACAGCCATACTGCAGTGTTTTGTGGAACAAAGGGTCACACAGCAGGGGAGAAGCTGACTCTCGTGCACTGAGATCTGCACCACACGTGCCGATCGTGGTCAGCGACCTCCCCACGTGCAAGTCTGCATACTGCAAGTGGTTAAGGCTTGCCAGCAAAGACTGACTCTGGAAGAAAGTGAAGGCTGACTGTTTTTGGCAGAGAATCCCCACTCCTTGCAGAGCCACTTGGAGACTTGCAAAGACCATGAATCTTGCAGTTTTTTCCTTTGTGGGGCTTTAAAGGTGGATGGCAGATGGAGTACGTTCCCTTGGTTATTCAGTTCCGCAACTAAACCTGCTTTCCATTTGTGCCTGTGTGAGCTCATTCATTTGCATTCTGGTACTGCACTCTTTCTTTTTTTTTTTTTTTCCCTTGATTGTCTTATTGTGGACCCCCCCAGTCCAGTATCATACCTCTAAGTCCATGCAGACGTGGGGTGGTGATACCTGTTCCCCGTACAGGCTGGTGGAAGTGTTGGCAGTCCCATGGAAGGGGCCGTGAGGGCCTGAATCTGAGATGTCACTCGAGGGTGAAGGCTGTGTCCTGGCAGGTGCCCTCAGCCCGATGCGGGGCCGTCTAGACACGTTAGCCTAACGAGGACTTCATACCGAGCTCAGCCCTTCCGTGCAGGGCAAGGCATGCTGGCAAGGGACCAGGACTTCCCAGCAGTATCATCCAGCCCTGCCCAGGATGTGTTAGGGCCTCGTAAACGTCTTATGCCTGTTCTTAACATAGTTCTGGGTGGTGGTGGTTGGTATTTTCATTTGGAATGGCTGATTCTTAGGTTCCTTCAATAGTTTTGTTTCTAGCATTCCTTGCTACAGTTTATTACATATATTGCATATTTAAAACTTCCCTGTGGTCCCCACTGTTCTGCAGCAAACTGTACACCCCAATAGATGGGGTCTGCACTTTCCCACAAATTCTTTGCCCCATCTGTTTTCAGATTAAGTGATGATGGAGGAAGAGGGAGGGTGCAGGGAAAGAATAGCATAATAAAACTCTTCTGTTGCATCACTTATAATTCTCAAAGAATGTTCATAAAAATTGATGTTGCTTCTCTTCAAGCTGCTGGGGGGCACAAATCTTTAGTCAATTAAACCCTTATTTGGGGATTTTTTTTTCCAGCAAGACTTTTTAAATGTCTTTATGCTGTTACATGTGTCTGGTGTCATTTTACTAGCTAAAATAATCAGACAGCTTTTGCATATTTGCAGGTATATACTAGATAAGCAAGCAAGAATAGGAAACATGAAAATATTGTTCAAATTAGGAATTAAAAGTTGATGTAATCTGAATGTGAACCACCTGAGCTGGAATTGTCTAGCTTAGGTCATGCAATGGGAAAAATAACGAAAAGGAAATGTAAGTATATTTGAAATACTTTCCAGATAGAATATTCAGCAATTCTGGGTAAAGCAGAATATTATCTAAAACTCAGTATTGTTTTGGTTTTTTTTTTGATCATCCCTTCCATTATTATAGGGTCAATCAAGATAAAATAAGATCTGTGAGCCTCCATTTTCCCTGCTAGGTGTAAAATGCTATCCTGGTAATTTGTTCTTGAGCAGGTGAATGTGGCTGTTCTTACTGTAGTCCTAATTTTCATTTTGAATAGAGATACTAATCTGATTTGTATTTTAAAAAAATAACAAAGACGAAACAGACTGGTAGAATATAGGCCATATAGGAATAAATGTGTCTAAAGATATTAGATCCTTTTCATAACAGGTCATCCCTTTTTCTCAGCGTAGTTTGTGCTACTGCTTTTTTCCCTCCTTTTCAGTTCCGTTGAGGGCTGGTATCCTGAGAAGACCTCCATTCCTTGCACTTTGTGTCTGACCTCCCAACAGCAGTACTTGTTTACCTAGAGAGATAATTGTTTTCTGGAGAGCATCCAGCTGATAACTTACTTTTTCATTAGACCCCTTTTTCCTATTAGTTATCTCCTGTTAGTCGATCTGTGTCATTTGATAAAACTAATTAGGTAATAAAAGACTGTTTCTGAACTCCTCCCTTTAATTTTGGCATGGTGAAATGTACTTCTTGGCACCTTACTCTCTCCTCATAAAGACAGCCTTCAGTTGACAAACAATTTTAATCCAAAAGAAAACAAGCCAGTTCACTCATCCTCTCTTGATATATCTTTTTGCCAAAACAAAATAGTTCCTAACAAATTATTTGTACCAAAGATAGTGACATAACCCTGGCTCTGTTTTAGAGTTTTGCAAATGTTTGCAGAGCATCTCAGGAGGCCGGACTAAAAATACTCAATGAAACCATTCAGCATTCTACTAAGAGCATTTAGTTTCCTAGGACTTTCCTCCCTTCAGAAAGTGCCCTCCCACAGCTGCGTACCATTTATTAGAAGGTGATACAGCTATAAGGTAGAAGCATCACATTTTATAGTTTATATGAAAATTTAGCCTAATGTTTATGTGTCCTTTTTGGAAAAAGGAAATGTGTTTTGTTAAAAAGCAATTTCAGTGAAAGGAAGGTTTATTTATAGCTTCAAGTTGAAATACACCCATCCAAAGAGAAAGAACCTCATCAGGTTACCCTTTTTTTTTCAATTTGAAGGTTTGAGGTGTCATGATATGCAGCATTTCAAGGACAGATAGCAAGGAATTGCCATTTCCACATGGTCAATGATCTCTGTTAGATCCTAGTGTAGTAGAAATTGCCCAAGGATGCTGGTGGATTTTTTTTTGTGGTTGCTGCATGTGTGCACCCCAGGAAGAAGATGGTCTCAAAGCTTGTGGAGTATGGAAATATCCCTGTTCACCTCAGATTCTTAGATGACGCTAATTGTCTAACCCCACATGCTCTGCTAAGAAATTGAGATCTGCAGGAATCACTGCAGTGCTCCAGAAGTTGGAAATATGCCTTGGATCCATAAGGGTCCTAACACCCAACCCACCTGAAACTGGAGGGAAAACATTGTCCGGATTCAAAATGTTTTAGAATGAGCAAATCAGTTCGTGTAGGGATTTCCAAAAGTTGGTATCTAGCCTGGCTGATGCTACACGTGACCTCCCACTAGGTACAGAGCAGCTGACAGAGGCCAGGGAGGATACTAGAGGTCATGTGTGGACAAGTGAGTTGGACTCTTACCTAGTCTGGGTCTCTATCTCAGCATAATCTCAGCTTAAAAAAAAATTTTCCAAGCCGGTGAAATTAGACTAATAGAAGGATCTCTTCAGAATCCAGCCTGTGTTTTACACTCAGATATGTCCTGTCTCTTAGAAGAGTGACTTCTGCCTGTTTACTATTTAGTGTTAAATGCAACCAGCATTTTGATCAGGTCTGAAGAAATGCTTTGATATTAGTTGCATTTTTCCTGTGCACTAGATTTACTTCCATGTCAGAAATGTGAACCGTGGGGATGTTCAGAATCCTTTTTGCTAGCAGAGATTTGGAGTACTACATCTTCAGGGAAGCAAGAGCCCCAGAATAGCAGCATATGAAATTTTAAAATCAGTGGTATGATAAACTCAGATAGTATCAGGGTATGTGTGTAAGTGAATCATATGATAAATAAATTATGGGAGCGATAGTGAGGTGCAGTTACAGCAGTAAGAAGTGACTGATTTCAAATGAAAGAAAAAATGAGGTTTGTACTTCTGTTTGTCCTAATTGGATTTCGAAAAAGTTTTGACTTGCTTTCTGCTCCTGAACATTTTTTTGTATCCTCTCTAAATGCATTTGTATCCAACTCTGACTCAGGGGCATTTAGCTAAGATGCCTGAAATAGCTCTTATGCTCTGACACTGCTGCTTTTCCTATCAGGAACACTCCTGAGCTGTTGAAATTTATGTACACCATAGTAATGTAAGCTAAAACTTTTGGCTGTTTTGGTGAGTTCACCTTGTGAACTCAAGCGGATTTGATTCTGTGTTTCTAGTATTAAACACAGAAACTTCCAAAGCAAGTGCCAGTTACCACTGCTGGTGAATTATAGTCTTGGACTGGCCAGCTGTTGTGTCAGATCTGATAACTACCTTTTACTCAAGACCAAGCCTGTTTACCTTGTGTGCTTTCATTTAATATACTGTCCATTTTCACTTCAGATTTCCCAGCCCTCCTGGCTGAAATTCAGTGCCACAGGAAGACCCTAGGAAAGCCCTGCATGAGTTGTTCCAGTGCCGAGTGGTGCGTTGGTGACTTACATCGAGCGTGGCGTCACTTGTGTCTTACTGTGGGCAAATCCTCCAGGACTGTAGATTTGCTAAGAGGTAGTGCTGAGGGTCTCTGTCCCCAGGCAGCTCTGCAGTGCTCAGCAGCGTGACACCCATCCCTGGGCAGGCTGAGCGCTGTCTGCCTGCCCTGTGATGCATCAGAGTGCCAGAAGTGCTCCTGTCAGCAGGGGCTTGGGCTCTTGCTGGCCTGACACCAAAACAAGGGCACAGACAGGGAGCAGAGGAGGCTCCAGCACAGTTTTGAATGGAGCTGCTACTGGTTTCTCTGCCTCGACTAAAGGTTGAGCCTAAAAAATTCTGCATCTGTTGAGATCATGGCAAGGGACAGAGACTGCCCGGCGTTTGCAGCTGCCATCCTGCCCTGGGCAGCACGGCAGTAAGTGAGAAGGTGCCGTGGAGCAGGAGCGCTGCTGTGGGCATCCTGGCGGGAGCTGGTGTAGCACTTCTGCTGCTTTTTTGTCTGGACAGGGTAAGAGCACTCCCCTGCCCACTGCTGGTCCGTGCTGACAGAGGGTACCAGGGACAGGACAAGCAAACCTCTTCATCCCCAGCCAGCTCACAAACGGAGGCAATGCGCTTTGATACAGCGCGTCCCTTGCAACGCATATGAAAACTCAGCTGTTAATGTACCGTGGATTAAACCACTAACGTCCCTGTTTTCACTCCAGTCTTTTATATCACAGACACAATACAGGATGAAGAGTGCAGAGCTGGAGGTGTTACTGGTGAACAAGGAGAGCTGTGTCCTGCTTAGCTAGTAACCTTACAGCTTCTCATGGATTCATGAGAGGTCCTTACACAGTGCGCATGTAGTTGCAGTGACTTCTGCAAAGTTTCTTATACTGTAAGGATTTCTGTTTTGCCATTGGATTTGTTTAAGGTTCAACTAAGTTGTTTCTAGGTAAGGCAATTATTGCGATTTTTTCTGAATGAACAAGTCACAGAATCACCTAAACCTGTTAGGAGGTTTTAAGGGGAAGAAATAACTTTATTTCACTGTTGTGCTAATGTGAGCTTTGTTGGCAATTCAGTAGTGAATAACATTTTGCAGTGCTTTTGTCTGATACTAAAAAAATAGAGTCTTTTCAGACATATGCCAAAGTTACATGGAATACAAATAAAAGCTAAAATTCAGCATATCTCTTGCAAAGAAAGATGAAAATGGAAGGAAAATATACTAAATCAAGGTGCAAGTGAGATGTGACAGTGGTTTTCTTTGTGAAATTTAAGGCAGACAGGGAAACATGATAAAAGCTAAATAATAGCTAGTACTAGTAAACAGTATTTGTCTTCAAAGGGCCATAAAGATTTTTATGAATTCCAAAAGATCCATCAGAGGGAGGGATGATGGGTTAGTTTACAGATACTGCAGCTGAAGCAAAGAAAGAACTGTCCATAGCAGAGCCCAAATGAGATATGACTGAGGTATTCCAGGTCTCCAGCCTTGTTCTCCAGCTGTTTGACTGTCACACCAGACTGACACCAAAATGTCAGGAAGGTCTACAAGTTCTTTCCGATTTTTAACTTGTTTAGCAACATCAGTTCTCCGTAACAGACATTGTTTGTACCGCAGATGCATAAAAGTGGATTTAGCGTGTCTGCTTCCAAATATATTATATTTTTAGGAACTGTAGAATTTTCCCCTGTTCTTAACCATTTCCTGTGGTTTTATTTTGGACTGTGATGCATGAAGAAGGCTATTTGTGTGATGTAGGTATGAGAATAGAAATTGTACGTCCTGAGTTTACAGATACAGGTCAGGATGATGATCAGTCCTTTAAGCATGATAAGAACAGGTGAATTTCCCCATCTGCAAAAGAATATTTGTCTTATTAGAAGCATGTAGGAGGTGTGAGGCTGTGCTGAGATTTGAAAAGCAGTGTAGGATCCATGTAGTAAAAGTGATGTTAAATCAGTGAGAACGGTGTGATGGCATCCACCTGTGGTAAGCAGTGAGCGAATTAAGCTAAATGGAAACAAGACAGGGTGGAATGACTGTTAAGACATGGAGGTAATTGAGAACAATTAAGTCTGTGTAGACAAGATCTACATAGGCTATTTGGACTGAGTGGTATTATATGAGCAAAGCATGCAGGATTAGACCCATTGTTTATAGGTTTACCTTGTGCTTTAAACTGTGTGGATGAATGGTGTTACACAAATGTTAGTCATAATTATTATTTAATTATGACCCCATGTTTACTTTGAACATAGTCCTATACTTAATATGTAAGGAAGCCGGGATAATACTGCAGCTTTGGTGTGCGAGGTCCTGTTTGCTAAGGAGCGTTTCGCTCATGGCTTTTCCTTTTGAATGATGAAAAAGACTTCCCAGACTGTGAAGCTGCACTGGTTGTGGTATGTAATGGGCTTTAATAAAAATACCATCAACTAGAACATTTTGAAACAGATGTATCTGAGATAGCATTAATTTTAATTACTTAGCATTTTATTAAATGTGCTGTTTGTATATCACTCCAAGATATCTCAGATGCCAGTATTTCATTCTGGTTACATTGAGAGTGCAGAAAGCAAATCTCATGGTATGATTCATAAGATGAGCAGTGCTACAGAATTTCTATAATTCATGTGTTGCTACTTGCATTTGCATTTAAATCTTTAAAATGTTATAAAATTTCAGATTCTTTAAACATTAATCTTTTTTTTTTTCATTTCTAACAAGAATGAAGTTATTCCTTCTTTAACCCCGTTTTGAGGTTTTCTTTTTCTCAGATCTTCCATTTCAAATGCCGTGGAAAGCTTGAGATAAGTTTGTGGGTGGCTAAAGATATAAGTAGGGAAAAAAGCTTACTTTTTTTTTCTTTCCTTTTTTTCTTTTTTTTTTTCTTTTCTTTTTTTTCTTTTTTTCTGTTTTTTTGAGGAACCTGATAAGAAGTATAATTTGGAGGGGTATATAATATGTCCTTGGTTGCAAGAGATAGGATGCTGTTCTATCCTTGTTACTAAGTTAATGCTTCTTATAAGGGAGAATTTTAGCCTTTACTTTAGGCTACTTCTAGTGCTTTGATCTGAGATATCTCACTCTGCGCCTGGCATTTTACAATGATCACGGGTGCTACTGAGAGGGAAAAAGACCTCTTTGAGCAGAGGCACAGTAAATGGACTCACAGAAGGGACAGCCTGGTTGATTCAAGAAATACTGGTCTTTCCTTTAATCTGGGAAAAGGAATCTTTCTGTTCCTGACTCCCTGTTCCCAAATCCTGTACAGTGACTGCAGCCCATGCTTTTCTCATGGTTTAAGGCACTTACTTCATACCCTGTGTGCCAGGTAACCTCCCCTGACGTGCTTGCCCCTCAGTACACCAGCTTGTGAACCCTGCTCACCAGCACATAGAAGATGTCCTGTGAGTCTTCTGGCCATGTCGGGCTTGAGGCGACTTAACGCTTACCGTGTTCACCAAAACCACGTATGTCTTCTGTGTCTCAGGCTTTCTGTGCTTTGGTAGCCAGCATGGATTCAGAGTTTTCCCAAATGCCTGTTTACTTTGTGTGAAGATGGCATTTCTAATGACTTAAAAAAAAATAAAATAATCATTTAGAGTAAATGTGCCTTTTCTATTGGAAAAGGGGAAGACATAATGGCTCCAGTAGGAAAGAAGGAACTTCAAATAGACTTCGAACACCTAATGCTTTTTAATTTACCCCCCCCACCCCGTTTTTATTTTTGAACTTTCATATGGAAAGACATTCTGTTATAGGTGACCATTCCTACTTGAAAACAAAGGATTTTGTTAGAGGTAGTCTGTGTTTTATTTGAAAAGATTTCTGCAAGGAAGTTTGGTTTTGAGAAACTATCTCACTCCTTCGGTTTATTATTTTGGTGCAGAAATGAAGGTAAAAATGATTTGTGAATGCAGTTTCCTTGCAAGAGCTTGAGTTTCTGCCCAAGGCTGAAGCGTTCCTTTGCCTTCCTCTGTGTTTTTCCAGCTCTGCCGTAGGATTGACTGTCTGAATATTGTAGCGTCAACAGCTCCCTGTGTTTTCACTTGATACAGTTGAGCAAAAGTTTTGACATTCAGCTGAAATGTTTGAGGAGCCATTACCAGCATAATTCTGCTTCTTAAGTAAATCTCATCTTGGTGCTTGAAATCTAAATGGATTAATATTTTTAATGTCTTGTTTACAATGCTGCCTATGAAAGCCTGTATTTGTCTACTTGCCAGCCTTCCTTCTTGGCCAGGAACCGCTCTGGCTTGAATCTCCACGCTGGGCTCCCATCCATTTTCCTTGAGTCTCTCTGGTTCCCTCCCTTTTCCTCAGGGGTTCTCTGGAAGATTGTCAGAAGGGCTTTCATTTCTTGAGCAAGTCAACTTTTCTGAATATTTCTGTCCCAGCCCTGAATTTTGGAGTTTGCCAACCAACCACAGACGATTCTCCGTGGTGTCGTTACAAAAAACACCTCTTTTCTCAGGTTTTGATGAAAACAAGCCTAAAAACAAACCAGTGTTAGCTTAGCCAGCGGACAGAAAAATTGGTTAAGAAAAAAGAGGCCTGCACTACATGCGCATGTTGACAAGGTGCTTAGCAGGAGTAAAGGTGAGCCGGCAGATAAATCATACCGTTGATTATACACATTAGAGCATGCTCCAGTATTTTGCAAGCAGAGCCATGCTAGCTGGCAATGCAAAAAAAAAAAAAAAGTAAATTGTGACCACTAGGTGCTGTTGCTGTATCAGCAGATTTTCAGGGATAGATCGAGCAGTGCCATGAGAAGAGCAGCTCTGGTGGCCTGGGAGGAAAGGTGGCTTGGAAGCAATTGCTGAGGGTCTTCAAGGGTAGGCAGGCTCTTAGAGGATCATCGGGAGGCTGGCTGAGCACAATATAAGGCAAAGCGCTAGAGCAGCAAGCAAGCAAGTTATTAGAGAGTAAAAAACAAGGGGGGTATGATCTCAGACTACATTACAGTGAAATTATGCAGCTGTAGGTATGGTGAACCCTCACTTCTGAGCAGGCCAGCAAACCCTCACTAGTGGTTATTTTGATATGCGATACCCTGATGCTAATCTAAGAAGTCGAATGCAAAACCAAAGAAACCCCAGCAACAATAACAACCCTCAGCCGAGTGCGGAGCACTTGGCAGCCTCGGCTGCCTTCTCAGACACAGAGAGTGAGTGTGAGCGGTGACGGGATGCGAGGTCCGTTCTCTGGGTCGGCTGGAGCTTCACGCGGTCCCCACAACTGGATGTGTGTGAGAGGAAGAGGAGGCGTCTCCCCATCGCAGCGCTGAGACCTGTAATCAGACATCCCCTCCCCAAAGAGACAGAAACTTCGGACGAGGGACAGCCTGACCCTGGGAGCAAGTGAGTGACCGTGAGGCTGTGCCTGCAGGATGCTGGTTTCTAGAGGGACTCCAATTTCTGATCCTTAACCTGCCACTGCATTTTTGAAGCATGTTATTACTCAAAATGAGATGCATTAACAAAGCAAAGTGATCTTGAAAAACTTTCATTCCAGATATAGGACCTTGCAGATACAGATATCCTTCATATTTTGTAGAATAGAGTGCCTGGCACTTAAAAATTGTAATAGCACCAAAGAGGTAGAAATAGCAGGGATAAGGGAAAAGGAAAATTGGATGTAATAGTTGAAACAGCCAGCTGTTTGACTTCCCTCTATACATTATTGATCATTCTCTCTGCTTTTCAGAAATTATTTCAAGTGAGGGATTCTCAGTATTTAAAGGAAAAAAAGAAAAAGCCTCCTCGCCTGTTTCAGACATCAGGATTGCAAGATGAATGTGCAAACACAAGTGTGTGAGTCAGGAAACATGCCAGCGGAGGTGGCTGCATGAGCGCGTCTGTAGGTAAACAGAGATAAAGTTAATTGGCAGTTTTCTTGTATAGCACGGGTAGCCGGAGCCCTGCGCCGTGGAAGAAATTTTCTTTTCCCATTATCCTTCAACGTTCTCTTGGCGGGATTGTCTCAAGGGAAGTGAGTGAGTCAGAAAATATGCCAAGTTCATGTCACGGCTGTTTCGGCATTTCTTTCTCTCACTGGCCTCCAGGAGCTTTATTGGCAAGTGTTTTTAAAGGAAATGTTGGCACAGGAAGGCCTTATTGTTTATGTCATGAAAGTCTCTTGGCGTCTTCTGCCTTGTTATTTTCTGCCTTAAATGGGGAAATTAGGAGTAGGGGGGACTGAGAAAGGAAAAGACCAGAGAAAAAGAGTATCAGCTTCCAGGCTGTTGAGGGTTGCTACCAAACCCGTGCTCCCTACGTGCGGATGTATCGTGGTGAGTCCTCTCTCTGCTTTTTCTCTCTTGCTGCTCCGCAGGCTGTGCTGCAGCCAATGGATCCGTTCCTAAATGTGCGTTTCCTCTTTGTGCTCTTCAAGATGTGGCATTCAGGAAGCTTTTTGAAAGGCAGAAGGCGGCAGAGATCTGGGCTCCCCTCTGCCAGAGCAAGAACCGGCCGGGCAGAGCAGGGCAGACGCAGTGCCCAGCCTGGGTCATGTCACTGCCACCTTCTTGATGGGCTGTCAGGGGACAGTCTGTCAGAGGCTTTCAGTTCCGTCAGGGGCTTGCATGTAAAACACGGTGTGATTTATGGGGCTGGGGAGGGGGGGGGGATGTAACTTCTGTGGAACAGATGCGGTAGGTACGGACAGGAACAATAGCGAGAAGCTGACATGGTCAGAAATGCTGCTTGGGGAATCTTCAGGCAGAAGGCAAGATCATTCATTTAAATGTAGACATATTCTTAACCAAAAAAAAAAAAAAAAAAAAAACCACCTAATTCATATGCACTTAGGCAATTTTGGCACAACATAAAAGCATACCAAAAAAAAAAGTGTCCAGGGCAGTAATAAAAGTTACCATAACCTATTGCCCTCAAATTAGGTGAGAGTTTTAAAGGATGCTAAAAGGGAATCAAATATTAACATTTCAAAGAATGTAACAAAACTTGATATTTTGTGACTGGGAAAGTGAAAAGTTAACTCCCTGCCTGTGATATGTCCTGGCAGAAAGACTAAACTAGGTTCATTTTTATCCACGATATTTGCCACACAAATATCATTGTGTGTGGAGCTGAGATTTAGAATAAGAAGTTCTTTCAGGTTAACACAGCGAAGATATGCTGTTAAACATAAAATCCCATTTCTTCTGGTTTTGTTACCAGCAGCAAAAAATAAATAAAAATAAAGCAAATGCCTATTTCTGTAAGCTGAATATAGACAAACTGACATCTTAGCCACTTTTCTTTATACCCAGTTAAACTAAGGATTGTCTGCTGTGGGATTAAATACCTATTTCAAGACTGATGCAGTTTTTGTGATGCTTCTTCAAACACTAAGTATTTGTTGGTACATAATACATCTTTTTATTGTGGCATCTCACATTTTGGTGATGCTTTTTTGGAATGCTCTTTTTCAAAGAAAATGGGGATGATTAATCTTGGCTCTTAAAACCTACGTTGTTTCATTTTTCAACTCTTTCATGTGTTTTTGTTTTCTGTCTTACCTATTTATGGGTTTATGCAAAATTCTGTAGTGTTTAATCTGTGAAAGCCCCCCCCCTTCCTCCCCCTTCCAATTTTGTGCTTGGATTTGTTTTGACCTTGCCTTCACTTTCTGTTAAAACACATGTAAAATTAAAGAAGGCTATTTTAGAGTAAAAGTAGTGTTGTTTTTTGTTTTGTTTTGTTTTGTTTCGTTTTTTGTAGCATGCATTTCTAGACCTGAATATTCTTAGAGCTTGCTATTTTTTTTCAGATTTGGGATCTTGGTCAGACAGTTAGAGGAAAAATAACAGACTGCCAGCATTAGAATACAGGGAACTGGAACCTGGATTTTGCTTGGAAAACACCTCCAGAAAGAGTAGCTTTGGCTTTTACTTCTTTGCTTTCAAGTATTTTTAGCAAGATTGATCTATAGGAATTATTTTGTAAAATTAAAACTGTGGAAAACAGTAGGAAAAAAATCACCCTTGTAGTAAATACTAGCTGACTTGTATATAATTTCTTTGAATGAACACAAAACTGTAACAATATAGTCACTTTTAAAAGGAAATTCAAGTTGTTTATAGTATGCTACAACTGAACTATTTTCAGTACGGTGCAATTATTGTCTAGACTGACAAGCTTTTTCTGTTTTTCTCCGTGTATGCATATATCGTATCTTGTGAATATATTTGAATAGTCATAACCATCTCAAATGATAAAGTCAGTAATATTTGTTGGAATATCACTGTGGATTTTCCTTCTGTAAGGAATCATGCATTTCTTGTTCTAGCTGATAGAAACCTTCGTGCTGTGTTTCTTGCATCTCATGTCATAACATGAGAAAAACCAAACCATAAAACAGGGTGTGAGTAACTGTACTTTGGCCTTTGTCTGCTATCCTCTTTACCAGCCAGCCAAAATTCTTTAGACATTACAGTAAAAACGCAATATTAAATCATCAGCCTATACCTACAGCTCCAGTGTCGAAAGCAGCGTGGCAATATTGCTTTATTCCTTTATTTTTATCTCTGGTAACAGAACTAGGTAGGAGCACTAGGATGAAATTCTAAATGGAAATATTACAATTCTGATTGAAAAATTCAATTCAAAACCTCTTGGGTGAGATAAGCCAGTGTTAGACCCAGGGGGGCAGTTCCCTGATGCCCCCTATGTTCTGGGCAAACGGCTCCATAGTGGTTGCTGAAGCTTGTGGGTAGGGTGTGCTCCCCAAGAGCCAAGGGCCCCGAAGCCCTCAGCTGTGCCTAGATAGCCTGGGGTCTACAGTTGTCAGGTTTTCAGACTTTGGTGTCCATGTCCATCTGGGTTGAAGCTGTCCAACAGGCAGCAGGGACAGGGCAGGGGGAGGGAAGGTGATGGTGGGGTGGCTCACAGCCACTCTGATAAGCCTCCTTTCCTTAAGGCATTGCATTTTCCTTCTCTGCCGTATGAAGGTTTGAAGTCATCCGTGAGCTTGGAAGCCTTCATTTTGGGCTACTCTTACGGTGTTAGGTTTGTTGACTTCCTTTGCAATGAACTCCAAGAAAGCTTCCTTCACCACATCGAGGGCTTTCTCCTCTCTCCCCTTCCCCCATTTGTTTTTATTGCATTGGAGAAAGAAGTAAAGAAAAAAATGTATGTGGGAAATAATAATCTTTAAAAAATAAATACAAAAAATCATAATTCATAACCATTTCTTCTCTGGCAGCCAGAAAACTCTGTCACATGTGCATAAAGAGCTGACTAGGATGATGGGTGTTACCAAACCACAGCTATGGGTCAGTGCTGTGAAGTGGAATGAATGGGAATAGCGAGTCAATTACAAGCTGGGATTGTGTTTTTCATCATGCAGGTGAAACAGCATGGCTTAACAGGGAGAAGTCAAAATTTTCAAGTCTGCTCTGGTCCTCCAAGGGAAGAAGTGATTTGGGGGAAAAAGTGTGATCCAGTTATCTACTTGGATCTCCAGAACATTTCAGTAGGCTTCTTTTAGGCTCATAAAGAAGTAAAGCTGCCGTGCGATGAAAGGGAAACTCCTGCCCTGAATTAATAACAGGTTAAAAGTTAGGAAGCAAAGGGGAGTAAATGGTCAAGTTTTACAATGGAGGGAAGTCACCAACGGAGTCCCGTAGGCATCTGTCCAAGAGTCTGGGTGGTTTGATATATGGAAAAGGGGGGCTAAATTGAACTAATAACGCCTGCTGACAGTGCTAGAGTCAAATGAGAAGAGTTGCAGAGGGATCTCACAGGGTGACTGAGCAATAAAACAGCAGAGGTAATTCAGTGAGAGTAAATATTAAGATTTTTACATGGAGAAGTTATGGTCATGGTGGACTAGCTAGCAGTCAGGCAGAAGGTGATAGTATTTAATAGATGGTAAGTACTGAGTGTCCATCAAAAGTCAAAAACAAGCATTGGGAATTTTTGGGAAGGAAATAGAGGAAAATGCCACGCTCTCCATGTTTCACTCTATACATGACTGAATTCAAGGCATGGGATCATTGTCTTCTGACCTATGGGATTTTTGTGTCTGTAATGTTAGAGCACATAATAGCTCTAAGTGGAATGCCCTTTGGGAAAGGGGCTTTGCAGAACATGGTATTTTCCATCAATAGGTTAATCATTCTCTGGCATGATCTAGAACCCCTGTAATACTAAAGGATGGGTGAACGTAGACTCTGAATTTTATTATTTACTATTTTTCCGATATTAATGCTTATCAGTATGTTATGTTTTGATGGGAGTATCTAGCAGTTGATGTTGTTGGTAATTAACAAGGGAAAAATATGATAAAATGTATCTGAAAAATAAAACCAATGAAGCCCTATCTGTATGAAATCTCATGCTGGAAAGAATTACAAATGTGAATAGCTTTATGCAGAACAGAAACCCTGCTTGGTAAATATGGATAGTTTGGCCGGGGAAAGTTATACATACTTTGCTGTAGCGTGCGTGTCTTCCATTATGTTTTATGCCAGGATGTGGTAGTCTCGAAGGACTTCTTGAATGGGTGGATTCAGATGTATGTGCACACAAGCATTATACCAATCAAATTGTGTATTTATCTGCCTTTAACTGAGCAGCATAACCCAGCAGAACTTATGACTGTAGGTATTAAGCACGGACACGTAAAACTAACTACTATGCCAAAGATACTTGCAGGTACAACAGCTGTTACATATTCTGTATATGTCTCAGTTGTTCTAGTTTCGAACTTGCATGGTAAGTGCGGTATGCATACTGCACTTAATGATTTCCCCTTTTCCCTCCCCATCCAGCTGAAGATTTTAAGTGTTTAATGGAAGAAAAATACTCTAATCACGAGTTTATGAAGTCATCAGGCCTTTGGATCGTTTCATTTACGATTTTATGTTTTATATGATGTTTAAAGTACCCTATTTCTAACAACAAAATTGAAAAATTCTTTGTGTTACCCACAAAAGGCTACATATTATACTGACCAAACTGCTCTTCAGAATCCTGTAGTTGCATTTAAATAGCTTAAAAGATTATTGTATGCCTGATACAAAAGAGGACAGGTTATGATAATGTTGTTTTAATGTTCATTTAATATATATAGAAGCAGTAAGTAATTTTACAAATTGCATATGCTCAAATTGAAATAGAATAAGACTGTAGTTGAAGAAAAGCAGAATGAACTGTGATAATCAGTGTAATGTTTTTCATGGCAAAAGTGGTGCAAAGACTGCAACTGTATAAATAGATTGTGCGTAATGAAAGAAAATGTTATTTCTGCATTACTTAATTTCTCATTTTTCTCTGACATTTTGAATAAAGCCTTAGTCTGTAGGAAAAAAAAAATTGAAATATCAGAGGTAAAACAAAAAGATAAACTTTGTCTTCAGTATCTAGTTTCATGAACTTGATTGGGCATTACTCGGAGCAGATCCATTTTTAGCATATTGCATTTGCACACTGACCTTTAAAATGCTGTGAATGAAAACTGGTCCTGTGATGTCTTGATTATTCCCATAAAGTAACATTTAGGACTTCACTTAGATATATTCTTATGTGAAAAATAATGACATCTAATCAGTTACAATAATAAAAATGGGACATTTCTCTTCCAGGTAGTTGAAAAAATGGTCCAAAGCTAGGTCTTATTTTTCTGAAATACTGACTGACATTCTCTGTCACTAAATGCTAAACTGTTTGAAAGTTTAACCATCATACGCAGTATAGGTCTAGACATCAGGTCTAAAATGGGGGAATGCATAAGTTCAAGGAGTACAACCAGAAATTAATTTGGAAAAATATGAGATAAAAATGTGAGGCAGAGTAGCTATTCCAGATGTACTACGTAACTGGGCACTTTTATTCTTCTTTCAGGGTGATCTCAGCATAGTCTAATTTGAACTGAAGGAAGCAGACTTACTCCAAAGGAAAGCATCCAGAATAGTTAATGTGTAGATTGCATTAAGTAATGACTGGAAGACTTACACATCACGATGTTGTCCCACCGAGGTCCCAGCTGGAGTACCTGGTGAGCAACAGGAGAGTCTAGATGAGAGTAACAAGAAATATTACTTATCAAGCTTAGGAAGCTTGAGTTCTGAGCAACAAATTAGTAAAGCACAGCTGCTTAGTTTTGCAAAAGGATGATTGGGAAGGCCATGCTACTAGTTCTATAGAAATGCCTAAAGGTTAGCTGTGAAGGAGAGGGAAAGCCAGCGCTGTTTGTGAATGTGGCAGGACACCCACTGGGAAATGAATATGCAATAGGAGAGCTCTACACCGGGGAAAGAGGCTCTAACTGAAGAAAGAGATGAGCAATAGAAAAGGTTGTTTTACAGTAGATGTAGTGTTTGAAGCTAGCATAAATGGCACTGTATTTACGAGAGACATGCACCAAGTAGCAAATCTCTTTTAGTCCCACATGGTGAGGTGTACACCTTGTCTCATGCAAGACATTTACAGTGGTCCCGACAGGTAACCTGTAGTATATCAGTATTTATATAAAACCTTGTAAGATGAAAACTTTCTTAAACTTTTCTGCTCTTCACTACTTCACCCTGCCCCAAAACCACTTCTTACAAATCCTGATCATGAATCTCAAATCTATGGTGGTACCCATCCTGCTGTCGTGTCAGATGGGCAGACAACGTCAATCTGCTGCTGGGTTGGATCTGGTGTCTGCACTGAGAGGGTGAACTTCAGCCTTGTTGAAACAGACAGACTCCACTGAAAGCCGTGATTAAGTTCTTAAAGCAAAGTCTAAGGGTTTTTCATTGCCATACACTAGTGGGGGAAAATACATGCAAATTGTACAATTTCAGAGAGACTATTCAGTGTTTAACTTTCTGCTATGTTTCTTGGAGAGAGAATGCAAGCTTTCTGTCCTTCACACTTGAATGTTCATTCTGAATGGCATTTGCTGTACAGCCTACTGTGGCACCTTACTTAATTAGCACTCGCTGCTTTTCTTCCCTAAAGAGAATTGTGATAGTGGCAGACTTTATGTCTTGGCTACCAGAGGGTTGGGAAGGCTCCTGTAACTCTTACAGCTGATCAGCTGAGACAGTCTGGTTGCCCATGGTTCCTAACGAGCAGCACATGACACAGTGCAGAGAATTGGCAAGATTAATGAAACTGGTTTTCCCTAACAGCAGGCTGACTTGCAATGGCAATATAGAGAAGGACTGAGAGTGTTAGCATATTCTCAGTAGTGTGGCATTATACTGAAATTAAAATCCTTTGCAAGCAGCTATAGATATATGTAAAAATCTAAGGCTTATATTTGCAAATTGGAATTCATGCAAGTGATGATGGACTCACCATTGCTAGAAGACTGAAACCCTACAGGGGGAGTCTGCAACTGACCTTGTCTTGGGAAAGTATTCCCATTTGGGAA
The DNA here is from genome assembly GCF_009769625.2 of Cygnus olor. NCBI lineage: Eukaryota > Metazoa > Chordata > Aves > Anseriformes > Anatidae > Cygnus > Cygnus olor. The sequence goes on along the minus strand of NC_049170.1, from coordinate 40,848,131 downwards.
AGCAGACCAGAATATGCTTCCCTGTAGAAGCGTTCCCAGTTCTCTTGGCAACATCCAAGGATACTTTTTTTTTCTTAGTTAGGGTCCCTGGCAGTACTTTTGTGACATCTTTAAGTCATCCTGTTATTTCTCTTAACCAAAAAATATTATTGTGTAAAAACCCTGAATTAGTGCTAATTCTGATGTTTTCTGATCAGCGGATTCCTCTTAAATCTTCCTCCTTATTGGTGTCATTTGTTTTCTATGTGCCATTCTTTGGAAAGCTGATGACATTTGCTATGGTTTCTGATTAAGAATGTGCTAATGCCAGATCTTCATTTGAAGTTTGGGATTTGGCAATACAAACAGCTGTAAGGGAGTATAATCTTTAAATGCTGAGGACAGAGAGAGTCTCATTTGAGCTGAATCACATATTATAACTACTCAAGTCATACTTTGGCAACTAAAGTGCTTTAAAACACCCACTGCTTTCTTTATATTTCCTGACTCTTACGGAAGACCAGAAAGATAAAATTTTAGGAGTTTGTATGAAGGAGGAATGAAAGAGGACTAACAAACTGAAATAGGCTTTATTTCTTTCATGGAGAAGCCAGTGACTTTGGAGCTCAAAATGCTGAGTACAGTGCAGGAGTCCTTTGTAGGCAAATACTTGAAGGCTTTGCTTTGTGATGCCTCTTTCTCAGAATCTGAAGGTTAGTTTATGGCACTTACACGTGGACCCAGTCCAACTGCCCATAGTGAGAAATACACTGGAAAGAAGTGGAGCTAAGTTGAACCCTACAGCTAGTGAATTTGGGCTGGACATTGCACCGTCTCTGCATGTCAGGATTCACATCCACAACCTTGATTCTGGAGCCAGCCAAATCAGATCGGTGCCCGTCTCCCAAACCCAGGCGTATATTCCCTGTGTACATTGGGTCGGGGGGACAGCATTGAGCCTTTCCTATTCCAGTCCCTCGTCTTCTTTCTGATGGGAACTCCGGCTTTGCGCCTCCTTGGTAGGCAGGTAGTGTTTTCCGTGGCAGGGTCTCTCTGGATCCCAGCTGAAACTGTTCTTTTTATATAAAATATTTAAATATTCCCTAAACCTGCAGCTAGAAAAATGTCAGTCTCTTCTGGGAGAAGTCTGTGCAGCATGGTACAGATATCAACCTAGAGTTGTTTTACATGGATTTAAAAAACAGAACAAAACAAAATATCCATAACCTGTGAAAGAACACAGAGAAACAAATAATCCCTAGCACCGAGTGAGGGATTATTTGGTGAATATGTAAAAGCATTGATTTCTTCGGGGGTGAAGTACATGGTATTAAAAAAAATTTTAAGTGTATTGCGGAAAGCAGCTATCCACTTCCAGAGCAGCTGAGACTTGTCATTGATATGTGCTCGTATCCTTGTAAAATTTCAAATGAAGGCCTTTGAGTGCATTTGAGTTGCGAGACGGTGTGCTAGTAAGGGTTATGGAATTGCAAATGAGCACCGCACTCCATCTTCTCCTGGGTGGTGTAGGCAGATTTCTGCTCCAGGCTGCTGCCTACCTTGCCTGCTGTCTTAAGCTCTCGCTGCTTTTCCGTGAAAGAATATAAACAGTGGGTAGAAGTTCTCTCGAGTTAAATGGGAACAGGATCAGGCTGTGATTCAGGATCAGACTGCTTGTCAGTTTTTACTTTTTGCAGAGTTGGAGTGTTTCAGTTGTAAATCTCATCTTTTGATGGGCAGTCACCTATATATTCAACGTGTTGGGTTTTTTTTTTGAAATGAAATCAGTGCAACTTTTTTTTCCCATCTGATTTCTTTCATTTAAAAATCTCTTGGGAATTCAGTAGTTTCTAATGAGAAACAAAAGTTGTTAGACCTGCATGTCAAAACTTTTCTCCCCAGTGCAACAATAAAAAAATAAAAAAATGTGTGCAGGTTGTTTTACTTTATTTAGCTTGTAAATGTGATTTTTGACACTGCACGTCGTTTGTTCTTCCAACAACCAACTTCGAAACTATTGTCTATTTCAATAATGCACAAATACCAGCAAATGGAGCTTTTTCTGTAGCCGTTTAAAATCTTACTTCTATTGAAAAGTGGACTATGTATAAAATATCCCTCATCATGAATGTGTGTTTAAAAAAGAATCTATTGTATTGTTAAATATTCTAGTAGGCTGCTAACCAAAAAAAAAAATGCTGGCAATTGTGAATATCCAGTATCCAAGATTCCTCTTAGGAGTGGCTGGATTCTCCAATGCTCCACTGCTTTGTGCATCTGTAGCATTCAGTACTGCTTTGCTCTGTTGTAAATGCAAATGTGAGATAAATGCAGGAGGTGCTATTCAGTTACGGTGTCTGAGGAAAGGGAAGTGTTTTTCATAAACACTCTGCAGTGAGTAAGAGACAATCTATTCAGTGAAGTTTCTGGGTTTACATCCACTGTAGATGAATTGGTGTGGAGCCAGTCAGATTTCTTTCGGCAAGCTGGTCTCTGGATTTTATTAAGGCTTCTCCTTACTGAAAAAGCCCATTTTTCTTCTTGTAGGATGCCCCTTTTATTTTGGAGGATACTGACACTTGTAGACAAATTCTTTTTCCTCTCAGTTATCTCACTTCATCTTTGAAGGAAAAATTCAGAAGTCTAGCTGGCAATCAAGCAGCACATCTGTCTGCCGTAAATATAAGCCTTGGTTATTTCACTGATCGGCATCAGTGGTCTATGTTCTGAGCTGGGGAGCTTTGGTTTTGTGTATCTCTGAGGATAATATGTTATGTACTCCTTTAATTTGTGCAGTATGTAAAGACAGTAGTACTTGCAAGGAAAATTGTATCTGCATGAAACTAACTGGAAAGTGATCTAAAGGTTATTTTTAAAAAGTGCTAGTGGAAAAACAGAATCTGAAAGGAAAAGGCTTTTTTTCACCAACTCCCTATTGCCACAAAAATATAATGCTACAATATAAGAATGCAATAATTTCATGTAGCATTTTTTTTTGTGAAGAAATATGTGCAACTCAATTTCATTACCCATTCTACTGCTTATTTAATTTGAAGGCGCTAACTCCTTTGTGACTAGGCGAGCAGTGAAGTGACTTCTGATGATTTTGCCAGCATACATATGTTGTGTAGAGGCATAGAAAAATAATCATCCCCTTCTAGCTGGTGAAATTATCCTGGCAACCTCCCTAATATGTATGAAGCTATGCCAACGTAAAAGTGCCACTGGCTCTGTCAGTTTAGATGCAGCCATTTAGGGAGATGACACGGGTGGAGGGAGAGGGTTTCCTTCAGCTGGTGAGGTCGGGAAGAGGCTGATGCTGTCAGCATTGGCATGGGCACCACCACGGCAGCATACCTAATTTGTATTTCAGACACCATTACCTAGGTAATCACGGCCTTCTATGATGTTATAGGTCCTGCTGGCCTTGCAACGTTGTGCTACCCAATGGGTCCCCTACTCTCCCTTTCCCTTATCTGTGACACTTGGCCACTTGTTGCATAGCTCCCCTTTACCTGTTGGTGAAATCCAGCTCTCCGTACCTTCTGTTAGCTTCCCACACTGGTGGCTGTCGTGTCTGCCAGTGCCTGGTGTCATGTCCGTGGTTTCTCCAGCCTGCTCAGCCGGCTGGTGTCTTCACTAGGGGCAGGGGCAGCATTGCTTAGCCCGCCCAGAATCTTCCCCAGGGTGTATGTTGGAGGTAGGGGTGGGTTGGGATCCAGATCTGTTTCCAGCATCAGAAAGAAAAGAAACTTTACGTATGGCGATGGGACTGGGAGAGCGGTGGCTGGAGCATCGTTGGCTGCCACGTGATCCGTGGCTGAGGGCAGCAGCTTGTTTGAAAACCAGAGGCATGAGCCAATTTGGCAAAGTGTCAAAAAGGAGCTGGGCCATGGCACTCGGCAGGCAGGCAGCTTTGTCCCTAGAGGTAATGTCCCTAAATGAGGTAGTCCTGTGGACAAATATTTTGGGCCTGGCTTTGAAAAAGCCACGTCGCTGCTAGTTTTGTTGCTTCCAAAGGGTACATTATCCAACAAAGGACCAACCTCTATGAACCTGGTGAAAGAAGTACAGCAAGTAAGATCGAGGCAAAGGAATAAACTCAAACTGGCAGAGGAAAAGGCTTTCCTTTGTAAATATGAAGGCCTGGCTACTCGCCCAGATAGACTGCATAAAGTAAGGTAAAAGTTGTATAAAGGTTGCAGGAATGGCAGTCCCAGTAGACTTTATTGAGTCTGCTCAATAAAACTGAGTGCACATGAAGAACTAAGTATGGAATTTGGCACGAGGAGCTACTCTTTGTGTCCTAATCCATGCTAGAGGAACGTGGTACAAAATAGCTGACGTCAATAGAAAGACTCCCTCTGCTTCTGTGAGCTGTAGAACAGACCCTTATCTTTTCTCTTATTATCTTAATGCTGGCAGGATGACTAATAGTGACAGATATCCTGGTGCTGACAGTGACAGCTTAAATCTGTCCTGGAGAATTGAACAGAGTATTTCTTTCTACAGCCCTGTAGGGTTTTCATGAGTTGTAGCCCATAACTACAACAAGCGCAAGGATGAATAAAACTGAAATGAAGAAATAGACCTAAAATGTAGTCAACGGATATATGAGTGAAAAAAGAGGACTGGAAGAGAGACATGTATTTTGGCTATAGCTGTTGACCACAATAGCTGAGAAATAAGGCCCTGTGTGGTTGTGAATTCCTGCAAATTGATGGATTATAGTGATGTCAGTTTGTTCGGGAGAGGATGTATTTCTGTATTACTAAAATATTTTCAATGATCCAGTGCTGTCAACTTCAAGCACTCAAGAACTGTATGTCGGGTCATTACTGGGAACTCTGCTTTTTCATTCCGAATTTTTAAGACTCGTTTCTTTTTATTGTCTGTATGTGAGCAAGGACAGCACTGCAGTATGTTCCATGGACAATAAAGCTGTAGTTCTTGTGCCTGTTCAGAAAATCCTAATGGTGTAAAAATCTCACTTAGTACAGATGTACAAAGATGTTTTCAAGGAGAGGGGAGAGAAAGAAGAAAGGGGAAAAAAAAGCTTCTAAGAGATACTAGGAAGGTTTGTGAAATGGAGGAGGGTATAATCAAAGAAAATCCTAATTCTAAGTCATTATAAAGAACTTGATGAAGTTACTGAAGAATCTTAATAAAGATACAAAAAAAATCTTAAAAGCTAATACCTTTTTTGTTTACCTTTAAAATTGAACTGCTTTATCATTCAGTCCAAAGTCTGAATGACAGCTAGTTGATGGCAGAACAGGAAAATAAATCTATGAATCCTGTTCTTATAAAATTTTCCCATAAAAAGCACAGTTGGCTGTAGATACTTTCCACAGATTAAAGGGACAGGAAGTTTTCTCTCATTCTGTTAATACCTTTGGGGACTTTCTAATTAATCTATTTATCTGCTTCTCATTCTAAAGATACCTGACTTTGATTCCCACAAAAGAACAGCTCAGAAACTACATGCTCCTTTTTTTTTTGTTTCTTCTCCACAGAAATTTCACTATGAGCTTTTGTAATTGCCACATACTGTATCTTGGCACAAAATACTACCTCTGCTTATGGTTTGCATCATTAAATATCAGATTGGCTGCTCATTGTGTTTATAGGATACAACAAGAAATAGCCTGCTAAATCTGGCTGGTTAGTAAAACTGGTGTTCATTCAATCACTGTGCTACCGTGTTTCCACATCATAAAGAGAACAAAATCTCATAAAACTAATAAGCTGTAAAATAGAATTAAAGTCAGTGGCAAAAGATATGCCCAAATGTAGTAAATAAATTATAGACTTCAGAAAAGTTATTCTTAAAAACAATCCCCAAAACAAAGTAGACCAGAAATCTGTGAAACTGCTTTGAAGTTTTTTTTTTAAAAAAAGTGGGGGGAGGCGGCGAATAGCATGCCAAGTATACACAATATTAATAATAGCAATCCTGATGGCTTATCTGTAGATCTTAGTGGCGTACTCTTGGAACTTAGGTGAGTATTATCATCTCCACCTTTGGATGAGGAAGCTGGGTTACTGTAAGAATAAATTTTCAACACGGAACACAAAGCAGTGCTGACTCCAATTCCAATTCCCAGCTTTAATTATTTTTCTCTGAGCTTCATTTGTTTCTCTTCATTATACAGAACTTGTTCTTTCAGCACAAGGTAATTTGGATAGCATTGAATGTAGATTAGATCCATATATTAATACGTATGAAACGGATTAATTCTAAAATTGTTCTGATAGATTAGCTCCTTCCCATCACTGGACGGGAGGCTGCCTACATCCTTAATTTAGATTGGTGTGTCATTTTTTAATATTTTATTGCTCAAGACAGTGCAGAAAGCAAAAGGAAAAGGATGTCCCTGATGCTTTTTTAGCATGGTTCCAGATATTCCACGTAATTCCCATCAGGTGTATCACTTGTGGGATCAAGAATTTCCACTGTCCTTTTCAATATCCACGTGATGCTGCTGAGATAAATCAGGGGAAGCCTGCTATCAGCAGTGCAGAGATGACATCCCGTTCTGCATCTCCTTCTGAGACATGAGGCCTAAAAGCTGTCCCTGAATGCCTGGCTAAAATCAAACGGCGTGTTAGTTAAATAGAGATGACACTAAATGCAGGAATGAAATCCACTGAAAAAGTACCAATTTCCATCATGTCTTGTGCAATACATTTACATAAAGCTTTAGAACAGAAAACTCTAAAATATTTTAATGTGTCCAATATGCTGTGCTGCTGGGTGCACACCCCATTTTATTGCTCCTTGCTTTGGGGCCTTCATTCTGGGTCAGATTCAGTGTCTTCCTGCTGACCTCTGAAAGTCATTTGGGTTTGGCATTTTAAAAGAGAGCTCTCTCTGAACGGTGATCACCCTTTGTAGCAGCTATGTTCGTCGAGGATTTATTCTTCCAGTGACAGGTACACACGAGCAGTAGACAAACATTGAGTAATCAGGGCTGTGGCTTTGGCGTTTGGTATTGGGACGGGGCAGAAAGGTCTGATTTCCTTTGGAGATGCACCGTGCAGCTTTCCTGCTACACATCCATACAAACACAGCAAAGAACTGGAACAGAAGGAGAGAGAGGGCAACACAGAAGGGAGGAGAAAAAGGCATGAAGGGAGGGGAGAGAAGGGAACTGTGATTTAAAAGAAAAGCATAGTCCACCCTGCTAACTCAGGAAAGCAGAGAAACTCTGACACCCTGGTGAAACCTCAGTCATGTAGCCATCAAGAGCACTGGGGCAGTGTAGCACTGAGAGTTTAATAAGCTTAATGAAGGGGGTGGATAAGATTTCCCTCCTGTAATTTTTGGTGTGTTCTCTGGAAAGTGTGTCTGCTCGTACATTACTGCTTTGACAAATACATGCCTGAGATCCCAATACGTTACCTCTGATAGGGGATGAATGCAGGCAATAGTGAAGCTGGAAAGATTTGAGGGTACCAAGCCAATGACTGGCAAACCAGAAGAGCTGCAACTGTCCACCTCAAACGTCAAGCATAGTAAGGGGTGAAGAGTAAGGCTTTACAACTGCATTTCTCCCTCCTCATTCTTTCCCTTCCACTCTCCTGGAAGCTTGGGCCTGTTTTGGGGTTGTGTCCAGTGTGAGTCTGTCTCAGCACACTGACGCACAGGCTGCCCTCAGAGCTGTCCGCTTCCTAAGTCATTATCTTCCGGTAATTCGGTTTTCTCTATCAGTCTGAGCTTCTAGCAGGCCTGCTCAGATCCCCATCATTTCAAGATGGGTCATATAATGCTAAGCATATTCAGAATACAGCTATCAGGAACATCTGAGTCATAATTTAATTCCATGGCTGCATCTTTGCCCCTATTCCCCTCTCCTAATCAAATGTAAGCTTTCTGATGTCATCATTCAGCTCTGTACAACAGGTTTAACTTTTTTGAGCTTTTGATCGCTTCTTGCTGACAGGCTATGATGTTCTTGAAGGCTAGCCAAAGGCTCCTCATTACGAATTTTAGAGTCACCACTTTGCCTTCCTGTTTCATGACAAGGCGAGACCCCTGGTTGTGCTGCCCGTGGAGGTAACCCATAGTTACGTTTAGTTAACTTAGCAGAGGTGTGGACTTGTTCTTGCCGGGAACACATTCTCACTTCCAAGGCATCTAGATTCTTAATTTTATGTAATATCAAAGGGAAGTCCGACCTTGCCAATTCATATCGCCGTTCTCTAGAACATACACCATGCACTCTTTAGTGCCTCTCCTCTTATGTGAGGATCTAAATACTGAAAAAGTTATAATGAATTGTGTTTTCCTTAGTTTTCCTTTGTATCCCTCAAGAAACAAAATAGCGCCCAATGCGATGTATGTATACAAGGAGTAAAAAATGCCCTCTGATATTTGCAGTAAACTTTTCTCCATTGGAAAGGTGCCATTAGATGTTAAATCACCTAAGGAAAGCAGCTTAACTCATCGTTATCTTAAGCAGCTTCAGCAGTTTTGCAGAGAGCCACCTGTAACTGTTTCAGCAGCTCCACATTCATGACCCCATGCAACCATACCAGGAACTAAATAGATCCTACTTACTAGCAATTAAAGGGATTTAATTTAAAATACAGTGACAGATGCATAATGGGTTAATTACAAAATAAGTAATTAGCAAACAGGATGAAAAAGGTTAAAAGGTTGTGGACTTTTGTTCTTTGCTTGGGAGAGATAGCGAAATCATCAGCGATTAAACTTTTTCTTTTGATTTCTGGGTCTGATTCTGCTATTGTTAGCTGCAAATGAGGCAGCAAACATGAAGATAGGCTTAAAAAAGTCACTGTTTTATCAGACATACTGAAAGGCCATTGTTAACACTGAGGCTGCATGGTGTGTTTCCAGTCTGCACCCAAAAGTGGGCTTGTATCCATAACACGTCTACTTTGTGCTAGGATATATGCCTCTTCAGAGATATAGTAGTAGTAGTAGCCCTCTCTGCTATGTGCACTGGGCCCCAATAAGGTCAGTAAAAACAGTTTGAAGAGTGGTTGAGATTAGAGCATACCTCTTAGGAAAACTCTGCCTGAATTAAACGACTGAATTATTTAGTTGGAAATATGCCATAATGTGTTTGTTCTCAAAAAGTGAGGCTAAAAAGGGATAGGACTTTGAACAGGGTAACTTCTGACCTGTGAAAATCCTCAGTTGAAATCCAGTTAACTTCATGCAATGCTGCACCCTGCTAGAGAGGGTGAAAGCAATTTTCTGTTAAAATCAGCAAAATAAGAGCTTTTACTTCATTTTCGCAAGTATCATTCTTTCTCTCCATGACTCCCATCTGCCCAAAACCATAAGCAAATGGGCATTTAGATAGTTTTAATACATTCATATTTTATGACCACCAGCTTATTGCCAGGTAACTTGAAACTCTTTATTTATCTATAATAATTATAAAATATATTTATGTATGTATAAAACATGTGTTTTGTATTTTGAAATTTCAGAGGGAATGTTTGCAGAAAGGTTTCTCCAACTTGAGCCTAATTGTTACTGAAGTCATTGAATTTCTCTTTTGAAAAATAAGCTTTTGGGTAAACCTCAGAAATAGCAATATGGGCTTCTCCATTTCAAAATATCAATTAAAACCAGGCAGGAATACTTTTTAAATATAGCTGCCCTCTAACCTAATTACATGTCCACCAGTAACCATTAGCATAATTTAACTGAATTTCCCATAAGTCGCATTCTTCCGTCATCCCATGTTGTCTTTCGAATGTGGTCATCATGTGCTCGCTTTCCTGTCGCTTGGCCAAGCCGTAGTTAACTCTGAACTGATATATGTCAGTCCAGTCCCGTAATCATTTAACTGTACTTGTCTGTCCTTCCTCTTCTGTAATCGATGCTTTATTGTGTCTCTTGTTTGCCCTTCTGCTGCCTTCAGGGATACTACCTGCCCTACTGCTTGACAGAAGGCCTGAACATACACATCCAGAAAGGTGCATAACATTCTTCCATCTTCCATCTAATGCCATTTTCTTTTGAGCTGCTTCTTCAGTGGCAGTTGAACACTCCAGGACCACCCATTTGACTTGAGAAATTGAGAAACAATCTGAGCAGATTTTTAGCTCATCTTTATCCCCCTACAATTGATTAGAGATGTGTATTTCAGAAAACATCTAACTTCTTGTTCTCATCTGTTACCTTAATTTTGTTGAAAATAAGCTTCTTTATATTTTTTTTCCCCTGTTATAATTGAATTTAAGCTATGCATTTCAGGTCTGGAATCTGTGTTAAACATTTCAGAATTCAATGGTTTTGCAATTTGGCTATCAGTTTTTAGGACGAATAGATTCAGGTTTGGAAACTCATCAAGTCACCCAACATGCAAAACTGATGAGCCTAAATCCATAGCTGTAACCGCATCTCTTGTTTTCTTTTCCAAGGGTTTCTGCAAACTTCTGTATATTTGCAGACTGTAACTCAAGGACTGCAATATAGGCAATGATTTTTCATTATTCAGAATTTCTTTTTTGAAACCAAGTGGGGAACCTCTAAAGCTCTGGTTAAGAAAAGCAGAAAATCTAAAGCTACATTAATTCTGCTGTTCATATCTGAGCCCCTGAAAATAGCTCAGACAAATGCCAGTACCAATCTTTAGGGTAATGCTTATCCCCATCCAGGAGAGTGACATTTCTAGTTTGGAATATACTCATTTCTGCTTCACTGATTTTTTGATTTTTTTTTTGATTGTTGTTTGTTTGTTTTAGGCACTTCATGTATATGATGCATTGACAAATTTTGTTTTTGTTGACAAGATTCATACAGGTACCTCCCCTCCTGACATTTAGAAAACGTCTTTCCTAATTCATATCGCGTTGAGGGTGGAAAATCACCAGTTTCAATAGAAGTCTTTGAAATTTAGTATCTTTGGGCTTATCTTCAGTTAATCAGTTGTAGAGATTTAGTGGGTAACGCAAGACAACCATCTAATATACGCTTCACAATGAGTAGTAAGAGAAATTAGCATCAAAGATAAACTGTCCCTTGTTGAAATTTCAGTGAGAGCTAATGTTTCCTGAGTTGACAGAACAAAACAGGAAAACAAGAAAAGTTTTACGTCAAAGCTGTTGTCTGAATGAAACTCCCATACGCAGGACAATGAACATGTAAGGCATGAAGTGTCTCAAAGGCTCTTCAAAAAACACAGGAATAATCACTTAAATATGAGGCTTTTTATGCAATCTTTTGCTTTTCTGTCATCATTAGCCCTGCAGGATCCTTGCTCAATTGGATATTTAAGCAAGTATGTAAAGGTCTTTCCGAATTAAGGCTAAATCTCCAACGATAAACATCTCCCAGTGTACAGTTACAGATCAGCTATTCTTTTGTAAATCTATTATAGCTTTCACTGTAATGCTTCATGTTAAAAAAGTCCCACAGAGGGAATATTTGGGATTAATGCTCCAAATATTCTATTTGTTTTTGTGGTTTTTTTTTAGCTTTAATATGATAGGCACTGAGTTATGAAGTTTTCATCACCCGCACTGCAAACAACAGCAAAAGTGAGTGGAGGGGAGTTTGTACTGTCTGTAATTCCTCTATGCTGTAGGAGGAAATTCATGCAGCTTGCAAGACTCAAGATGCAGCTCCTGTGAAAGGAGCTTAATTTTAAGAGAGGTGGTTTGTGAAAGCAAAACGGTGGTTATCAAAGCAGTGGCTAAACAGAGCTGCCTCCAGTTCTGTGCTCCTCTTATGCCCTCCTGTGTACACATTCAGTAGGCCAAAGTGAAGTGCTAGGTACAGGAGCTTGCTGACATTTCTGCAAGGGCTTGAAGTAAAGCAAAGAGGAAGCTACACTGCACTGCTCTGACGCAGTATTGAGCTGAATATAAGCAGATTTCTTAGGGTACATGCATTGTAGGGCCAGTCAACAGCTCCACACCCTGATGATCAATTATAAGTGCTTGGGGATACTCTGTGAGTGAGATAACATTTCGTTACTATGAATGGCGGGTGAAAGAAAGATCACTAACTCAGTTTTCTGTTTGATGGTGGTTTAAAGGTAAGGTTGCAGTCTTCCCCTGCATATTTTTCATGATTCTTATGTGCCTGTGTTCCTGGTGTAGTCTGGTGTGTTTCTACTGGAGAACTGACTAAAATACTGAACACTAACGCTGCTGTGTGGCCTTTTCTTTTATGGCCATAATAAAACCAATTATTATATTTTCCATTAGTTTATAAAAGGATACATTTCCCAGGATATAATAAAACATTAGGTTCTGATGGAAATGTAAAAATGACTTCTATCTTGCTGCAGTGCAGTGCAGCATTTTGTGCTGCTGTTGGGACACCTCCATTTTCTGTAGGTAATGTTCAACACAATGGCTTTATTATTCAGCCTGTCCTGCAAACAGTGTGCCAGAACTGAAGTCTCACTGGTGTTGGACTACAAGAGGAATTATTTCATCTATCTGCATTAACATTGCTCGTCCTGCAGTTCTGCTTATTGAAACCCAAGTGCTTTCAAAAACCTGTAAAGCAGTGAGGCTACAATTATAACTTATCAGACTCATTGTCTGCATATAATAATTTTCTGGCTTTCATGCTGTAAAATAGCTGCTGAAGCCTGCACGCTGTTGAGCAAATATCACATTGTGGTCAGATCCTGACTGATGCAGAGTTTTTATAATCTTGGCTTGTTAGTGCTCAGCAATTTTTAGAGTGCTTAAGAAGCAAGTTAAAATAGGAAATTCTTAGCCTGAAAGGTAAAAAATCAGTCACAGATCTGGGTGAGAAATTAAAAATAGGATTACATGGAACTACTGAATGTTCATATCAGAAAACTCAGTAACTCCTTGCCTTTTTAATAAAGCCTTTCAGGATAGACTGCAAATGTTTATATGGATAATACACTTCATTTTTGATTTTGTACTTTATTGCACTTTTTTAATATCCTTGTGGGTTGAACTAGGCTAAAAAAACATGAATAAAAAACAGTAAAAAACATGAATAAAAGTCTGCTTCTGAACTTGTGTCTACAAGCCAATCCTGATGGGGGCTTTTCATTAAATTCATGTGAAAGACTACATAGATTTTTATTTTTCATATGATGCACAGTTGTTCAGTGTATTTTACAAGTGAAAAGATACTGCTTGCTCATTATACAGGTATCATGTACCATAAGCCACGGCCTAGTACATTCTCTATCGAATATGTATCAGTACAAAATTCTATGTATTACTCTGCTCCAAAAATATGAACTTTGATTTCCTGTTACATGCTGAAAACAAATTTAAAAGTTCAGTTTGGCACCAATACAGCCTATAGACTACCTTGTCATTTTTCCTGAGGTTGTTAGTTCAGATTTTTCACTAAAAATTAAGTTAAAGTGAGAGCAGCTTTCATGGAGGGAGTTTGCAGAACAAAAAGTACAGATGACACATCCAGTAATTCAGCACCGCAAAGCCGAGATAGTCCCCAAGAAAAACAAGAGCCATAACCCATGCCAGGGCAGAGTAGGAGGGGATGGCATCCCAGCGCACTCAGTCCAACGGCGCTGGAGCTTTTCTCCATGCTTCCTGAGCACGTTACAAAGCTGCTTCTTGGAAAGGACTTGTGAAAGCAAACTTTGAAAAGGCAAAGGCAGCGTGGAGGTGACGGGGCTCAGGGCAGGGCTTGCTCAAGTGGAGTTTCTGCTAGGAGGTACAAGAGCACGTCCCCATGAAGGCTATGATGTCCTCTGTCACATCCTCATGAAGGTCAGGATCCTGAATCCCAAAATGTTGACTGGTATTTGAGATATTTGAGATTTAGCAAGGATTTTGTTCTCTCCTTGCTGGCTGGCTTTCGGATTATTTTTCCCTTAAGTAAGGCATGTGTCTGTGTGATCAGTCTGATGCCCTCAGATGCTAGTGTCACCTCATGCATTCATGAGCTGACTTCCAAAAAAATCAAGAGATGAACATAACAGAATTGAAGACCTACATTTGTTTTTCTCTCCATTTTTTTTGAACATCTTGGGGAGATCCACCTGCCTGTTACTTGATTTCAGCTAAGGCCTCCAGGTGCACTTTCAGATTCAAGAGTCAATCAAAGATGTTTTCAGAAAAACATGAATCTCCAACCAGAACGGACTCAAATTTGCTTATTCAGCACTTTTTTCTCTCTAGTTGTCACTATTTATCATTCTGTTTGTCATATTCTTAGTCTCTGCTTCCCTTGCCATCTCCCATTTCCTTGTAGTCTTCTAGCCATCATATGTAAGTGCACCGCATGTTCTCCTATGTAACATCTGGAAAAGACCACGTGGAAAGGAAGTCTGAGGCTTGTCAAGAAGCGCATGGTTCGTGTTGTGGACAGGGATCAGGATTCAAACCAGAGAATTGCCATGCCGCTGGCCTAGCAGAGAGTGGCAGCCACTATCGACATCTGAAGCAAGGGGGCAGGGATGAAAACATCCTCAACACCAGAGCAGCACAACCCTTTTGTGTACTCGCACGTTAATGCAATGCATTTGTATGAAGGAGGAGGCACCTGGTGAGAGTGGGAGAACACTTAACCACAGTGATTAATGTTAATTGGTTAATCACCTTTCATTATGGGAAAAGAAAGTAAGCACAATAATTGGCAATATGGCTTGACATCTTTGCTGGATTGGAGGCTGAAGGCTGAGAATGAATTTCAAATATGACCTTTTCAGGCCAGAGGAGATTAAGATCTTAAAGATGGGTCTTTTGGTTTTGATTTGGGACAAAATAGGAACATTCTTTTCTTAGTACAGGGCTGTAGGTCTGAAGCACAACTCAGTTTAAAAATGGAATGATTGTTTTGCTGCTACTGTTTGAGGTATCCAGTGTGAATGTGAGGACTGCCTTGTTAAAGAAGAAGAAAACGGGCTGACCTCTAGTGATGGAGAAGGAGCACACTGCCCAGCTGCTGCCTCAGCTGTCCGGCAGGGAGATCATGCGGGATGCTGAGACAACCTCAGGACTTAGTCCTGCATGCTCAGGGCTTGTGACTCAGAGCCATGAGACCTTGGCTAGCTCGTTGTGGGCAAACAAGTGCTCAACACATAAAAGATATCTAATGAACGCTGCTCACTGTGGTGTTTATCAAAGCTTAAACATAAAAATTCAGTCACTTCTGGCAAGAGAGAAACTTAATCTGCAAAGTCTGTGAAGACTCCCAGAAATGATTGGCCTGATGCGATAGAGGCCTCGCCAGTGACTCATCTGACTCCTTCCCAGTCCTGTCTGGTCACGGACTTTTGAGTTGTAGACTCTGAAAAAGAATCCAATTTCTACCAACACCATCCACATCTATGCCTTCAAGGGGAAACTGCTATAATTAATGTAGATACTGCTTACTCTTCTTGCTCGTGTAAAGTAGTGCACCATGCTGGGCATTCACAAGACAGTCCAAGTTTTGGATACCAAAATGGATAAATAATTTACTGAATAATAGGCAAATACATTAAATAATAGTCAATGTTTCCACTGGTCTGCCACCTTCCTTCAAAGGAAAAATAGGAAATTTCTTCTGGCATATGAAGTGCAGGTTAAAAGCATACTTTTGAAAGCATTTCCAATACATTTGCAAAGTTTATTAAAATCACTGTCAGGTACAAAGCAGGTATTACAAGTGGGCTCATTCACTATGTTTACTTTAGCAGCTGCTGAATTGGCCTAGTGGAGATCTCCTTGCTCAGGGTGCTGTTAAATACACACAGTACTACCACAACCTGTTCCACTAAATTCATTTTCTAGACACAGATAGGAGGAGAAAAAGAGGATCTTCGCTCTCTGTTTTGAGCTGTGGGACACAGGAAGACTGTGCCAAAGCCAGATATGTTGGTATAATGCTTTAAACAAAAGACTATATTTTCCTACAGTTGTTTCATAATTAGTTTTTTTACACAAGTGACAACTGCCTTCATGCCAAATCCTGGTCTCATCGGGAAAAATGGCAAAACTCCCAGGATGGCTAGAATTTTTCTCTTTATACAGAATTCATTGAGGAACTTTATATTTCTCCTTTTTTCCCCCTCATTTTTAATAGATTGGCACAAAAACAATAATTTTAGGATTAGTAACTAATTTACAGGAGGGGCAGAATTTTTATTTAAAACAGTCAATTGTTTACTTCAAGAGCACTTGTGTGTCACTGAGTCACCAAACCACAATTAAATTCTGGGAAATGGCTTATTGTTGAGGTTCTTGGGGTCCCATGACACGGTGGGATGGGTCAGATTCTGATTATAATTGGGGGCCTGATCTAAATTTGTATCCTCTTTACTTTTTTGATTGACAGACTGTAAAGGATTATGAAGTTCCACAAGATGTCAGTTGCAAAAGAAAAATATTGTTGCCTCTGGTTGTGTTGTTTGTACATGGCAAATATCAAGCAGAGTATTTGCTTTTCCCCTAAAAGTTTAAGGAGATGCTGTCTTTTCTGAGAAGAGCCCAGACAGAGGCTCGAGTAGTTTGCTTGGAAGAAAAGACAAGGTGATAAAAATACATTATAGCATGTATGCTGGAGGATATTTTAGCACTTTCTGCTGGAAAACTTTCAGTAGGCTTTACTTTTCACTTGCTTTACAAATAGAGTAAACAATAAGGTTTGTGTGTTGTGGGTTTTTTTACTCTTTTATTTATTTTTTTTAGTCATGAAGCAATGCTGAATACTGGAGTAGCAATTAATTTAGCTTAAAGATTTACCAGATCTGCCTGGTTAATGTCATGAGACATAAAGTGATGGAAGCGATAGGGAATAAATTACAGGGAAGATAACAGAGCTGTTAATTCAGAAGGTCGAGATTTCCATGGGAAGAGAAAAAAATAAAAAAATAAAGAAACAACGTGGGGGAGGAGGGGCTGCTCAGTGAGGGTTTTGGAGCGGGGGGCGAAGCCGGAGCCCCCCGCCGGCCCGGAGGGGCCGCCAGGGGGAGCCGCCGCGCCGCGCCGCGGGGCCGGGCCGGGCCGGCTCCGGAGGGGCCGGGGGTGGCTGCGGGTGCCGGCTGTGGGAGGGCAGGCGGGCAGGGCACGGCTCTCCCCGGCGCCTCGCCCCGCAGGGCCGGGCACCCGGCCGCCGGCTGTCCCCCGGCTCGAGGAGAGGGGCGAGGAGCGCCCGGGGTGTGGGGGGCAGGGGCCGCGCCTCGAGCCCCTAAAGGCGTCGAGGGCGCCCCGCCGCCATTTCGTGGGGCTGCTCCCTGCGATGCCTCAGGTGCCCGGGGCGCGGCCGAGCTCCCTCCCGGCGGGGTTTGCTGTTGTGCTCCTGCCGGGCTGCAGGGGGTTGATGAGCTGAGGTGAAACTGCCAGGCTGCGTCCCAGATACATTAATTATATGGTACAAGCGGTCGCTGGCGTTCACCTGCTTTCTAATTCTGGTTTCGTAGTTTGTGCCTAAATAGAGCAGATGCGCCTGATGTCCTTTCAGACAGCTGTTGGGGGAAGATATTTATTTCAAGGACGAGGAAGGGAAGTGCTCCTGCTGTGAAGAGACAGTGGCTGAGAGGAAATATGGATTGGGCTGTGGTGCTGAACGTACAGGGAGAAATAAATAAAGAACTGAAAGAAGACAGTTTGTTAAAATGTTCAGGACAATCAAAGAGATTCTATCTACCCTTTAAAATGTCAGTTCCATGCTAACATGAAACGATACATGTTTCCTGGTGACCAAAAGAGGGTGACTGGTTTTACAATGCCATCAGTGGGGTCAGTTGCAGGCCCAGTATTTCTTATTTAAAAATTCTAATTATGTTTTATCTCTGTACCGGAGTAATACCTGGAGGGTTATTTCTGCTGGGATTGGATTGTCTATCCTAAAACTACAGAGAGAGCTGGGATCATCAAACTGGACTCCATATTTTGGGCTGAGATGCCCGAATGAGGGCATGCTGCCTGTGAAACCTCTTTGAAAAGTGGTATGGCTAGTGTAAATACACCTACCTCTGAATGAAGGTGCCGCGACTGGTATCGGTGGTTTTCAGATATTTCACAATACGTGCATGGACACAAGAAAGAAGACAATCTAAATATTAAAACCACAAGTTTAGGATAACAAATCTAGGTCCTCACGGCTACAGTTATTTTTTTAATAAAATATAAGATGCTATCGTTCAAAAGCTAAGTTATAAGTTCAAAAAGCTAAGCACGTATAAGTTACCTTTCTACCAAATGAGTAAAATGACTACCGTGTGTCTCAAAACTTTGTAAAAGTTAATAGGCTTTCAAATGATTGTAGAAGAATCAGTATAACTGTAGGCAGAGAGTTTCTAATACCTTTGAATCCTCTGTTGTTACTGAAGCTGAAAATAATCTACATGTATCATTAGAAACTGTAAGAGAAAAGAATTTGTTCCTGAAGTTCCATATTAAACCTGAAGGAACTTTAAAAAAAAAAAAAGGGGGGGGGGGGGGGAAGTGTTCCACAAAGTGGGCAGAAGGACTTTTTTTTCTGCAGCTGTCAGCTTTTTGACCTTGCTTCCAAAGCCCTGTTACCCTCATCTCCTCCAGTCCACCAGGTTTTGGACCCTGGACTTGTATTCATTGCTTCATGCAGTTTAGCAAGGTGCATTGAATTTAATATGGCTGTGTTAAGCCAGTAAATATGGACCATGGTATTCAAGATCCAAAATGTTCCATCCTGTTTAAATGTTAATGGTGTTCTACAGATTTGCATTTATGGATGTATTACATGTGGGATTTTTTCCTTTTCTTGGCAGGTGACATTGGTGACAGAAGAAGAACAAGAATGATTACATATCTATAACTCCCAGCAGTATGTCAGGTAATCATATTCCATAAGAGCATCTATGCAATAATTTTTGCTTTGCTGGAGTGGTTATTATTCAGTATTGACTGCAAAATAGTGCCTTCACAAGTTCTGAACACATTGCTGGAAATTTAAGTCTTTCCTCTACCCAGAGCATAGACAGTGGGACACAGTAATCTTCTCCAACAGCTTTTCCCTGAAACTCTCATCCTATTTGGTTTTCCTTCCGAAAGCAAGTTTAATTTTGTTGTATGCACACATTTGAACTTCAACTTTTCTGCTGAAGCTGCTAGTACAGCCACAGTTTCTGCTGAGTAGGTTGGCTTAAGTTATTTTGTAACATGGCTGTATCCTCTGAGGTTCAAAGTGAGACAGTCAAATTCATTTTACATAGATTACAAAGTACTCTTTAGATAATAATTGACCAGGTCTGCAGGTGGGCTGAAGATCCAGAGTGAAATGACCATTAACCATTTTAGGTCTCCTTCACCACCTTATCCCTGTCAGTTGTAAAGTATTTGAAGGCTATACATGAATTAGCTGTGTCAAAAAATACATATGTTCTAATCCAAGAACAGGATGTCTACAAAAGTGCAGTTATGACACGGAAATCATATAGAGAGGTTCAGACTTCCAGAACATGTTTTAGTATTCACATAAGAAAAGAAAATGTTCTGCTGATACTGTTTGTAAGTGGCGTTTGTCTCTTGAAATACGCATAAATGAGACCTTTTAAAAGCCTGCTTGTAAAATGCAGCATGTTCTACGTAGAGAAAATCGTAACAAACAAGACTGAATTCCTGATGTTTTGCTCAAGGAACAGTTTATTTTTACTGGCTGAGCAGATGAAATATCCTTTCCGTTCCCATTCTTTTTTATTGACCAGCAAATGATAACAGCTGTATTAACCAACAGGGTTGGTCTTTTAAGTTTTGGGTCCTTAGATATGAGATGGAGAGTAAAATTTATGGGGAAAAACAGAATATTGGTAAATACATAGTAAAATGAATTATTTGAAAAAAAAATGCAAAGAGGTGATATTTGACTTCTGTTTTTATGGCTTCTTTGCTGTTGTTTGAAGCAGAAGCTAGGTGCAAGTGAATATAAGATGGAGGCAGATGGCATTGAGTCTTTTGGTGAAGTGAAGTTACCTGAACCTTGATAGGTGTGCCAGGCTCTGGATTAGTATCACACCACGTGAGGGTTGGGAGGGAATTGGTATCCTCATTGGCAGGGCCCACTGGAGGGTTTTTAATATTGCTGTGCAGTCAGTCTAGGCATGATAATTTCATTTAGCAAATACTTATTTCTGGAAGAATTTACAGCACTGACGTGTAACAGTCTCTCCAGTTCTCTCGTGTGCTTTCATGTTCTAACTGTCTTTTTTGACCTTTCCGTACAGGGCATAATTTTGCTATGGCTTTGGAGGGAGTGATTAGTAGCTTGTGCTGTGTGATGGCAGGAGATGGGGATGGAAATGCAGCGTACCTGCTCTGTCTTCTCGTACCTGTTTGGGATGTAGCTTCCTGTGAAGTGGGGTTTTATGGTGAATTCCCACTAGCATGTTAACCAGACCTGTCCCCTGTAAACCAGACCTTTACCCGAGCAGGGCAGCTCTGCTAAGCTCACTGAAACCCAGAGACTAACTGGAAGAGCCTACATTTTTGGCATTGCATTAGAAAGAAGTGGGCAGATCAAATATGTGCAAAGAAAATAATCACAGTGTGAAAAAAATAAAAGTTCGTTGTAGAAGATGGCTGTTGGCACAGCTGTAGATGTCCAGCACTTTTCATTATGAGCAGTTTATATTTTCTGTTTCTCATTATACGAATGAAATTTCCTACATGAGTGTGAATGTGAAAAGAAGCATAGTTGAAATAAAAATCTTTGAAACTGTAAAAACTGCTTAAATACCACAATCCAGAGCCAGACAGGACTCCTTCCCTAATGAATGAGAATGAAAGCTTAGATTCCATTACTGAGTTACTGGAATAAGAGAGCAGAATTGCATCCAAAACCAAACCAGTTGCCTAAAATAATAGGCTGTAGTATTCTGATTTTTGATACATAATTGCTCTGCCCATGCTCCATTTTTTATTGCAGTAAGAATTTTTCTCTTGGTAGGTGCTGTCCAAAAGCCTCCATTTTCTTGTGCAATCTACAGAACTCTTTCTGACAGAAGATTGTGTAATTTGGCCCTTGGTAGTAAAGCTAAGCTCTCCTACATTTTGCAGTTGCCACAGGAAAAATATTTTGTGTATTTTGACGTCTCAACTTTAAAATCATGTATCAGTGGCACATCTCTGTATTTGTATGTACTTAGAGCTTTAAATAAAGAGAGAGTTCAAGTTTTCCAAAAGTGTTTGGGGAACTTCAAAGTTACGGAGAACATGGAAAGATTTCAGAAGTGTAGAAGCCCCTACTTTTCAAGTGCATGAAATGAAAAATACAAAGCAAAAGGAATGCACAAGGTATATTTTTTCATGCAGAAAGATAACCTGAAAAATAAATACTGAGTTAATGAAGTCCAACTTACACATGCTTTTTCTTAGAATGCGACCAAAACAGAGTTCACACAGAAATGCAGATGGAGTTAATGAGCACCTAATACTGTGTACCCGATGACATTAGAAGCTGACAAGTGAAAAGTGCAACCTACAGGTTTTGTAAACATCGTGCTTGTCAGTATAAAGTTGCCTAAAGAGTTTTATACACATAACACCTAACTCATATGATGGCCAAACACTGAGATAAAACTATCATTCTGTAGGCAAAGAGCTGGACGTAATACATGTCTTGCAGTTTGAGCACTAAGTCCAAGATGGACACATTCGGTTCTCATAAGCATAGAATCATGGAATATCCCGAGTTGGAAAGGACCCATAAGGATCATCAAGTCCAACTCCTGGCACCGCACAGGTCTACCCAAAAATTCAGACCATGTGACTAAGTGCACAGTCCAAATGCTTCTTAAACTCCGACAGGCTTGGTGCAGTGACTGCTTCCCTGGGGAGCCTGTTCCAGTGTGCGACCACCCTCTCGGTGAAGAACCTCTTCCTGATGTCCAGCATAAACCTCCCCTGTCTCAGCTCGACACCATTCCCGCGGGTCCTATCACTGGTCACTAAAGAGAACAGATCAGCGCCTGCCCCTCCACTCCCCCTCGCACGGAAGCTGTAGGCCACGATGAGGTCCCCCCTCAGCCTCCTCTTCTCCAGGCTGAACAGGCCCAGTGACCTCAGCCGCTCCTCATATGTCTTCCCCTCTAGGCCCTTCACCATTTTCGTCGCCCTCCTCTGGACACTCTCCAACAGTTTGATGTCCTTTTTGTACTGTGGTGCCCAGAACTGCACACAGTACTCGAGGCGAGGCCGCACCAGCGCAGAGTAGAGCGGGACGATCACTTCCCTCGACTGACTAGCAATGCCGTGCTTGATGCACCCCAGGGTATGGCTGGCCCTCCTGGCTGCCAGGGCACACTGCTGGCTCATATTCAACTTGCTGTCAACCACAACCCCCAGATCTCTCTCTGCGGGGCTGCTCTCCAGCGTCTTGTCACCCAGTCTGTATGTATAGCCAGGGTTGCCCCGTCCCAGGTGCAGGACCCGGCACTTGCTTTTGTTAAACTTCACGTGGTTGGTGATCGCCCAGCTCTCCAATCTGTCCAGATCTCTCTGCAAGGCCTTTCCACCCTCAGCCGAGTCTACAACTCCTCCAAGTTTGGTGTCGTCGGCAAATTTGCTCAAAACACCTTCTAGTCCTACATCCAAATCATTTATAAAACCATTGAAGAGGACTGGCCCTAAAATGGAGGCTTGGGAGACCCCACTGGTGACCGTCCGCCAGCCAGATGTGGCCCCATTTACCACAACCCTTTGAGCCCTGCCCGTCAGCCAATTGCTCACCCATCGTATGATGTTTTTGTTTAGTTGTATGCTGGATATTTTGTCCAGTAGGATCCTATGGGAAACTGTGTCAAAAGCTTTACTGAAATCCAAAAAGATCACATCAGCTGGTTTCCCTTGATTGACTAGATGGGTGATCTTATCATAAAAGGAAATCAAATTTGTTAAACTGGAGCTTGGGGTATCCCTGAAATAAAACGTTTTTCAAATGCGTTATCATGCATATGAATGTAACAAAGCAAATCTGAAAGTTTAGCTTTCTTGTTTTGAAACCTGATTTCTTTAAATGTTCATAGTCTTTTATGAGAAATGCTGTAGCAAATCTGATGCTTTTGAAGAACATCAGTAATGCATTTGGGGAATGAAAAGTTGTTTTGTTTTGTTTTTTAATGGAAGTAACTGGAAAATGCCTGCTCCCATAGTTCATCGGCAGCTTTACAGTTGACACCAGCAATTACTGTCCACTGAGTTTGGAAAATAGTTGTATTTAAAAATCAGTCCTGTTTCAGCATTAACTACAATTCTTCCTGCCATATATTTATACAATAAAATAGAAAATTTTTAAAGTTAGTAATATTTTCTCTTTGGGAAGATACAGTAGTTTCAAATAACTGTGCAGTATAGTTCGTAACAAAGTTCTTGCTGTCTAAACACTCTAGTGAAGCTTCTGGCTGTGGTTTCGTTGTTTACTTACAGTAATCTAACTCTGGAGGCAGCTTGCTCTGCATTTTCTCCCAAGATGCAGGGCAAGCCCCGAGACAGATCTCCCTCTTACTTCATTTACTGGAGTGGGAACCGAAGAGGGAATTCAAGAACACTATCTAAAAATCAGAACACAGTATTTGTATAATATAGTAACTCTGTTTCATTTCCCCTTCATGGTAGATACAGATGGAATGTAGGGAGCGCAGCAGTGGTCTCAGTGAAGTCCGCAGCAGCTCTTTCACTTACTTCAGTAAGGCCAGGATTTACCTCTGATTTTACTTGGAGTGTGTTTGGTTTCATAATAGACCCAGACATTGTGCTTCTGCTCGCAAATATTCACATTGTTCTATTTGGTAATGACTGTAAAGTTAGATCAAGATAGGAATTATGATAAAATGAAGTGCTTACATTAGGGAATATCATTTAAATGTCATAAATGCATGTTTTCAATAAGTGGAATGTAATATGCAGCATTTCTTGTAACAGGTCCCTCATTTGGAGAAGAAAATTAACCAGCTTTTATGCAAACAAATCCATCTGAAAGCCAGTATCTGGTGTTGTATGTAGTTTCCAAGAACTGGGAGAATAGGGTAGGAAAGATATCCCCTTTTCTTCATGAGTCTTTTCACTGAATGCTAATTAGCCTGTAAACTTGTCGTTAATTCAGAGGGACGGTAGTTTATTGTGTAACATTAGTTGAGAAATTATTTCTTCTGAACTTCTGTAATTATTTTCCTAGGATAATTTAATTTCACAGAAATGACTGTCTGACACTTCTTTTTCCACCAGACCATGATAAAATCCGACTAACTCAAGTGTATTATTTCTTTTAGTAATGGACTTTTTAGAAGGACAGTAAATACTTTAATATAAGGTTTTGTTATGCCAGGATTCAGCAGCTTTGTAATGAGCTTTTGGGGATTTTCAAAAGGTTAACAAGATTTATATTGTGGGATGTTTTTGCATGAAGCTATGAATCATTCCGTGATGGCTCTTATTACTTAGGAGCGTATTTTTGAATATGCAGTTAAAAATATCACACTCAGTAAGTTCTAGGTTACAGACATTCTGGCTTAATTTTAACTTTTTTTTTTTTCATTTTAATCATTAATGTTTTAAGTGCTTTTAAAAAGTACTATATAAATACAGAAGTTTTGAAAGGCAAGTATATTTTGCAGTGTTTCATGCAGTTCTCTAATGTGTTAGGGTTTTCTTTCCCATCATGGGGAAAAAAGGCTCTCAAAAGAGTTTTTTTTGTTGTTGTTGTGTGTGTGGGGGGGGGGTTGTTTGGCTGGTTTTGTTGCTGTTCTAGGAAAATGTGAAGGTCTTACCTCTGTCTGTTTCTAAGGGTGTTTAAGTTTCATACTTACAGCTCATGGATACCTGCTATATTTTCCAGATTAAATGCACTTATTTTTCAAAAAATACAGGTCTGGTTAAATTTCACAATGAACAGAGAAGACAAACATGCATTTGTTTTAGCTTTGCAACATCTGCTAGCCATTTTCTTAAGTATGTTTTTTTTGTGGTAGTGATGATATTTTCTCCCTTTCTATGTTTTCTGTAATTCACCAGTATACTTAGTCCATTTCTATAATAATTTTATTTAAACCAGAGGTGCTTCTTTTTGTTAACTCGTCTTTCTGAATTTATTTCTGATGGGATCAGAAGATTAAGTGTTTGAAATTTAGACTGGATAACACTGTCTGTTACACTGCTGCCTTCAGTTAGAGGGAGTGCATAGTGTCAATATAAAACATACTTGTTAACTTTGCAGAAGAAAAAACTGCCAAAATAGTTAATCATAAAAAGAAAAAATCCTTGTCTTTTGTTTTGTTTTTCTAAGTCTTCTCCACTAGCCTATAAACCAGAACACTTTCCTTTGCTGTGCTTGCTACCGGAGCAGCAGACTGCCATTTTATGTTCTTCGTAAGCCTGACCCCAGACTGCTCTTCAGTTCTTCTGCTTATATGTCAGACAAGTGAGCTCACACTACTTGTCCTCCATATGTAGCTCTATATGTAGAGAGGACTGTTTTTTTTGTTTGTTTGTTTGTTTGTTTTGTGCCCAGTGTAAAGCTGCTGATGAACTATGGGGGAGCTACTACCCAATCATACGTTCACTGGTTATCTCCATGTAAACAAAATACCTTTTACATTCTCTAAATGCATTTCTGATGTTGTTCTTTAAAAACATCAGATTTGCTATGGTGTTTATAATAATGGAAGACAAACATTTAAGGAGATGTTTAAAGAAATCATGTTTCAAAACAGGAAGGCCAAACTTGCAGATTTGCTCTGTGTATGTGATCACCTGTCTGAAAACTATTTATTTTAGGTCTGTCCCAAGCTTCAGTTTATTTCACATTTTAAAGAATTCTCTTCTCACATTCCAGTTTGCCTTTCTTGCAGAAGATATCTTTGATTGCATTATTTGGACAAACTTTGGGGGTTTTGTTGTTTTTGCTTTTATTAGTTTTTGTTGCTGTTGTTTTGTTTCTTCATTTGTTTTTGGTTTTACTATGTATTTATCAAGACTGCTGGTTGTAGTACCTCTGTTTTTACCTAACAATTGCTCAAACCTTGGTCCTTGAACAGGAGGTCTTACTTCAAGATGTAGAGTCTCTTTCAGCAATTCTAAAAGTAGAATAGCATGAATTAGTTCTTCATCCTGAAAAAAACTAAGAGCACCCGTTATATGCACGTGTCCCCAGGATTTGCTGTTTATTAACAGCATCCGTTCAGTAGGCAGGGGTGGAAGGTCCAGTGTGGGATTGAGGAAGGACCATATGAATTGATTTGAGGGCTTGTGGCCAAAGCAGTACTAAGGATCAAGATTTTCCAAAACTGTGGTGCTGCTTTGAAGGGCAGCTTAGTTTCCCAGATGGTTCCACTGTGATTTACACATTTTAAAAGATGTATTTTATGGTATTTTATCCGTAATCTATAAACCGTGTTTTGCCTTCTCACTTTTGTTTTGGTAAACTCTGAGGCAATAAAAGAACTACCAAACATAACATGAAGAAAGTAATAATCCATTAGTTTTCCCATACGGATACAAGCAGTGGTCTGCAGGATGAATCCTGGAGAGGGATCACTGTCTGTTTTGACATCAAATTAATCTTGGTTGAAAACAAACAGAGGCAGTTCTACATACAAAAAACTGGCAGGTACTGGAACTCCTTGCCAAAGACATGAGTGCAAGAAGCGTACACCGGAGGAGACTGGACTGTACTTCAAAGAGAGATCCCTTGGGTATTACTACGGTGCAGATAGGCTATGGGGACTGGGGCAATCCCTTGGGCTGACAGTAGCTGGAATTTGGGAGACTATTGGTGGGAGCTCTCATCTCGCCTGCTTTGTTCTTACTCTTCCCCGGGTGTCCACTTGTGGCTGCTGTTGGAGAACAGAAACCCGGCGAGCCCTGTGGTGTGAGCAGTGCTGGCATGCTCAGGTACTCCTTGTTCTCAGGAAAATACCTCCCCTGTCTTGTGCAGAGCTACAAGGAGCCGATACATTTAACATCTACATGACTGTATTGGCAATTCCAGTGCCACTTTTTTCCAGTTCCAATAAGCAGGTATCTTACTGCTTTTTCCTGTATACCTTTGGTCACTTGTTTCTTTCAGTATTTTGATTGTATCTGTAGCTGTCACAAGATTTCATATTCAAGTACAGATCTCCTGTTCATTTTTCTAGAGGGAAGGTTTCAAACAGCTTTACATACCAAAACCCTGAACCATTTGCTTCTCTATGCTCAGAACCTGCCTGTAGTTAGTTTACAGATAAGCTACCACATTCCTATAGATATTTTTTTCCTCTGATTAATTTTTTCTTATGTTCAGAAATTTGAGCGTAACATCAAGCCCAGGTTCTTGATAAGTATGTGTCCACTATTACTTTAGTAGTTAATTGAAATTCAGTGTGTTTTTAAGAAGCGATTACACTGCTTCACACTGAAGGGCTCATTATGATACCTGTCAGTAAGAACTAGGATAAAGCTATTGCACTTTACATTGCGGGTTTCTTAATGTTTCTTTTTTTACACATTAAGAACACTTTACATTTACTGTAATATCTGCACACTGTTCTTTCATAACAGTTTCATCTTTGTCCAAAAGATTCTTTGAAAATACTGAAATATACTTCATATTCAAAATCATATTGTAAAGTGTTTTAGTATTTAGTACGAAGTATTAGTATTTCATATTAGCATGCAGTATTTAAACATTTTATGATATTGCCACTGCTAAAGGAAGTAAAGAGTGTAACAGTCCTGGATTAAATAATCCTGGCTCTGTTTATTTCCTCCAGCACAGACATACACACAAACATTTCTGAAATCCTGGAAACCACCAGTGGTTTCAGTAGACATCACTAGTTCCGCCTTCTGATTAGAGCCCTTTATCTCTCATTGTACACATTTTTTTTACGTGTTATTCTTACATTTTAAAACAAAGGATAAAAATCACATGTTCTCAAATATTTTATTTAGCATATTGTATGGAAGCATGTTTTGCATATTCATAAATAAGAATCTGGCCGGTCTGTATTAGTTGTGCTCCATCTTCTTATTCAAGGATCACTTGAACCTAGTTTAAAAGTTGGGAAACTCCATTGTGAATTGTTTCAGTGTTTGATAAGGAAGAATAAGAAGAAAATGTTAGTGTTATTTGGGAGAAAGGGAAAGGAAGGGGAATGGAAAAGAGGAGAGAAGAGGAGCAAAACAAAGGAATGAAAAGAAAATGCTGGGAACTGACAGAAAAGTAGTGAGAAGAAATGAAACCTTAGCCTCGTCTGGCACAGATAGTTTTATCATTCCCAGCACAAACACAGGAAAACTTTATGCGCCTTCAGTTTTAGTTACTTTGTATGCTTTAAAATGCTTGCACAAAACACAAATCTGGTTTTAATTTTGCTTGGAGGAGGGGTGTCCTTTAATTGTATTTTTTTTCTTTTTTATTAGGTCACTAGGTGAAAATCATTCAGAGCTATTGGACTGAGTCCATGCAAAGCTAGGCAGCTTGATCAACCTATTATGCACCCCTCAGTCCTAATCCTGATTACATTTGCCTTAGTTGATCTCTCCGAAGCCATCCCATTTAGATGTCCTTAGATGCTTGTATACTTCAATGTTTAAAAAAAAAAACCTAAAAACTAAACATGCTGTTGCGCTTACTGCTCAGTTTTCATTAAACTTCCAATAGGAGAAGAGATAAACCTTTATATAAGAATCATTTCTGTCAATCTTTTGTTTTCCAATCAGGTACGGCAGTGACAATTCAGAGACTTCTTCACCTCCTGCTATTATTTTGATGAGCCACAAGTGGAAATTTTTACAGGGTGTGAGCAGTTTTGGAATGTAAAATAACTTTTTGTTGTGAGAGGAAATGCCTTTGTAACTGTAAAAAAAAAATAAAATAGCAAGCCTGTAACATCCCAGAACTGTTGATTTGTCTTTTGCCTTGAAACCAAGTGATGTCCTGTTGCTGAGGGTGAAAAAGAAATGTCTGTGCTCTCCCAAAAAGTGTGAGCAGTGTGGGCTGCGAGGAGGACACACAACAGCTTTCACCACCAGTGGATGTAGCTGTCAGCTGGAGCTCCTGCAGCATAAAGCCGTAACAATTACAGTGGTAATGCAAATGCCAGCCTTGGGAATAACAGGGACAATCCTGAGCTAAAAAAAATGGGTGTAACTCTTAGGGTACCTCAGGGAGGATTTAACGTGGCACCCATAGGGTTGATTTGGTGAGTACTCTTGGTGGAACAAGCACTCTTTTCTATCCCGTGCTGTATGCCCCAAGTTTTTGTCAGGGTCGGTACACAGCTCATTCCAGCGAAAAAATGCTATCGTCCTGGCTGCCTGGCTACCAGCTCCTGTCTTTCTGGAAGAAATAAGCTATGACTCCCTTTTCCTGAGATGTACTATAGAAGGGAGAGGGGTTTTGATATCTCTTCTTGTACCACTCTTCGCAGAGTTGGTAGAAAAAATGCATATAATTATTTGAGATGAAAACAAATTAATTGTTCCACTGTTTTTATATCCTTTATATATTGACATTCAGATAATAACTGCCTAGCTGAGAACAGGACAACCTTTACATTCACTAACTAGGTGTTTTTATCGTGACCCATAATAAATAATTTCTGAGGAATTCTCCTTGCCTCTACTTTTAGTTTAGCTCAATCTGCTTGATCTGCTAAAAATTTGCTTCTTCTATAAAACAGACTTATCTTTACAGATACTCTGGTGGAAACCTGAGAAAGCTTTTTGGACTGTTGACCACTCAGGTGCCAGTTATTGCTGTGATATGCTGCTTTTCTATCTCTAAAGTTACTTGCTAATTCCTTCAGTTAGGTTGACAAGAAGAGCGCTCGTCCCTTCTTATTAGTCCCTCTTCACTGTGAAATAAGGCCTGTGGTTTTAATCATGATTCATCCCAGTAGGCTGCACTGCTTTCTGCCATTTTAACGGTAGCTAGAGGGAGAGAGAGAGATTCTTCTCCTACAATTAGGGATCTCATACAAAATTACATTATCAGCCTTTATAAAGGGTTTTGGTTTGACAAAATCAAGAGCAGATGTAGGAGATATAAACTGCATTCTGATGGGAAGAAAAAAATTCTTTAGACAAAATCAACTAAGATATGTGGAAAGAAAAGTAGTAGAATAAATAACGTAGTCCTGTAGTGAAACTGTAATTTAACATTTTAATAAGCTGAATGGTATTTCTTAGGATATGCATATCTGTTGCACCACAGAAGTGGTGGAAAAGAAGACAAAATATGAGGTCCATCAGTGCTGGTTCCTTACTGCTTACTCTTCATCTAGTTAAATTTGGATGTAAAACGTTTGTGGTGACTAAAGAGAATTTGGGAAATAAAATAGAGGCTTGTAAAATTAAATAGACTCTAGCTGGCATAGGAGTCAAAACAGAAAAAAAATCAGAGGGAACTAAAAGGAAAAGAATGGACAAAGCTGCTTGATATTGGGTTAGCTTTTGGGAAACTCTGACTGGGCAAATTCCAGGTGATGGAAGCTGTAGTAGAATCTGTTTATTCTCATAGCTGAAACATGTCTATTTGAAGAATCACAGAGATACTTTGCAAATACAGAAATTGGCAAATATCTTTTAATTTTGTTTTTTAAGTTAAGGAGGGCTTTAGGGTTCCTGGGTATACTTAAAAATCTGTAAGCCTTGTGTGACATCCTCTTTGAATCTTTAGGGAAGATAAGCTTTACCGTCATGATGAGTGTATGTCTTTTAATTAAAATCAAAGGTAAAGCAAAGCCTCATAATACGAGCTAAAAGACAGCAAAGATGGCCTTTAATAACAACAGTAAAGTGGGGAAAAGGATGTGGGAATTTTTCCCTAACAAGATTGAACAGTCTTGATTATGAATCACTGGTCTTGTTTCCAGTACTAATGCAAGAAATGAGTTATGGATATAACTGATTTTTTTTTTTTTTTAACAAGGCAGAGGATTATATGGGATCAGTGGTCTTTTCAAGAAACTGACAAAGCATAGAAATATCTATTTACAAGTGAATTATATTACTGTCTATAACATATATATTGCACACTGTTGTCTCCCAGACTTAAAAGAAAATCTGTATTATTCATGCAGGGAGATAGCTAGAATGTGACGGAGAACAAGAAGGAGGAGAGTAGCCTTGTGCTGAAGGATACATCATCTGAGGTTACCCACCGCCTGGTGCCAGGGTGGGTTACAGTGCATGGCTCGCTCTGTGCCAAGAAGTATGAGATGGCCGAGTTAGGTTCAGATCTTAAGGGAAGTTCTGTGCACCTCCCAGAGGGTCTTACTGGAATAATCTAATATTTCCCTCCAAGTCTGAGCTTTTTATGAAGTCTAGAAGACATAAAAATGATACAATCATGAAAAAAATATTATATTCTGTTTAAATTTTTTTAGATGCCTAATATTTTTCTGTGTTACTTTCACTATTCTATTTTAAATCTGGTTATCCTCCTACAAGTGATATTCTCTTACCATATTGCCTGCATTTAGAGTCAGTCCTTAATTTTACTAAGAAAAAGAAGTTTGAACTAAGATCAGATCTGCAGAGCCAGAAGTAAGTAGGTAAGGTCAAATTCTGTAGTCATCTGAACTGGTCCTATGCACTGAAGTCTGTCATGCCAGATAGTATCTCAGACACATTCATGCTATGGTTGTCCAACCGAGATACAGTGGGTGGAAGGAACGGACTTTAAACTTAAAATATCAGGTGGGCTTACGCTCCCAGCAGGAGGGAAAAAAAAAAAGAAAAAAAAAGAAGAAGTATGAATTTACATTTAAATTAACCAAGATATTGAGGAAAGCTCATAAATACGTAAGCAGGGATTAACATAGGATAACAGTATTTAATAATAACCATAATTAAAGCTTGTGAATTATGTCCTATATTAGCAATGTTCCCCTTAAAAGAGCTCTCAAGACAAAACATGCAGAAATACCAATACTATGTTAGATCTGGTAATTGATATCCAAAGTTATTTTTAAACATTTTTCTCAGGAAATAACTGACTTAGCGTGCATTTGCTTGCTAATATACATCTGAATAACTTTACAAAGTGAAAAGTATGTGAAATTAACTCTTTGGTCCATTAAAATAACACAATCCTACCATGATTAAAACCACAGTAGATAGCAGTCATCAAATGACAGGAATTTGCTGTTTTCTATATGCAAGTTAGAAAACTGATTTGTAGTTGAGTTTTGGTACCTATAATATAAAATAAACTAATTTCCTTAAATGTAGAATACAGCCTCTGAGGTGTCATTTCAATAGCATTTAGTTTTACTACCCCAAAATAGAAAATGGGCTATATTTAGCTTTATAGATAAATCCACTAGTGCTATCTCTGTTTCTGTTATACGAAGAAATAAATCAATTTACCAAAGCATTTTGACAAACCAGATCGAATCATGCTGCTTTAGTGCTGTTTCTTACCAACCCTGGACCCACATGTCAGAACTCCTGTGGTAAAGTCGGCGCCTGATGCTCCGCTGTGACCACAGCCGGGGAAAGGCAGTAGGTAGCAAAAGCGGAACTGCTAAGCATGCCCACATAAGAGTGTCACACTTAGGTAACAGAGTGTCCCTCAGGTCAGCCTACGATAAGAGCAAAGTCAAACAAGGCTGAATCCTTGATGTTTTGTGTTTTAAGTATCTGAAAATTGTTCACGACCAGCCTCGACCTACAAGACCTCAAATGATCATATGAGCAAGGCAATAAATTGGTGGTAACTTGCCCGGGGACCTGTGTCCTAGTTGTGAAGTTGTGAAAGTTACGTCTAGTGTTAGCCTGGCCACGTAGAGCTGCCTACTTGTTTAGGCTTCACAGATGGGAACATTTTATATTTAATTGTACTGAAGGGGAACTATGGTGGCTGAATGGGCATGGCTGAAAGGCTCGGCATCGTACCAGTGCAGGCAAGTGGAGCTGCATGGGAACACCACGGCATCAAGAGAGATGGGGAAACACTTGATTTCCAAAACTCCACACCTGAGCAGGATTCTGGCAATGCCAACAGTTTGTAGCCCTGCAGTATTTGCCAAGCATCCAGAAAGTGGCCTCCTGTCATGGGACAGACTGATTCACCTTCCTGACAGAAACCAGAAATGGAATGTTGTGGGCATAGCGGAAAACCATTTCTGTAGGAAAAGGCACTCCAAAAATGATGATACCCAGAGGAATGGACAGCAGTTTTTACAATGTCGATATGCTTCAGCTTGGACTAGCACAATTTTACAGCCAGGCCATACAAAAG
This sequence comes from Cygnus olor, assembly GCF_009769625.2. Classification (NCBI taxonomy): domain Eukaryota; kingdom Metazoa; phylum Chordata; class Aves; order Anseriformes; family Anatidae; genus Cygnus; species Cygnus olor. Next base: position 40,815,016 of record NC_049170.1, on the reverse strand, counting down.
CAAACTTTCAAGTCCAGTCAAGTTCCCAGGAGTATCAAAAAGAAGAAAAAAGGTGTAAAGGTAATTGGTATTACTATGCCAAGCACAGCAAACTGTACTAAAAGAAAAAAAAAAAAAAAAAAAGGCTGTGTCTTTGTTTATAGTCAGGGATTTGGCCATTGGTAAAAGCATTATTATGTATGGGATGTTTTCTTGTTACCTTTTTTTTTTTTTTTAATTTAATTTTATTTTATTTTGCAGCACAGATAATTGTGGTTTTTAGTATTTCTCTTTATATGATTTATAAGCTTTGTGAAGAGCCCTGATGACAATGTGATGAGTACTTACTGGGGTTTTATGTGTGATATCTAATGTAAAATCATTTCCATTCCTATAGCCCTTTAAGTATTTATTTCTCTCTCTCTGTTTATGGTCTTGATAAGCTGATCAAAAATCTTTTTTGAACCTGAACTTATTAAATAGCACGTTTACTTGATACATCAAAAATACAAAGACAAAGTAAAGCACTCATTTGCTGCTCTCGAGGTTTTCATCTCTTACCTGTGACTATTTTCCTTGCCTTTTCTTCTTTCTTATTATTAACTGTCCCCCAAAGCTTCAGTAAGTTCACATTAAGAACTCAAATAAATGGAACTTTTTGTCATAAATATTATTTGCCTCACTAGTCAGAATTGACCGTTTTCTTTCAGATAGCTTTTTTTGTTCATATCAGAGCAGCGCTGAAGGGGTTCATTTTAAGAATCACAGTCGTTTAGCTATTAGCACAAATTTAGTGCTTAAATTATTTTAATTCATTTTTAAACTGGGATAAATAGTTTTTTGTTGTTCTTCACCTAAAAAATAATTACTGTGTATTGGGAGGGAAGGAGGGAGAGAAGGAAGACGGACAGACTACAGGTTGTTTTCTTTCATTTAAGTCTTGCGTCACTCCAGGAAGAAAGATTACAGTGTCAGGAAGGATATCACCTCATGAAAAAGTTAAACTGGTCTAAGTACCTGATTTCTTTAGATTTAGTTGCTCTTTACCTCAGAATGCCTCCTTGCTAACAGATGTCAGGTGTTGATCGCTTTAACGTCTTACTCGGGGCTGTCAGGAGGCTGCCAAACCCAGACAGTCCCACCCCAGAGTCTGCTAATTCTCTTCTATCGAGCTACATTAGCTACCTTTCTGCTCTATTTTTGAATAAAAGCAATTTTTACCTTAAAGTGTTCATGTGCAGTTGGGAGAGGGAATGACTCAGAAAAGGCACACGTTTTAAGTGTTGGCAGTTACTTTCTCAAGAGATAAGCTGCCTAATTAAGTGATGTCTGCTAACTGGGCCTTCCAATTGCGAGATATGGGAAGACTTAACAAATTGGGTTGTCTGGGTCACAGGAATTATAATTACGCTTAGTAATATTTATTCAGAGACTGTCTTAAAAGTTGTCAAACGCTATCCAAGAACTTTGTTAGCCAGTTTGTTGGCAAACGTCTCAAGGAAAAGATTCTTTCTGAAAAGACAGTCTGATGCCTTCATTGGTCATGAAAACTGCAAGGAAATCCCATTCCGTTCCGTTCATAGCACAAGAAAAAGCAAGAGCAAACCCTGGACGATTCTTGATAATGAACAATCAAGCTCCATGAACAAGCTCTGTTAACCAAATATATTCAAGATGTCAAATATTTTAAGGTAGAACTGGGTTTGTATTGAATTTGAACGTTTAAATATAAGCTATGACATTCTTTGTTATCCAAACAGACTAATGAGCCTGAATAATTTCAATAAAAGGCACATCACACTGGCATTTTATGAGTCACGTACAAATTCAGTGGCATGTCATAACCAAGGTACTGCAGGTTTTGTGAGTGAGGCAGTTTTAGAGAAGGAACTAACTGACACATGCTGAGAGAAGAGACGTATGATTGTGTAAATAAGCTCTTCTTCGGGTTCAAACAAGAGGCAGCTAGTTTGAAATCTGTGGCAAACCCAAATAAAATGTTTTATGCAGGAAAGCTGTAGCTCTTTTCCCCTCAACTGTACAATGTGATATTACAAATATAGTGTAGACAAAATGACAATTTTAGTGTCTTTGATTCCATTGAGACATACTCTATGAACTGTCAAATGCTTTTGTAACTTTACAGCAATAAAATTCTACACACTTTACGATTTAGTCAGAAGTAGAGCTTTCAAAATAAATATTATAAACATATATATATACTGTTCTTCTGAGTGCTCGGTATTGGATTCTGATGTTCGAGTTTTTCTTTCTTAGTTTATAACACTATCCACAAGGGTCAGAACTGAAGTGATAAGCAGATATTTAGATTCCTCAAACAATAAGTTTGTGGTGTTGTATTTTTGAAACATCATTTTGAGTCTCCTCTGATCATAGGGCATAAAGTGAATGAATAAGGTAGTGCAGATATATATATTACAGAGAGGTTGTAATTCCCTTGGGCATGGAGATAGCTGTAGTCGACAATTGATGTTGTGTTGCAAAAGACATTACTACTGCTCAAAAGTTGTTCTCACTATTGTCTTCACGGGTGTGTTCCATGTTACGTGGTACAAGTCCTGAAAGTGCAGGTTTGCATTCATCTTGAAGAGCAATCTAGTAATTTTTTCCCATAACCTTCATTAGAAGTAGCTGCGAGAATGCCGGCAGAGAGGAAAACTGTAAATAGGAAATATAAGTTATTTTGTAACATGTAAAAACTTGTCTTAAAAACTAGGTGCTAATAGTATGAGTGTAGATAGAATTTAGAAAGGTATAGCTGATCCTTGGCACCACGTTTTCAATTGTGCAGAGTTGTTTTTTGACTAAATAGTGTATTTTTTTTCCTTCTGTATGCATAAAGCGTAAACACAGTGAACGTAAGATCCTTCCGTTTGATCCTTCAGGAGCTGCACTCTTCCCTGAATAATTTGAAGGCTCTACAATACTTCCCACATCCTCCGAATCTTTTGGAAGTGGAGGGTAGCAGCCTTACCTGCAGCCTCCAGGTAGACCAGGTGTGCACAATTTAGAAGCAGTCAGGAAAATGCGACTCTTGTGAGTAACGTGCAGCCTGCACAATCACGAAGGTAGCAGAGAGACACAGCCAGGGTGGGTTACATTGAATGATGCTGGGTTCTGGTGTTTTGGGGATCTTGGCAGTTTTGGAGTATTCTGTTGGATCGTGCACAGGAATACTGTCTTTACTTAAAATTTCTGTGGGTTCATTTTGTTATTTTAGTAACCGAGTTAAGTCACAAGAGAAGTGCAGCTTAGTGGGACATTTGATTCTTCATAATTAAAAGGTTTAGTCAGAGAATTTAAAACCTGAGTCAATGAAGATCCGTATTGTCTACTGGAAGGCAGTCTTCCTGCAGAAACCTCATTTCAGGCATTCTCAGTCGGGCTGCAGTAACGTTGCTGACTGCTCTGCTCTTGTTTCTGATTTACTGCAGGGTGAGTATTTCAATATGTTTGGGGCATTCAGGACTCATATTGAGCAAGAAATTTTGATTTTTTGTTGTTGTTGTAATGAGCTGACACCTCAGACTGTGAAGGGTTAAAACTTTGGATCTTCTTCTGCCACAATGTCAAAATTTCTGTTATTGTTGGCCTGTCTGCCCACAGCTGAGGTTTTACTCCACTAGTGATTAATTTCCATGTGTTAGCATAAGCAGACAGACACTTGTGAACTAAGAAAATTCCGAATGTGATACTACATTGCTGAAAGAAGTGAAAGCTCAGCGTGACATGATTTGAAGACTAATATTCAAATCAGAATACAAGATGAAGAGTTGTAAATATTGTTTTCTCCTCCACTTTCGGACTTTTGATAAAGATCCATCTGTCTTTTATCACATGATTTAATTCAAAGTGATACACGAAAGGGACCTGCAGGATTGGACCCTAAGAGATTCAAATGAAAATATTTTAGGAATATTTTCAGTTTTAATAGTGATGCTAAATCTTTGCAATCTTTTTGAACTGATTTGTTTCCAAGGGAACAGCAATCTGCAGTGCTATAAACCTCTTTATTGTTAGCACATTACAGGTAAGGGAACCTCATTCCGTGGCGGTGTTTATCATTCTTTTTTTTTTCTTTTTTCTTTTTTTCTTTTTTGTCAGAAAGGGCTTTTTCTTTTCATCCGCTTTGCTTTTTCTCCTCATTCTTTGCAGTTTCTTGTAATTTAATTCCCTTGCAATATTACAGTAATTCTGTGAAAAGTAGCACATACGACACATTTCAAAGTATTATTGACATAGCAATAGAAAACAAATAATGTTTGAGGAATTGATCTTGGAATACAAAGAAATTCACAGCCTGTGCCACATCATGATACCATATCCTCAGGTTTCATCCTGGCTGCGATGGCTCTGTCTACATATGGTCTCAATTCTGTTTAGTTTTTCAGTAACAAACCTAAATCAAAGAGGGAGAAAAACAAGAGAAGAGAAAATTTTGCCTCATCAGGCAGAGCAAATCCACAAGGGAAGGAATTCCCACTGGGAATTTAAAGTTCAGTTCTCAAAAGCTTTTTTGGGTGGTGCAAAAATATCTAGGTACTCTGCTCTGCTAACCTGTAAAATGCAGCCTCACCTCTGTGCGAGCTCCGACATAAAATGCTGCTAGTTTTAAAGGAGATTGTTTCGTGGTAAATGAACAGCCCACGTATTGCACTTGTGGAATGTTTTCTTTCTGGGGAGCGTGGAGAAGTAAGTTTGGCAGGTTGTACGTATTGCATTTGTATGTACTACGGAATTACTGACCAACCATATAAACGGGTATGGGCTTGGGGTTTCTGTGTAAACAACTATTGCAAAGTTTCTTAGGAAACACAGGCATGTTTTTTAGGAAGTGCAGCACATCCGTTCTAGAAAAATCTGGTCTTGCCTAATACATGCCTTTTATCGCAGACAAAATCCCCGTTTATAAAACCTACATCATGGACTTGAGCTAAAAAAAAATTTAACTGTTAATGTGTGCTTTTTCACACTGTGTTACACAAGTGTAATATGTGAGCCAAAACAAGCAAAAAGCTCTGCCTACTCTACTCAGGCTGTTGTCACAAAGATGCATTTCTGAAAGTCTTTCATTACCGAAACATAAAAGATTACCAAAGAAAATTGCAAAACAATTAGCTTATTGGTAATATTTAAGTAGCGTTCTTTTTGCCAATTAACTTATATTATTTCTGAAGTTTCCCACCTGTTGAACTCAATAGAAATTACCTCCCCAAATCACTGAAGTTTAAAAAAGCTGCTTTCCCATAACTGCATTACCAGGCAATAGGGAGGATTGTACGTGTGTGGAAGGCTGGGGAGATTCATGCATGTAATTCTGTAAACCAAAATCAATAAAGCTGATGACAGATTAAGTTGCTAAATTTCGTAAAACTAGACTACTGTTTGGGTCATCAACACAGCGCTATTGGATTTTCTGTGGTTTAATGCTGAAAAACAGGATTATTGATTTTAGGATTTTCAGCGTATGCCCTCTGGGAGTTCTTAAGCAGTCTTTATAATGCTTCACACTTAAGTTGACAACTACAGTGACATAACTGTGTCCTTGCCTTAGTAATCATTTTCTAATCATATTGGGAAAGGCTGGAAACGGTTTATAAAATGATTATTGCAGACAAACAGTGGAACAGGAGGCTTGTCGGGACGTCGCTTCTTTGTCTGGTGCTCATTGCTACCTGTCTGCCATCTTCCCTTGGAATTAACTTACAGTCACAGATTAAGACCTTTGACTGTCATAAATCTGCTTCCCAATATGTTTGACTGGCAGGGGAGTTCACAAGCCATCCCAGTATAAATAGGATTTTAGCACATCAGGTGCCGCTCCAAAGTAAAACGGGCTGTTTTGCAGTCGACTTTGTTGGTGTTGTATATTCAGTGCTCCTTTCCCATTCCATGTGTATGCATGCCTGTGTGTGTGTGTGTGTGTGCGAAAAGTAGAAGCTGAGATAGGGTAACAAAATGAACTACTGTATGCAAGAAATATATGAAGTGCACCCAGCTGCTGGTAGCAATTGCTACATGCAGTCCACTGATTATTGCACATATATCGAAGATAATCAGGGTTACAGCAGTTGTGATGCTCAGGTCCTGCACAGTAACAACATATATATGGAACAGGCCTGGGCGGTGAATCAGCCTTATACCTGTAGTTACCCTGGAAACGTGTTTAAAAGCGAGTACTCTGACATGGACATGGCCCTGAATCAGTACAACCAACCTGAATATTTCACCGAAGAAAAACCTACTTTTTCTCAAGTGCAGTCGCCATCGTACTCTCAGAAGAAAGGTAGGGGCAATTTATTTAAATAACAAAAAAAAAAATCTCTGTTTTTGTTTTTGTTTTGCTTTAAACTTACAGTTGCATCAGTTGGCTCAGATACATCTTTGAATGTGAAGGCTGCCTGTTCAAAATTGAAAGCAGCAGTAACATAGGTTGCTAGGTGATCGTAAGGTTTTCTGTGAGCAATGAGGATTTCCAAGCACTTTTTCTTAATCTATAAAAGACATTTTCATATCTGTTGCTTGCTTTCTGCTTTTCGTGGCTATTAAGTTCATTTACTATTCATCGGTGAGCTAGATAAGAAAGTTTCTCTTCTGAAATGCCGTCGTTACATATTCTTCATCTTAAAGCTGTTTTCTAGTTTCCTGCAAACAATTTGTGTGAGTCCTTGTTGCCAGTGTATGTGAACTCTGTTTACTCAGCAACTCAGGCAAAATATTTTGAAAATACAACTGTAAATACGTATGGGAAAAATGATTACATTTAATAGAGTAACTCTCTTTTAAATGAAAACCATGGAGTTACTGATTATCCAAAGCAGAAAAGGCTGAAAATTCAAGCTTCTTTCTGTGCAACAGACTATTCTGAATCCAAAAAGTTGCTATAATCAATATGTTTGTGGGAGAGAATCAGAGTGCAATATCAGCTCCCTTCGGATTGAATCCTTGCTTGTTTTTAGAATTTCTTCTTTCTTCTCTCAAGTAAACAAAGCAGATATTACTTCTCAAAAAGAGCCCCAAATGCCAACAAATGCTTGAAAATCTTTTCAGTGTTATTTGTTCTGAAGTCAGACGAGCAAACTGATGCATACAGAGTATACATTCTCATGTTTCTTTAAAATCACGTAATTAAAGAATAAACATACACAGTCTGTTGTATCAACATAATATCCTTTTTCTATTAAGACCAGATTTTCTCTACGCAGTTATCCAAAATGCCAATGAATCTGATGGAACTAGCTAGATAAACACCATTTACTATTTTTGAAGTAGCATTGTAGTCAAAGTAGACTGTTTAATATTACTAACAACATGGAAATCTGAAATATATTCCTTTGTGCAGGCAATATTCGTTAGCACTTGGTGCAATAAATCTATACATTTGATAGAAAAATGTCTTAATTTTGTTCCTTGAACAGCATTGTATTTCATAATGAAGGAGATATTTTTAAAAAACTGTGCTAGGAAGCTGTAAGAACATTATCAAACTGTAGACTAAATGTAGTTGAAAATAAGGTATGTTTCTGTACTGTGCAACATTTTAAAGGCTTTTTAATGCTATTTACTATTGGGTTTTAGCTGAAGAATTTATAACTCTTTCTAGACTTCTTTTGTGTCTCGTTTTTGATTAAAAAAATATTACACGGTATCAACTTAATAGAGACTTGCTATTGCAAAGTCAGTAAAGGAATATGTTTTTCAGAATGTTAAAGGATCTTAAATAGTAACTGATATACCTATGTCAGAGTTTTAAATGAGTTTTTTCAGTACAGTTTATACGCTGATACAATTTATGCTCTGTTTAAAGTTTTTTACTTGTTTGGTTAAAAGAACTGACTTAACCACTCGTCTGCCCGTGTTTGCTACTACCTCGGTTTCACGAACAATGGCAGTGAATTTGGATGGAAGCTGTCTCTCGGGCAGGCTTTTAATTGATCATTCATGGAGATAGAGCGACGTTCTTTGGGACTCCTCAGAGCTGTGCTGCTGTGCTAATCAATTCAAAGTTGCATCCCTTCTGTCGAACCTTTGCAAATGCTGAGTTTGTTAAGCAGACCAGATCTAACCGTGTGGGACATGCATCTTCTCCATCTCTTTTCTGTTTTTTAATTTCCATCTTTTAACCACGCTATCGTAAAACTAACGAATCTTTTAATCCTGTCCTAAGAACAGAAGGCTCCATACAGGGCATGTGTGCCTGTATTGATCCAGAATTGATTTTGAGGGGAGAAGAGGGAGTTTGTTAGAAAAGCGTTGGTAATAGCCCATTAAAGCAAAATTAAGTCCCTAAGCAGGTGTCCATGAGGAGTCTTCATTGTTGCAGTTGGTATTTCTGTTAGTCCCCTGAAATTCCTAGTAAGCTCAAAAATATTCCGTCTGTTCAAATCAGGTTGTACTTTAAAGCAGCAGCACATGGAGGCTTTTCTTATCAAAACTTTTGCTAGGTTTTAAATAGTTAAAGTCTCTTCCATCTGGGAAGAAAGAAACATCAGCATTTTATGCTGAAAAGGGTACATGGATATAGGGGAGTTTAATTACTTCTCTGTCTTAATGTCACTTTAAAAGAATCCAGGAAGTAACTTCAAAAAACAGGAATGAAAGATTCCAACAATGTGTTACTAAAGGGAAAAAGTAAGTACCTTGAAAGTATATCTAGTTATTCTAAAATAAAAACATTTAAGCTGCTCTACTTATTACAGTACATTAGAAACTATAATTTCCTGATTATCTGTCACAAATTCTGATGAAAGTCTCAAATTTTAAGGGAAAAAAAAGGCTCTGGAAAATCAGGAGATGGAGGTGTGGTTTTAGCTTTGCATCTGCTTGTTGCCTCAGGTCTTCTGTGCTGTACTGTATGCTGCTAAAAGATAGCGGCACAGCATTTGTACAGGAGCTTGCCGTTCTATTCAGGAACTGCTTTTGGACCTTTTCCTTCCCCAGAAAGCAGATGACGAGATACCCTTTGTTTTCGACATGAGGCCGTGGAATCTGGTGAGCAGAACAGGGCTGATGTTTGTGAGAATGAGGTACTATTCCAGGTTCTGTCTGAGAGAGTTTACACTGGAATATTTTATCCCTCTCACAGTGCCACTCGCAGCCCTGCATGATGGATGGATGGTGCTCCTTTTGGCGAGCCCATGCCACGTAACTTTTGCACAGAGGCTGAGAGTCTAGACAAAAATGTCCCCGCATCAGCTCACACCACCTGTTCAGTAAGGAGGAGTACCCCGTGACAGGACAGAGGTAGTGCAGTCAGCAAAGTACAAAAGAAGTATCTCCAGAAACCTCCATATCCCCAACTTGGGATGTGTGAAGTATTTTGGCCATTTGGACAACATGGAAAATAGGTTTGCAAAGTTAAAGCTGGGCTGAGGGCTGGATTTCGCAGACAAAGTTAACAAAAGATGCCCACTGCTGTCCATGAAATTAAGCTTTAACTTCAGGTGCTGTGGGGGCGGACCAGAAGTAACTAGATCTGACCCAAAACATACAGATTTGCAGGCTAAAATTCTTGAGTCGTGCTGTAGCAATGCAAGCTACTCAACCCTGTTTGTTCCCTTTTTTCCCATATGTAAGGTTGAGGTCAATGCCATCTTTTTAAGGGCCTTTATATGCTGAGTGAATGGGGATTCGAAAGTTATTACTGTAATTGTAATTTTCATCAGGATATCCCTTTATATTTTCTCAAGCAGTTTGCATGCAGCTAAGAATACAAACTGTATAACTGCTAGAGTATGCTACTAAATTAGTCCAAACAGAGTTCTTAGCGGTGTGAAAACATAAGGGTACTTTTTTAGCAGTGTGAAGGGTACTTTTTGAATGGCCAAGAAAATACAACATGGGGGTTGTGTCAAAATGTCTTCCTGTCAGTGCAGGGAGTATGTACACGTATAATGAAGTTACAAAAGGCTGAGTATTTTTCATCTTTGGCTCCTGCAGGAGTGCAGCTCCAAGTACGTTAACAATTAGAGCTTAGAAATGGTTAGTTTTGCTCTTGACCACACATCTAAAGTGGTAGCTGTGATCAGAAAATTGGCATCTCTTTCATCAAATCATTATGCATTTGGAATTATATCCATTTCTTTTTTTAATAAAAATGTCAGTGAAAAAAGTGTTTTCAGCTCCTTTAGTGTAACCCTTGCACAACCAAATGAAGGATGGGAAAGTAAACTAAGTCATACTTTGTTTTTGTTTTTATGCCAGTAGTAAAACCAATGTTCACTGAGATTTGTAAATAAATAAGTTACTTGTGATACTAAGGTATGGTCTCTAAAAATATTTAAAAATTTTGGAAAAAAATTGTAAGGTCTGACTCTTGAGTGTTACCTACAGTAGTGCATTTTGCTGGTAATGGATGCAAGTATAGTACTGAGCACAGCGGTTTATGTGATAACAGTATGGGCTAGAATATTTTCAAGCACATCTGTGCAAAATGCACTACTGTTGGTAAGGTTTCCAATTCAACCCAAAGATTAGAAAAGAGAAAAGAGACTATAAAAAATGTTCCAATTTCTAGCTTTACAGAATCTCTTTCCAAATTTTAGTAATTCCATAAATGAAAGAATGTCAACAAAAATCAAAATTGTGGACAAGCAAGCCAGATAGCTACCAAGAAGTGTGAATCTGTTTAACAACATTCTCTGTGTTTCCAAGCTTGAAGGAGAAGTAAGCAATTTTTCTCAGTGGGAGTGAATTAAAGAAAGTGGGAAACAGGGATCAGTGTATCAGCACAGCCTTTCCGATCAATATCAATAACTGTACAAACAGACAAGAACGGAGTATGCTTTTCCTGACTAAGCTCTGTGTTTTGTCTAATAAACATCCTTTAGACTTCTACACATATGTATCAAGGACGATATGTGGATGGTTCTTGTAATTTTCTAATGCTTTGCAAGGAGTTACAGCACAACTATGAAATTGGTAGAACAGCAGTATGAATTTTCTTTTCAGTTCTAAAACACTTCGGGATTCTCAAGGTAGTAATTAATTTCTTCTTTTTCATTTTGGTACTGCAGTGTCTAGTAGGTGAATACTAGCTTATGAATAAGTCTGAACTCCTCATTTTAGTGAGTGGTCTCTAGTCATGCAAGCCATACCAGATGGGGAAAGATTTCAGAGAGTAAATTCAATACAGGACTGTGCCATTGTGCAATGAAAATCAAAATACTGAGTAATGGTCTTAAACCACAAGTGTTCTTGTGCAGTAGAAAAAATGTCTTTCCTTGCTTGCAAGGAATAAGCCTATGGTGGATCAGGAACAATCAGATAAGGAACATCTGGTATATAGACACAATTTGTTTGTCAGTCTCACGCACCCAGTTGGACAGTCGAGCACAGTCTGGGCCCTAGAATTTTTTAAGGGATGGTTTACTCCCTGAGCCAATTGTGCGTGCAGACAGGCACCTTCAGCTGTAAAGTCCATGCAACGATGCTTTAACAAAACTAAAACTTGCATTTTGCTTTTCTCAAAATGTGCTTTCTATAACGTGTGCCAGGGTACAAAGGAAAAAAAAAGTATCATTTTTCAGGGGTTGTTTTCATTTAAATAGCTTTTCTTTGCCTTGTTACAGGCGGGCAGAAATAGCCACAGACTGTCTCTTTGTGTCCCACCAATCTGCTATACCGTGCAGGGTGTGCGTTGAGGTGTCGTTCCCACAAATGGTGATTTGAGAATGTGGGCATACGGCATTAATGACACTGGCTGCGTGACTGCATAGCTTAGCAGGTCTCAGTCTGTCCTTACAGCTGCAGGGGCATTTTCCTACAGAAGGGACTTGTTTCTTTCAATGCCACTACAAGGAGTGTTGCAACTTAAAAGATACTGTAGATCACCGCCAAGATTGGTTATAGTGGGTTATACAACATCTCTTCTGGGACAGGGGCGATGGTCCTGCCGAGTACTTAGCCTTGCCAAGCCGGTAAGATTAGGCGGGCTGGCAGGTGGGAGTCTGGAGCAATGGAGTTACCAGAGGCTGCGGGGAAACGCCAGACGTGGCAGGTCGAGGTCGTTTATTGGTGTTCTCCATTCAGAGCAAAGATCCAAAGTGGGCATTGGAATGACGATGCCAAGTCGTACTTGATACGTAGTCAACTTTGAGGGTCATACTGGATGTACATGATAGTCCATGAGGATGCTAGACACAGGCTTGAAAGACGAGGGAACAGAACTGGCTATTACTGCACAGTTCAGTGAGGTGGGTGTTGCTTTGAATGATTCCATTTAGCTATGCACTTCATAGTCTCTGACCAGGAAATACGGGATGAAATACAAACACCGGAAATAGGAACCTACCTACTGCTCCCATAAGATTTGTCATCAGACACTCTTCTGTAGTTGGAGAGCACCTGGGTTACCGTACAACATTTTCTTCTTCCACATAGGAGTTTTTATTTTTCGTCCAGGCGTACTGAACACATGAGAAGCCAAAATGCTCGCTGACGTGAGAGACAAGTCCCGATCAGTCTACCCCTCTTCTGTTTTCCCTCAGTGCTGCAAGGAGTGAGAGAAATCTGTTGCTCTGCTTCTTCCTCAAACCATCCAACGCCAACACACAACTCTGCTGCTGTCCATGACCTCGCAAGGTATCAGCCTTGCACTATTTGTAGCTTCTGTGCTGGCACCCAGTTTAGAAAAATACTGTTGAATTTCATTCTTGCTGATACTGTTTCTAACTGTGAGTAGCAACAAAAATGTACTGGAGTTGCTTCTCTGCAATGCTGGGCAAATGAAACTGCATTGAATTTAAACAGAGGTCGGACTGGATATTTGCAACTACTAGAAATTATTTACACTGGATGTTACAATTTGCAGGAACTGATTGTAGACCCCTTTCTTCCTCTTGGCATGGTCTGTTTGTCTGAATCATGTATATTTTTAAAACACTGCTAAAGGTCCAATTTTCCTGCTTTCCTGCAGCTTCTGACCCAATGAATGAGCTGTTGGGAAGAGTATTAAAAATAAGCAAAAGTGTGGCTATCACTCTCAGATTTTTAATAGAAATTAAAAAAAAAAAAAAGATGTTTGTTGTGCACTTTTATTGCAAGTGATTTCTTGGAATGAGATTTTTCTATCCATGTTTCCTGTTGAATCAGTCAAAGAGATCAGATTGTGTGTTTATCTTGTGCCATGGGCACAATTCTGCAAAAGTGATGAACGTAATATTTTATATTGAAGTAACGTAAGTAGATGGCAGTTAACACTGCTGATTAAATAAAAAAAGAAAAGAAAAGAAAAAAGAAAAAAGAAAAGAAAAGAAAAGAAGAAAAGAGAAAAGGAAAGGAAAGGAAAGAAAAGAAAAGAAAAGAAAAGACAAGAAAAGAAAAGAAAAGAAAAGAAAAGAAGAAAAGAGAAAAGGAAAGGAAAGGAAAGGAAAGGAAAGGAAAGGAAAGGAAAGGAAAGGAAAGGAAAGGAAAGGAAAGGAAAGGAAAGGAAAGGAAAGGAAAAGGAAAGGAAAGGAAAGGAAAAAGAAAAGAAAAGAAAAGAAGAAAAGAAAAGAAAAGAAAAGAAAAGAAAAGAAAAGAAAAGAAAAGAAAAAAGAAAAGAAAAGAAAAGAAAAAAGAAAAGAAAGGAAAGAAAAGGAATGTGCTTACATATAGGGATTCTGTTTTTCATTTCTGACTAGGACTGCCTGTAGATTTCTTTTCCATCAGATTGAGAACTGCTTCCTGAGTAGGATAAAGTCATGAAACTCCAAGGAGATGGCCACCAGCGATCACATGTGCAGGCTGCTGTATGTATTTAAGGAAGCAGTTCAAACATGTTGTCTCCTGCTGCTCCAGTAGAACAAAGCTGCCATTACATGAGCAGTTCTAACCAGATTATATACTTAATGAAATATCAAGGCATTTAATTCAGAAGTATTTCTTGAGTAAGCAAGCCAGCGATACTGAATTTTAGAGGGCATAGCCTATGCTCAACTAGGTCTGCCTTTCATGAATAGCAATAAGAAATTTAGCAGAAAATGCTGTTTCCCTTCGCTGATGCTCCTTCCTCCCGTGTCAGCTCCACGTAGTGCATGTGTTGTGTGAGCAGAAGGGGGGCAGGTGGGGGATAATAGCCTCTGCTAATCCTCCACCAGCGTAATGTCCGTTAGGAGCCAGGGATGTAAATTAGAATGGAAACCCTGCTGTCTCTCTTCCCTTAAGGTCACGGAACCAGCTCCGTGCCCACCAGCCTTTACCCAAGTTCATAAAGGGGAAATATAACTTTAATGTAAATCTGTTGCTTTGCCGTACTCAATACTGATACGATACATCAGTAAGATCAGTCTACATCAGTAAGAGCAGTCTACATCATCAAGACTGATACGATACATCTTACTGATTTTCTTCTTACTTAAGAACCTTACTTAAGGTTCTTCTTACTGAGCCTTTTCTTCTACTGTGAGGGTAGTCAGACACTGGCACAGGTTGCCCAGAGAGGTTGTGGAGTCTCCATCCTTGGGGATAGTCAAAACCCAACTGGACACAGCCCTGAGCCTTGGTGTCCCTACTAGAGCACAGAGGTTGGACTAAGTAATCTCCAGAGGTGCCTTCCAGCCCCAGCCACTTGGTCATTCTGTGAAATATTCACTGTACTTCAGTAATTTCACAGGGTTACATGAGTAGCTGCACTTCACTCTCTCCCTTCAAAGTGAATCTGAGGTCTTTGTGTTACATCTGTACAGAGAGGTTTTTCAGAAAGAAAACTTTTGTGCTATAACTCCATTAATTATGAATTATGGCAATACTTACTTTGAAAGGTTTGTATTTTACTCCATTTCAAAGTTCTCTTTGGTTCAGAATTACTTTGGTTACCATCAAAACTGTTTTTTTTGTTGTTGTTGTTTTACTTAAATTGAGAATATGTTTGTATTGTCAAAACAAATGGTGTGGGAAAAGAACTAAGCATTGCCAATGTTTTTCATAGTAGTAATATTTGATTTCACTCATCGGGTGTCTGGCGAACCACTTCAGAAGAGAAAATATTCTCACACATGCACATACAGACACACATATTTGAATGCCTACGTATTTTTGCCCTAAATTCAAGCTATATTAAATGCAACTGTGGAACACACCCAGGTAAGTTATGATCGATACAGCTTTTGTGATCTGTTGCTGGTACTTTTGGAGCCACACCTGCAGAGCCGTTTTGAAACAAAGGCACTGTCAGTAAATATTCTTACTAGCAGGCCCCTCTCAACTCACTCTGCAACCTGGAACCCCATCTTCAGTACGCAAGCATATCAGGTTTTTGTGAAACAGAAGAGAGAAATATAATCTGTGTCTTGCTGTTATTTATTTTTTCACATCAAAGCCTTTGCGGTAAAAATAGATATATTTATTTTTCTGAGGTAATATTTCATTCAGGAGAGAGCAATCATGCTCTGACTTGTCCCTCTTGACCAGTAGATGCTGAAACAATGTGTAAGGTGGAAGATACTGCACCATGTGTTTAAAATACTTCTGTGATATTGTTAGCATGAGTTTTTTATTCAGGAAATCCAGTGAGTTGAGAAGTATGGGGCTAGTAGACAAGATCTGCAGTGAAAGTTACTATGATATTTTTATATCGAATGTATCATATCATTTTATATAGAGTTTACATGCCACGTCCTCTTTTTCTTTACAGGGTATATACCCAGTTACTTAGACAAGGATGAGCTATGTGTAGTATGTGGGGACAAAGCCACCGGATATCATTATCGCTGCATCACTTGTGAAGGTTGCAAGGTAAATGGCACAGTGGGAAGGTGGGAATCAGAAATAGCTCTCCAGCTCCTCCATTTATAGACTTCCTGAACTGTGCTGTCAAAAAAAAAAAAAAAAAAAAAAAAGCCAAAGATTAGAAGCGAATAAGAACATCCAGTACTGATGATAAGCCATATCTGGCTCTGCTGCTGATCTTCATATGCATAAGGAATATAGTTGATTTTTGCAGTGTTTGCTTCTGCAAAGAAGACAGTGAATTTAGATTTTTTGTTGTTGTTTAACTGTTAGCTTTTTCGTTTCCATTTTTTTTTAATGCTTCTTTGGCCATGTTCTCAGCCAGTGTACATCAGCATCCTCCCAGGAACTTCAGTGAAGCTGTTTATGCAATAGCTGAGATTCTGCCTATGGTCATGATGAGTCTGTAGTGATTAACAGTGTTCCAGTGCCTCCCATCATCACTGCAAAGAAATAAAAACAAAAGTGCCTTCCACATGCTCATGCAGCAGTAACATCCATCACTTCAGGAGGCATTGACACCCAGTTAAAACAGATGTAGAATTTTTTTGCTTCTTTAACTTGACAATATTTAAATGTGCTTTCAGTCCTAAATTGCATCTCTAAAGCTACATGAAAAATGAAAAAAAGGATTGCTTTGGGCAAGTAAATTAAGAAAAAAGAAGTAACACAGTCAGGCACATTTTACACGATTTCACTGCCATAAATTTGCCTGAGTAGCTTGAGATCCTGTAAGAAAACTATTCTTTCCTGTGGGAAAAAAAAAAAGTTCTTCTCAACAAATGGGACCACACATGTCATGCAGTAGTGTCATGGGACTAAGCCACAAAAGTCATATTCTGTTCATTCCTGAAGTCTGGAATATTTAGATTTGAAATTTTGGGTTTGAATTGGCTTTAGAGCCCCATATCACAGTAACAGTGCTGAAATAGTTCCTTCTGTTGTACAGCATTACCCTAAAATACATTTATGAGATGCACAAAGACCTAAATATCCTATGTGTAACAGGTTTGTGGTAATATTCATAATGGTTTTATATGCATACATACATGTATGCATGAAAAAATATTTATATATGAGAAAAATTGTGGAACCAAACAAGTGATTTTTACCCATTTCCGTCCCATATACCAGATGATAACAATTCATAAAATATGTGAATATAACTTAATTCAGATACAATGACAAGTAGGCAGTAGTGGGGCATTATGAAATAGCTTTTGCCCCTAGCTGAACAGCTATATTTCTCACCAAATTTTCTACTAAAGTTTTTGGTACTCTAACTGAAGTGTTTCTTTGTATGCCTACCAGCTATTGTAAACATATAGCATACCAAATCTACTTATGTCTTCATAAATAATTCTTCTGTCTGATGTACAATTTAAAATAATGCTTATGTGCGCAAAGAACCAAGGTAACAATTTGCAACAAGTAATAAATTTCTTTCTCCTCCTTATAGTTAGCTTCCAGACTGTTTTGTTTTGTTGTTCTTCTTGCAAATGTATTCACTGTACAAGATGGCTTGACAGCTATTTTGTGTGGACAATTTCAACTCATGCTTTGGAGGGTCTGCGTATACGTTTCAAGTTGTATGATTTATCAGCAAAGGTATATGTGATTAATTCTCAATAAATTTGACATTTACTAGTTGCTTCTACTCAAAATTACTTTCATTTTGTAACAAATTTAATTAGGGCTGACAGACAAAAATTTGCTTTGTTGAGTGCTTTTGTGAGCAAAGGATCCTCACACATGATTTCTGGAGAGTAAATTGTAAGGGCTTCAAATATAAATAAATTCAGATGTCACTGAATTATTTCTCCAAGCTGTACCCACTGCACCTATTTCTGTATAGGTGCATAGTAAAGGAATTTAGGAAAAGAGAGGTTTCCTTACAATAAAATGTGCTTTCTTTTATCGTTGATACTCAGATTCTTTACTTTTTTTTGAAATTTACTTGTTTTCAAGATTTGAAATCTAGATTTTTCTTCTAGATTTTCTTTTGAAATTTACTTGTTCTTCTTATAGCTTAGAAATTCCCCTTTCTGTACTTCACTGTGTGTATGTGTGAAATTTCCAATGACGTAAGGGAGTCTGAATCATCTGTCAGAGGAATCAAATGTGGCTGTGATCGTAACAGCATACACCTATTTATGCATGTGCATACATGAACAGAATACAGGAAATGAAAGTGGCATACGTTTGTGTAAACACCGCCAAGATTAAGGCTGAAAATGAGTCTGTACACCAAGGCAGAGAAATGGTTGATCTGTGAGGAAATGTTTAGATAAATATTGAGAGCAACTTCCTTATCACATATTTTCTGGAGATGATCAAAGAGTTTTCTTTTACAAAAAAAATCTGAGGAATACAAAGAAATGGGAGGATGAAATGTGCTGGTCCTCACACAGCTGCTGAGAAGTGTTACAATTATAAAGCTAGAGCTACATTAAGTCCCATGCAAGGTTTGGAAGACAGAAGTTCAGTGCCACTTCCTGTGATTCATCAGAGATTTTTCTATTTCTTGCTCTAACTAGAGGTTACTCAGTGTGCCTAGGTGTCCAGAGACATCTTCAGGGAGGAGAGGGGCAGGTTCTGTCTCTAGGAATTTGTCACAGGGTTGAGAGTAAAATCCAAATCCAGTTGGGTAAATGAGAATTTGAGACCTCATCCAAACTCCACATGAGAACATCTTGCCTTTGACTTCCTGGATTTTGGCTCAACCGAGCAGGTCCCAGTCCTGTAAAGAGTCACACACATGCTTTATGAAGTCAGTTTAATTAAGATTTTAGGTTTTTTTGTTTCAAAGGAGGAAAAAGTTGTATCCTTAGCTCAAGCTGGATGTTGTAAGATAAAATTCTAATGAGGACAGAGTTCTTCACTGTCTTTGCAGGAGATAGAAGCACAAGCTGAAATAGACTTATACATGTGCCTTAATACATCTGTATTAAGGGATAGATATTACACAGTGCTCTAAGATTTTACCTAGTGTTACCTAACATGATTAAAAACAGACCTTTTGCCTAGTGAAGTGAAGAAACTATTCATTAGATAAAATCCCTCCTCACTTGGATGTTGACATTGTTTTCAATGAAACCAAAGCCATTTGCAGTGGCCCCAGTCAAACAGGACCAGGGTCTCAGCATGTTTTGTATGTCAAGGTGGTCCCAATCTGCATTGCTGAATGTAGACAGTCTCAAACGATGATGACAATTGAAATTAAAGTGGAATTTAAATTTCTGCCTTTGCAACCTATCTTGTCCATATTACCATGGTCTTGCGAACTTTAGCTCTTGCTGAAGACATTGAGAAAATTTATGTTGAAATTAATATCAGGATTAGGTCTATAATGTTCAGAGAGAAGTTGTATCTGATCTCTCTACCTAAGGCCAGGGTCTGTGGTATGTACGAATCAGTGACTCCAGTGGGGGTACATTAGTTTGTGTGAGC
This sequence comes from Cygnus olor, assembly GCF_009769625.2. Lineage (NCBI taxonomy): Eukaryota > Metazoa > Chordata > Aves > Anseriformes > Anatidae > Cygnus > Cygnus olor. The sequence goes on along the minus strand of NC_049170.1, from coordinate 40,795,858 downwards.
TGAGGATCTGACCTCATATCTGTACTTCAATTGGCTATATATATATTATTATAGATAGATAGATACAGTATATATGGAGAGGGGTAGAGCTCTTTATTGGTGATGCTTGTTTTGATAAAGAAATTTGTGGTAAATATGAATTAATTCATTTTCTCAGAAATGCAGATCGTTTGAGAATGATGGATCCATTATTTAGAACCAAACTCAAAGACTGGGAGAATTGGGCTTGACTGCAAAATTCTTATTCTTGCCCAGACTTGGTTGGTTGATTGGTTATTTGGCTTTGATGGAAAGATGGAAGCAAAACTGTTCATTCTTAACCCTTTAGTAGCATTACTTACACACCTTTACTATTTGCAGAAGCTGTCCTGTAATTAAAAGTATGTATATGTCTCCTAGTATCCTTTGAATGGATTGCGTAATTTAGAAGTTGGCTCAAAATAAACTCCCTTGTTCAAATACAAAAAAAAAAAAAAGAGCACACAGAAACACAGGACTGGAAGAATACATGTAATGGTTATTTGTTACTCAGGGCAGTTGTCCTTATGCCTTTATTTATCTCAGATGCCTATATGTTTTAATTTTTAGGCCGGAAGTGCTCCATGAAACTCAGAAAAGGAATACCATAAACTATAAAACTGTTCTGTTCTTTTCCTCTTTGAGAATTTAATGGAGTGTTTTATCTTGCATCCTTAGGTGCATTTCTACCAAAACAAAGTGACTCTCAATTTGAAAAAATTACACAGTACTAATGCTTTCCAATGTATTTATTTATTGCACTTAGGGATTTTTTAGAAGAACCATTCAGAAAAACCTCCATCCAACCTATTCCTGTAAATATGAAGGAAAATGTGTGATAGACAAAGTAACAAGAAATCAGTGCCAGGAATGTCGCTTCAAAAAATGTATCTTTGTTGGCATGGCAACAGATTGTAAGTATATTTTTCTCTTTTTCTTCCCTTTCTCTTTTTTTTTTATGTATTTATTTGCCTAAAGTATGTTGATTGCTGAAGATTGTTAAAGTAAAGTAGAACTACCAGCATTTTTTGTTTTTAATAATTTGTTCTGGGGAAATATGCTCATTGCATCAAACCACTTCTAAAGGCTATAGTTTTTGTTTATGCTTTACCAGACTGCACCTTCTCCTGGCCTTACCAGGCTGAGTAGCAGTAGGAATGTTAACTCTTAGGAGGAGAGGAGGGAGAAATGCATCTGGATGGACACTTTGCTTGAAAAAAACATCTTGTTTAGAAAATTCTGGAGGATGAGAAATTGAATGTCATTGTATGAGTCATCCTGCAGTTGTTTGTTTTATTTTTAGCTCTGAAGAAATTATCTGCAAAGAATTCGACTCTCATTCTAAAGAACTAGAACATATGGCTGTAAGATTAACCCTTAGGGGTCTTCTTTTCCTGACGTTGCACAGGGATTTACACCAATAACTTCAATTAGTGCAAATGGGAGGAACTCACATAAATCTCCCTGTGCATTAATGTTAATGGTTGTTGCCAGCATAATCCTCTGGGGAAAAAAAAAAAAAGGAAAGAAGGAAAACAGACCCAGTAAACAACATAAGAATATTCCAACTTAGTATTTTTCATTGGTAATGTATAACAATGCTTTCCGTATGGAAGGAAACAGAATAAATGACACAATTTTAACCAGGTGGAACTTTAGGAGAGGGAGCTGAATAACTGAGTAATTCTGGGTCATCAGTTCAAATCCATCCCAGTCTGACACATCAGACAATGATGAGCATCAACTATTTAGCAGCTGTACAGAAAAAGAAGTTTGTCTGAGTTTGTTTCTGACTAGAAAGTGTCAATACCATAAAGCTGTCTCTGTGGAGAACACATACAGATGTGTCAAAGGAGCTGTCATTGAGAGTGGCAGACAAGCTAGCTATCTCGAACTCAAGAAAGGTTTCTCCCACCTTAGAATTAAAATGTGTGAACAGCACTGCGTAAACAGGACTTGTGTTACTCCTACTTGCATGCCACCGATTGTGGATCGGAATGGTCCTCCTTCTCTTAAACAGGCCAGTCTTTTCAGTGGCCTGTTCGTGTTTGTATGGGAATTGGGAAGAAACCTTCTGTGATGGTCAGAGATATACAGCCCTGGGGCCTGTGTGTCTGGCATCACTGGAACTAGAGGGAATCTAGCGAGCCACAGAATGACTGCATTTGTAGGGCTTGGGGAAAGAACCAAAGGCAGGTTGTTTCTGGTCATATCATGGAACAGGTAGTTGATCCTCCTATGAATAAGACCACTCATCTATGAACTCTTTTAAATCCATTATATTATACTGGCTTACAAGAGCACATTATGAACAATAGAGTATTGATTTTGCTAATACTGCTTTAAAGAAAACAAAAATGCATCTTTCCCAATGTGGATTACACCAAGTCAGTTACAGGAGCGTTTTGTCTCAGTCCTCACAAAGCTTTTACATATCAGTTTTATTGGTGGAATAAGCCACCAAAGACAATTGTAGTAGACATAATGTTACTAGAAGGATTAGAATGCTAAATCATTCTTTGCAATCCAGGCTTCTGCAAAAATGAAGTTTGGAGAGATAAATAAGAGAACTATGTCATGTGTGGTAATGAAGCATATTTCACTGTATTGAAGTACTTCTTTGCTGATTAAAGCACTCAGTTTGTTATCATCTGCAGATGATGCCAAGCTGAGAGATTCAGTTGGTAGGATAGAAAGGAAGGATGCCATCCAGAGGACCTGGACAGGCCTGAGAAGTGGGCCCACATGAACCTCATGAGGTTCAACAAGGCCAAGTGCCAGGTCCTGCACCTGTGTCAGGGCAGTCCCAGACATGAGGACAGACTGGGGGATGAATGAATTGAAAGCAGCTCTGCAGAGAAAGACTGCAGGGTAATGCTGGATGGAAAGCTGGACGTAAGCTGGCGGTACATGCTTGCAGTCCGGAAGGCCAGTCATATCCTGGGCTGCATCAAAAGAAGCATGATGAACAGGTCAAGGGAGGTGATTGTCCCCCTCCGTCTCACCCTTGTGAGACCCCACCTGGAGCGCTGCATTCAGCTCTGGGGCCCCAGCACAAGAAAGACACGGACCTGTTAGAGCAGGTCCAGAGGAGGGCCACAGAAATGATCAGAGGGCTGGAGCAACTCTCCTTGAAAGAAAGGCCAAGAGAGCTGGGGTTGTTTTGCCTGGAGAAGAGAAGGCTCTGGGGAAACCTTAGAGCGGCCTTTCAATATTTAGAGGGAGCGTATAAGACAGAAAGAGACTTTTTACAGAGGCATGTAGTGTTAGGACGAGGGATAATGGCTTTAAACTGGAAGAAATTTAGGTTAGATATTTGGAACAAATTATTTACTCAGAGGGTGGTGAGGCACTGGACAGGTTGCCCAGAGAAGCTGTGGATGCCCCATCCCTGGAGGTGTTCAAGGCCAGGCTGGATGGGGCCTTGGGCAACCTGGTCTGGTGGGAGGTGTCCCTGCCTATGGCAGGGGGTTGGAATTAGATGGTCTTTAAGGTCCCTTCCAACCCAAACCATTCTGTGGTTCTATGATCAGTTAAGGAGTTTGTAATCAGTTAGTACATCAGGTACAGGAAAGACCAAAGTTCAGACAACCATAAGAGCTCCCTAACATTTTTGAATGTTTTTATCCCTGCTAGTGGTGTTGGATGACAGCAAGCGGTTGGCAAAGAGGAAGCTGATAGAAGAAAATCGAGAGAAGAGACGTCGGGAAGAGCTGCAGAAAACAATTGGGCACAAACCAGAGCCAACAGATGAGGAATGGGAGCTGATCAAAATTGTCACTGAAGCACATGTGGCCACCAATGCACAAGGAAGCCACTGGAAGCAAAAAAGGAAATTTCTGGTAGGGACTTCAGCCTTTTACGCTGCTCTCGGAGTCAGGTTCCTTTATTTCTTCTGAAGTCCCTTCCCAGCGTTGCAGCCACTGGTGTATCTGTATTGGCTTAAATGAAAAATTGTTTATTTTTGTAGTTACTGCTTACTTACTCTTGGCTGAGGTTCAATATTTGATCAGACCATGTACTTCAAAAGATAAATAGCTTATTACTCAGTTCAGGCTTACCCAGCTGGATATTTGTAATGTGCTATGATAAGAAAAAGTAGAAAAATTGTTTCACTCCTGATTAACAGCAGTATCAGTCTATAATGTACACCATATGTTTTTTTATGTATTATATCTAGGAACGGTTGTCTTTATTAGGGACTAGCATACAATGTATTTAAAGTGTTAGAAAAAATGGCAAGTTTTAAATGGAAACTGATATTTTTAATTAATAACTTGTACTTCTTGTTTCCTTGTTCCAAAGTGAGCACATTAATTAAAGTAAATTTGATGAAGAAAAATAAATTTCAATGAAAGCAGGATGATACCTACACTATCGTATTGGGTTTGCAAACTACAAGAGGACTGAAGTTTTCAGCCTATACCCAAGGATCGGAAAATAAATAGTGATGCTCAGGCTTAGGAAATAATTTGTTTTATTTTTCTAGATCAATTTTTAAAGAAAATCCTTGCAGAATACAGAATGCTTAGACAGCACAAAAGAAGGATTATAGACTGCATGTCAGGAATACACGGGCATCTTTAACAGCCTGGGTATACCAATCGGATAGAGTACGTTCATTTTTTTGCAAGCCTAGGCTCCTGCTGCCTAATCCACAATGGGAATCTTTACCCATTGTTAAATTGCAAGGAGAAACTTGATATTCAAATCATCTGATCCCTTTTATAATGTTTTGTTAACTCCAGAGGCAGTGCCCAGATTTCTATATGAAAGGCCACACGTTCATAGTAGTGTGCTGTCAGGAAAACACAGCCAGTGGTCACTGGCAAGAAGTAACAGAGAAATTTCCAGTTTTCCTGTATAGCAAGGTTTGCTACATGGGTTTTAACAGGCCAAGAAGCTGAAACTATAACATCAGCTGCGGTAGCGCGTGGTTATTTGGACAGGAATACTGTTCTGTTGGTATCACCTGCTTTAGGTGATATAAAACTGGGGAGCTTGAGGTTGGGGTACAGGCATGAGGCAGGGCGTAAGGTGATGTAAGGACAGGGCTGTTGGGAGAGGGGCAAAATGGGGCAGAGGCAGGGGTGGCAGCTGAAATGGACAGTTCAGAAACCAGTGGTGACCTCCACAGCTGGCTCTAGGCCAGACCAAACTGCTCTTGGTGCAGCCCTCGCTCCAGGCCCTCCGTGTTTTTTTTCACTCATGCTGAAGCCCTAGAGTTTCAAGGTGAGTGTAGGGAGCTCACTGACACCTTGCAGTGAGCACAGAAGGGAAAGTCCAGGGTGGCCTGACAACTCCAGGCAGAGGGCTTTGAAAACTCCCTGCCAGAAGCTGTTGGAGAGCAGGAGGAGCTGACTCCACACTTCACGAGCTGTGGGTCAGCCCTTTGGCAGATGAGGGTGGTCCTTCAACAGCAGGAGCTCCCTGGAGGCCTGGACCTCTTTTCCTGTTGAGGTGAGTTAGGTGGCAAGGGCTCTCCAGCAGCATGCCCTTCTGGAGTGTGTTTGTTTTAGCTAGCCACTTGAATTCTTCTGGCTTTCCCAAGGCAATGCTGTATTCTCTTTTCTTCTCACTAACAATGTTGTGCGTGGCTTCAGCTTTGGGTCTTCTTGCTTGGAAGTGATGAATATTGTTTATCATGAGCACGCAGACAATGTGGTTTAGTTTTTCAAGATGCAGGGAAGGGGAGAGCCTAAAACTGGGATTATTTGAGCTTTTTAGTAGGAGAAGCCCCTAGATAATTGAGCCCAGTCCTCCTCATTGTTCTTTTACAATTGGTTCTTGTTTTATTAGTGCACTGCTGAGTTTTTTCTTGAAAGAAGTTAGATTTGGATTCAGACTGATGACAGAGATGGGGAAGGATCTTTTATGATGTGTTGCTTTAAAAAAAAAAAACTATCGAGCACAAGTTTTTGTTACAGGCAGCAGTTTCAGCACCTCCCTGCTTAAGTGCCCTTATATGAACGTCATGAACTCCATCAGTCTTAAAGGCATTGTTCTCTGGGCCTTAATCCCATTTTGAACTCTCTAACATGAACAAAATGGAACCTCTGCATAGTGTTTGGCAGGTCTTTTACAACTGCAAAGCTGCACTTAGCAAACAGAGGAACAGCTTTGTCTGTTTTAAAAATACACACTAACATTGACAAACTGTCAGAGAATCGGGAGAACATGTTGAAATGCAGTCAGAATGAAAAACATTCAATATGGATTCTGGTCAAACCTATTTTATTATGTGTTCCTATTGAAATCTTCATAATAGGATTTTTTTTTCTTGCTTGGAGAAGTCTTGGTCTAAAGTCATGCAGAAGATGATTTTCAACCAGAATTTTACCCAGATGAGTTCAAATTCTAGTCAGTTTATCCAGACTAGCTTTGCATTAGCCTGTTCGTAGTCATCAGTTGTTTTAGCCTCGTTTTGGAAACAGGCCTTGACAATTGCCTGGAGCTCTGTGATATTGGGCAATCTGTTCTGGGGATGATTTCAGAATTTAGAGTAGGTGAAATAGCCCAGTACTGCAAAGCTCTGAGCATCTTCTAAGGTGTAATAAGTCACCTCTGTGCCCTTTGCTTTTAGAGCAACTTGTGAGAAACTCATCACTTAAGAAACAAGATCATGCCTATATTTTAAAGCAAAAAATACATAAACTGCACCCACAAAATATTCAGATAGAGGCACAAGGAAGAAACTGCATGTGCACAAAATGCAGCTGCCCACACAGCATGGGGAGTGGCTTGCCGGTCCCCCATTTCCATGTGCAGTATTCTCTTTCACAAATGCTTTACAAACAAATTCACAGTTTGTGGCATAATGGGCATAACTTAAAAAGTGGATTTAAAAAAAATTATATTATTTTTTATTTTAACGTATCTTTGTTGCCAAGCAGGACTTTTTAAGAGTATCAAATGCTTGCTCGAAGATATATTGTTCCTTTAAATATCTTTCTTGATATCCTTAGCCAGAAGACATTGGTCAAGCACCAATAGTTAATGCCCCAGAAGGTGGGAAAGTGGATTTAGAAGCCTTCAGCCAGTTTACAAAAATTATCACACCAGCGATTACAAGAGTGGTGGATTTTGCCAAAAAGTTGCCTATGTTTTGTGAGGTAAGAAAAATCCTTGCATCCCTCATTTACATAGCTGTGGTTATACTGTATTCAAAATACTGGCACTGAACTGTAACAGGTAGGACTTTACTTTAAAAAATGGCTACATCTAAAATCAGAAAAACTAAGAATCAAAATAGATGGGATTAGATCATCTGGATTTTTATGAGTTTTCTTTTTCCTGTGATTACTGAAATCCTGATTTTGTTCATCTGGAAGTCGTCATGGTTCATTAGGAACCTGAATGTCTTTAGAGGTAGCCTTGTACAAAGCAAATGAGCCAAAGGAAGCTGTCTAGAGGTATATTTGATACGTTTAGTCAGATATTTTAGCACACACTTCCCTCTGTGCTTTCCAGTTCCTTGGCAGGTTTAGTATTGTGGAGCTGGATCTATGCAGTAACAAATTCTTCAAATGCAGGAACGTATCCCTATCCAGGAATGGCACTTGCCTCATTGTATTCCCTAGGCATGTTTTTCCTGAACAAGGAGGGTGTGCATAAGAGAATCTGTTAAAGTAATGGGGTGTCATTCCAGGTAGATGTCACATGTAAAACATACCCTAAATAGACTCAAATAGACTTGGCTGCACATTAGGAATACGGAGGCCTAGGCTGATCTCATTTACATTGAGGTATCATTTTTAATGAAGGACCAGATGTAATGGCTGATGATATTTTTCCTAGATTAAAAAACGTTATCGTAACTGCAGCCCAAGTGTAACTAAAAGAATATTTCAGTCTTAATAGTTGTAATAATTTTAAGTCTTGCTGATCCCTTAGGATCCACAACCATGAGAGTTTTAACATGGAAATATCCCCAGTCCAGCCATGGAAGGATGCCTGCCTGCTCTCCCACACTGCAGAACAACACTTGACTCTGCTGGAGGGTGACCATGCTCAAGGAGTTCATTGGGCTCCCTAACATGGGAACAGCTTTTCCCTCTAATAAGTAAACAGTCAGGAAAGAAACATCAGTCAGTTAAGGCAGCCATAGCATTTTACTCTTCTGTGGCTGGCAGCTTTTCTTTAAGGTCAGTCAAGGAGAGCTATTTATGTCAGTTAATGGTCTTTACCTCCTCTGGCACCTACAGAGTAAGAAGAGCTAAATATCAATGGTTGGCATAGTGTAAATAGCTCTCCCTGGCTAATCTTAGCATTAGCTCCATCAGCCAACAGAGCATGAAATAGTGGCCCAGCATTAAGATTTTTAAAAAAACAAGGAACATATCCATAGATCAGGAGGCCCCTGCAGCATTGAGTGTCTGAGGGAAACTGTCTCCTCTGATTTAGTGTTTGTTGGTTGGAAGTTGCACTGACGTAACAAGGTAGTCTTTTTAATTTAAAAAGCTTTGCCAGTCAGACACGGACTGCAGTGCCCATCTGACATCTCCTACCCCTCCTGGCTACCATGGGCCCACTTGTGTCAGAGCTGAGCAGGAAGCATGGCTGAAGAAGTCAAGGAGTAGCTGGGCATGAGCTCTGTAAGTTACACAGTTCGGCTAGGACAGGCTTTGCTTACAGCTGAGCCACTCTGTGAACCTGACACCCATACATCCATATACAGCGAGGTTTGACAGCAAAGTGAGGGGCAGCTCACGGTGAACACAAAGGGATAGGACAGCTGTCCTGAGCTGTCAAATAGTTGCTGCTATAGCATAAAGAAAATGACAAATGCTTGCTCCTTTTTGAAGGGGCACTGTCTTGTTGACTTTATTTCATACATTCATGGTTTTTAATCCATATCTTTTTCTTAGAAGGAATGCTGTGTGGGCTACGGACTGGTTTATGAGAAAAAAATCCTCCTTTCTCCCATAGGACATACACAGCATTCAAACATTATCTCCATTCTTGATTTCCACACGGCCTTAGGCTGAGAGTGCTGTATATCTCTGTGAAGGAGACTGACTAAGCAGAACTTAATCAGTTTGATGTGAGTTTAGGTGTCATGGGCATCAGTGATTCCACGTTGGATAAGTCTGCGTACACAACCCTTCTAGGTGGCTCAGCTCAGCTTCACGCACTGCATTACATGTGAGTGATGGCTGCCAGGATGTCCTGCTGGGGTGAACACCTCAGGTTTCTGCCTTTTGCATTTTCTCCCTACTGTGAGAAAAGGAAAGGACAACGTGTGGCAGGTATCAGTCACATTTGTTTACCCCGCTCCTGGATGGTGCTCTGGATGCAATGCTCAGTGATGGGTGTAGTATTGAAACTTGCATAGTTGGGAGCACAACTGAAGTTCAGGCCTCCTGTCTTTGGTAAATGCTGCTATTGGCAAATAAGACCTGAGGCACAGTGTCAGCGAAACAGGTGTATCCTTCAGAATTGGGAAAGAAATGGTGGATATGCAAAGTCAGATCACCTCTACAACAAAGAATTTTTAAGAAGGTTCATGTAGGAAGAGAAGTTCTCTATGGTTTAATGGCTCACTACTAAAACAGCTGAAGTGTCAAGTAATATCTTCCCTACTAGTGTCTGTCTGGTTTTCTTCCCCCATTCTTCATTCTCCTCCTTAGGTTTTTTTCTTCATTTCTCTTTGGTTCTTCTCCCTTCCTTTCTCTCATGTCTGTTTTTGTCTGCAGTTACCTTTTCTTATATCTCTCATGGTTGCTCACTTTTCTTTTTTTTTTTTTCTTTTTCTTTTTTCTTTTTTTCTTTTTCTTTTTCTTTTTCTTTTTTTTTCTTTTTCTTTTTCTTTTTTTTTTTTTCTTTTTTCTTTTTCTTTTTCTTTTTCTTTTCTTTTTCTTTTTCTTTCTTTTTTTTTTTTTTTTCTTTCTTTTTTTTCTTTTTCTTTTTTCTTTTTCTTTTTTTCTTTTTCTTTTTCTTGTCTTTTTCTTTTTCTTTTTCTTGTTCCTTTTCCTTTTCTTCCTTTTCCTTTTTCTTCTTCTTCGCTCTTTCTTTCTTCTTCTTCTTATTCTTCTTCTTTATTCTTCTTCTTTCTCTTCTTCTTTTTCTGTATTCTTTCTTCTTTTCTTTTTTTCTTTTCTTTTCTTTTCTCTGGTTTCTTTTTTTTCTTTTTCTTTTGTTCTTTTCTTTTTCTTTTCTTTTTCTCTTTTCTTTTTCTTTTTCTTTTCTTTTCTGTTCTTTTTCTTTTTCTTTTTCTTTTCTTTTTCTTTTTCTTTTTCTTTTTTTCCTGTCTTTTTTTTTTAATATTTTCTTACCATGTTCGTTTCCCTACTTTGGTCCTCAGCAAGCAAGCATGTTTTGGTGGTGTCGTTGGGTAACCAGACCTGCCCCTTTGTCTGTGCAGCCTTCCACACACTACCGCTGAGCTGAGTGTGATCCTCAGACAAGGTGATTGCCCTGAACAGGATGAGTCATTTTTCTTATATATCAAGCACTTTACACCTGAAGTTGGCATTGCTGGAAAAATAGCTGCATGATTCAACTACTTTTCTGACTGTGGCTGGCTTTGTGCTTTAAACTCTTCTCTAACAAGCAGCTGCTTTCCTCTAGTGTTAGGTAACTGTCTGGCATCCACTCTCCATGGTTTTACACCAAATAAATGCAATGCTTTGTGAGTGCACAGTTGCCACATAAACTTACAGTGTTTTGTGGTTTGTTTTGTTGAGTGTTTTTTTTTTCATCTTGAATTGAAATTCAGGTAAATATAACTTGATATGAATCAGAAATGAAAGAATTTTTGCTTTCTTTCAGTGCAAGTAGATACAAGTCACTTTTTCACATGTGACTCGTTGCTATTCATTTAGTGACGGTCTCAAAATAGCCTTGTTTTTGGTTTTTTTTTACTATTTTTGCTATTATTGGACTACGTATGTAAATATAAAGACATGCTTTATAGAACACGTTCTCCTAATGTGTCAACATCCTGGTAATACTTTATAAAAACAGAACCTACCTCTGCCAATTTGGACACCTTACCATTTTTTAAGTTACGGAAGAGACAAGTCTTGCCACATGCCCTGAAGATCACAGCTTATGCACCAGCATAAAAGCTGGACCTATGCCATAGATTTTTTGTCTGTCCAGCAATAACATAGGGAGTCTAGGGAGGTCAGCCTTACTAGGATAATATAGCTTGATAACTTGTGTTGTTTGAAATGGACAGAGAATTCACAGCACATGCCCCACTGATTGAGATACCTCTTTTAGATTTAAAAAAATATATATATTCAATTCTGTTTATTACAAAGCAGTCCACTCTTCTGGACCCTACCAAACATCTTCCACTGTGGTCAGGTGAGAAATCAGCAGGGCTGGCAGTGAGTTTGACTGGGCCTTTACCAGCCCCAATTACAGTTTATTCTGTTATGCCAAGTTATAAGCTGGAGGAGCTCAGGAGTGGAAGAGAGGAACCTCTCAGAATAAACCTTCTTAAGGTTTATTGGACTTCATTTTGTAATGTTCCCACAAACTAAGAGGTCTCACGGAAAGGAGCACTTCTGAAAGTTGCGTCACTTCACCTGAGCATCTGCACTGATTTGGTTTGCTGTGAATATCTTGCTGAGGTCTCCACTTCCCTACCACTGTGTTATCACTAGATTTTCTAAGGGTACGTGAGGGTGTTAACCTGCCAGGAGTTTCTGAAAGCAGGAATGTGAGTCTTGGAGTTTTGTGAGGTGCACTCGAACTAGCTGGTCAGCAGCACGTTTGTAGGGAGACTGCTGTACGCCAGGTAGTGCCCTGGGATGTTAAATGTGGATTCATGGTCAAGAATTTACTGTAGTTGTAAATCAGTTCGGTTTGAAAAACACATATTTTTCTTTACCATTTATGATTTCTGCAGCTGCCATGTGAAGACCAGATCATCCTTCTGAAAGGCTGCTGTATGGAGATAATGTCCCTCCGAGCAGCAGTTCGCTATGACCCCGAGAGTGAGACTTTAACGCTAAATGGGGAGATGGCGGTGACGAGGGGCCAGCTGAAAAATGGGGGTCTTGGCGTAGTGTCTGATGCCATTTTTGACCTGGGCATGTCTCTTTCTTCATTTAACCTGGATGACACCGAGGTTGCCCTTCTTCAGGCTGTTCTGCTCATGTCGTCAGGTGAGAACAGAAATATATTGGGACCCCAATCATTCTGAAACTCTTTAGTCTTCATCACAAGTCTCTCTTTAAAGAAATGGGGCACGTTAGATCTTGTAGTGCTGATTGGAGTAATGTGGGTAAAATTCTCTCTCAAAATCTTGATGCATTTTAAAATCAGTTTCGTGAGCACAAGTTTAAAAGGGCATTCAGAGAGACAGGCATAGAAGTGGCTTTGGTGACACATCTAGCTCAGTTTAGTGACTTAACAGGGAGGCAGGAGTGATCATCAGAAAGATCTGGTTCTGAGCCAGTTTGCCTTGACTAGAAAAATGATAATTTAGCAACACTTGTCCTTACAGTAAGTTCCCTGTCCCCCTAAGTACTGTCATGCACTAGGTGAGAAGTACAGTTAATACACATTTCCAGCAGTCTCACATGCTTAGTTTGACCTTTGTTTTTTCCTACTTAACAACACCCCCGCTTGCTAACTGGCATTTGAGAGCTGTGTTGATTCCCTGCACTGGGACTGTTTTAGCTGGTCTCTTGGTGACGTGATACAGAAGCAGCATAGACCGTTTTGTATGATTTCCAAAGAGTTTCTTTCCTTCTCAGATCAAATATATTTTCAAATATGCTTCCCCTGACTGTGCCAGCCCAAAGAGGAAATTCCATTCTTGGGCAGCGACAGATTTGGCAAGGTTTTGTTTTAAGACCACTTTGAAGACTGGACACTGAGTAATAGTACACAGACAGCAATTAACAAGAATTAACTTTGTCTTCAAACAGAAAGGTTTCCACATTCATCACAACACAGCACTTGACATTCCCAATCAAAACATTTTGATTTCTTTTTAGTTCCCTACACAGTGATACACAAATGGAGTTTCAGAAGGCAGTTCAGAAGACCTGCTTTCCTAGAACTGTCTCCTGAAGAGTGACCTGTGAAAGGAACTTTTCCAGCACTCACATGGGAGCTGATTCAAACTTTCTGCCAAACTTTCGGCATTATTGTTCTGTGGTGCTCCATAACAGTTTCCTTTGCAGCTCACTTGTGGATCAAAGACTGATCAAAGCCTTGCAGGCTGTAGTGAAGAGATAGGAAAGAACTGTAATTAGATATCTGATGAGGAATTTTTTTGGTTAGTAGTTGTTTTACAGTAAGATATACATAGAAGCCTCAGCTGAAATCAAGGATATGCTGCTCCAGTCACTGCAAGGAAACACTTCCCAAACAGCTATTTTCAAGAAGATGGGCAAAACAGACAAAGGATGAAGAAAGGAAGAATTATCTCCTTGTTCTATCAAGGATAGTACTGAGGCACATGTAAATGAGATGCCCAGGGTCAAAGAAGTTGTTTGAGTCAAAGCAGATTCCCTTGGCCTCCATCTTTTCTTTTCTTATGACAGAATCATCCTATTTTGCCTAATTTATGACCAAGAATTCCTTAAAGTAAATGAGTTTTAATGATAATTCTGTTTCTTTGTATCTGCAGATCGCCCAGGCCTTGTTTGCGTCGAGAGGATAGAAAGTGTCAAGAGGGTTTCCTCCTGGCATTTGAACACTACATTAATTACAGAAAACACCATGTTGCACACTTTTGGCCAAAACTGCTGATGAAAGTGACAGATCTGCGAATGATTGGAGCCTGCCATGCCAGCCGCTTCCTGCACATGAAGGTGGAGTGCCCCACAGAACTCTTCCCTCCATTGTTTCTGGAGGTGTTTGAGGATTAGAGAGACTGGAGCAGTCCTCCGCACCCCTGTCGCACTACTGGCTGTCATGTCATTCCATTGCCCAGCTCTTCTCACCCTTGTTTGTTCTTCTTTTGTTCTCTTCTGATTCTTGAGGCGGGGTTGGGTTTTTGTTTTTGTTTGTTTGTTTGTTTGGGGTTGCTGGGGGCAATTGCATACACATGGATGAAAACATCCCTTTAATGCAGGTACTTGTGACTATTGCAGTTTGTTCTTCGGTCCTTTGATGTGAATGCTTTGACAGCTTAACAGTGAAAATACAGACAGACCAGTCTCATTCACCAGCACTTGCGTGGTCACCAGCTCACATGCATCATTGCTTGGAAGTTATGGGAGATTAATTGAAGTGGCAGAAAATAAATTGGCCTCCAAGTTAAAGCAGCTATTGTTAATTTGATCCTGGCAATTCTGTCTAGTATTACCTCACTTTGCAGGGCACAAGTGACCATTTAATGCAATGAAATTTCCAGTCTTCATGGTTGTTTCTATTGTGACAATTGCCATTATGATCTAGGATCTTCATCACCATCATGATCCCATCATTATCTGAGGGTTGTTCCAATGGATGCAGTTTAACCGTGCCCCATAAATCAAGTATCTAGAAAATGCAGAGTGGTAAAAGGGACTGATTCATTTTTTTCCACGTGTATAAGAAAGTAAGATTCTTCAGTTCTTACTGTGTTTGAACTCCAGGTAACTTCACTGGGAGGTCTGTTGGAGCTAGGAGGGAAATTCGGTCCTCTGAGATGCTTTTTCCTGAGAGTGGGGTGATCTGCTTGTTCTGAGGTGTGTGGAAAATCCATCGCTCTGAAGGAGGAGGCTGTTTGTCAGGATAGAAGGATTTCCTCAGAATTATTCAGGGATGTGAGTGATCACAGAATGATGACAAGGAGAATGAAACATATGGGATGACCATCAGATGGAACAAAAACCAATTGTGTTATTAATGACACTCGAGACTGTACAGCTTTATCCCAGTAATACAAATAGCATTGCTTGGCAGTAATCTTTTGTTTTATATATATATATAAAGTTTATATGCACGTATATATATATAATTTTATATATATATAATTACAAATCTTCAGCAGATGTCTTAAACATTTTTCCATATTTTTGTGTTCTTTCTCTCTCTCTCTCTCTCTCTCTCTCCTTCTTTCACCCTCTCTTGTGTGTGTGTATGTTTATGTGTGTTGATCAGCTAGGTTCTCCCTCCTTGGTGTGCGTTTGTGTTTTGTTTGGCTAGTTTCTCACTTGATTCCTTCAAATAATTTATTTCCACTAACTGCACTAGCAGGAACTGAAGTGAGCAAAGACAGGATGTCCTGCTGCCGAAATCTGCAAGCCAGTATTCAGAATACTGGAATGTTTGGAGGCCTGTAATGAGGGCATTATGGGTAGAGGTTCCTTTCTGTCATCCATCTCCTTTCAGGGGCTTTGTCCCTGGATTTTATAAACTTGATATTAAACCATTCTCTGAATTTGTATGATACATCAAAAGCATTCTTCTGTTCTTCCTGGGAACTCAGAGACTTAGTTCACCTATTTCGCACTTCCTCATATCCCACATTCTTTTGTGTTGTGCATTCACTAGTACCAGTTTCTATCTCTTCTATTTATTGATATATTTGCCTGGAGAGTCAGTGGGCATTGTTAGGGTGGTTGTGTTGACTTTCAAAGCTCATGGCCCGTAAACCAATACGTTACACATTTATCCCCTCATGAGACCACGATACTCAGGAAAATTTAATCTTATAGGTGGAACACAGAATATATATGCCAGAGGTTAAATTATTTTCACCTCTGTTTCCCTTTATCACTGATAAAGTGTTTGGAGTGCTGTTGGCTCTTCTTTCAGGGTTGTGGAATCTTGTTCTCCCTGTTCTTTGGTATCATATGCACCTGTAGTGAGTTGTGAGCATTGATGTTATTCCTTACAGGTTGTGCACGTAATTTCATGAGAATATAAAACACAATGGTGTGTTCAGGGCTTTTTGCAGGTAGCAAGTAGGCAGGCCATTGGAAATCAGTCCTTAAATGCTTGCTGGAGTTGAAGAACCTCTGTCGTGGGCTGTGTTTGCTCCATCTCAAAATGTGTACCAACACCATTCTCTACCCAAATTCCTGGTAGAGTGCTATGTCTTGGGGACAAGGAGCCGGAAACTCTCCTGCTTTTTGGAACAAGAGACCAGACAACTTGATGAACTTGCTTGTGTTTGGTTCTGCAGAATCTCAGATGGGCAGCATCTGCAGTCAGTGAAGAATATTAGATATCTGATTTGGGGGTGGTTTGATAGGGCACTGACAGTATGTAGGAAGAGCAAAAAAACAGCCCATCCATTACTGGCATCTATACCCCAAATGGCTCTCAAAAATAAAAGAAGTGCGTGTGTCTTTTGGAGTTCTGTACTGCCAGAGCATGGAGTTTCTTCTGAAGCCTGTCTGAGTATCTCATCTAATAGCTAAATGTGAGCTTGAATTGGTGTACAAGCTTTTGACTGTGCTGCAGATGAGACCACAGAGAAAAAATGTCATTTTCCCCTGGTCATTCACAGTGACCTCACTACAAGCCTTTTTTTCTTGAGCTTCAGTTCCTAGAGTCACATTGCTAGTTGAGAGGTTCAGTCTCTCATTAAGATCAACAATTCTCATCCTTTGGGTTATAAAGAAAATCAGTAGCCTAAATTGGCAGTCACTACCCAAAAGTGACTTCTCGTAGCTTGTAACTACTGAGGCCACCGCTACTGGCCGTTGAACACTTGGGAGTGTCAGGACTGCATTAATCAAAAATAGAAAAGGTCACAGGTTAGAAAAATGTGAGAGTTACTGGATTGACTTGGGAAGCAGCGAGAGATGAAGGAACCTGCAACACCCTGGACAGAACTGCAGTTTGAGGCAGTGCTGAGAATTAACACTTCGCACACTGGCTGCTGTAAAAATAATTGCTCATACAGGAACTTGTCTCCAAAGGTGACCAGAGCAAGTTACAAAGTTTTAAAACAGAGCCTGTATAAATGGATGTCTGAATTCAGGCATGTAAGCTGCATTTAGGCATCCAAGCTAATGGCCTGACTTCCCAAGATGCCGATGCAGCTTGGGGTTGTGGTTAATCAGGGTTCAGAAAACCAGACCTCCTTTCTTAGATGACTGCAGATGGGCCGAAGTGCGTAAAATTAGGTGACTGACTTTGAATAGTTCAGCAGTGCTTTAAGCAGTAAGGACATATGTCAGCATACTTTTCTAGCTTTTTAGATTACATTGGAATCTGGCTCTGATTAACAGGAGGATTAGTAATATTCCTCATTGAAAACTAAGAACTAGCTCTGACAGATTTGATGTTCTGACATCTAATGGCCTCTGATCTCCTACCAGTCTTGTTTGTGTGTCTTCAGTGACTTCCTTAGTCTGATTCCTGATCTACATGATCATGAGAGCAAAATTAAAACCCATGAGGATGCTCTTGCAGACTCGTACTAGTGGATGTGACCTCAGTCCTGCAATGACTTACCTGCGTTTATATACCAGTGGTCTCAGGCCACTGTAGAATTAGTGGAGCCACTGGATTTACCACCTGAGTGGCAGACATCAGTACTGCAGCTACAGTCAGCAGCATTTGGAGGGAAACAACGGGCACTTTTCAGTGCAGTCCAGCATCTTCTTTCTGACGGTGCCACGCAACCCTCATTTTTGCTTTGTGGTCTGTGTGGGGGTGTTGCATAGAAGATTCTTCCTCTCAAACCTGATTGTCATCCTTCATGGTTTTGCCCTGGGTAACAAGTGCATTTAGATGCCCATTTCATGTGTAATATCAGTTAAGTTATTGATATTTATAATGACACATATAGTGCGTGATAATGATTTTTGTTTACATTCTGCCAAAATGTAGGTGTTAGAGTTAGACCTCTGAGGCCCAAAACCATCCTTGAGCAAAGTGCTTGCTTCTTCAGAGGCAGGCATCAGAAAGAGAAAAAAAATATGTCCAGAAAGACCATTTGTATCTGAAATCTGCCAAGACAGGGCTGTTGATCACAAGCAGAGCATGTCATTGCTAGTGATGTATTTTTATGCTATGGAACTCTAACCTGTATATGTCATATTGACTTTTTGCTGCATGAATCATAAATTATAAAAATCAGTCTTACAGTTTTGAGATGTAGCCAGCATTCCTAAGGCTAAACCTTTTTCATTGACAGAATCGAAATCCACAACCAAGGAATATATTCCTCTCACTGTGAGAGCAATTGAAAGCGTTCAACATTTATCTTTTCACAACGGAAGAGGCAACAGGACCTCTTAATGTGTCTTGTTATTGTGATCATCTGGAAATGATTGCCAGACGTTTCCTTTTGATATAGCAATGAAGTGATCCGTATTTAAATTTTATAGAGAGAAACTTTATTCTAGTGTGATAGAGATTTATTTTCCACTTAAAGATTCAAAACAGTGTGAGCACATTTTTTTACTATGGTATATTTTTGCTTTAAAATTAAAAACAACAAAAAAAAAGGTTTGGCCTTATCACAAAGTTTTAGTGTGCCGTATAGATGTTAGCAAATGCAAAGAGTATGCATTATTTGTGTGTATCCACATTGACTGATGTCGCCTTCGAAAAGCAATATTGTGCAGGTAATAAGTTGTTTGTGACTGTCCATTGCACAGTTTACCTTCTTTAAAAGCTAACCTTGTTTATGCACAAGACAATCAAATGTAAATCTACATCAGCACCCAGGTGTAGATTAAATTTATGTAAATTACTGAGCACAATGTAAAACATTAAAAGACACTTTATTTAATTACACATTTAATGTTGGTAAAGATAGTATCAGGGCATGAACTAGCTGACATACTGTAATTTCTTTTTCTCTTTTCCTACTTCCTTAGCACTCTTAAGTTTTAGTTTGCTCATAAATACATCAAATTAGTCATTCATCTTTTTTTTTTTTGAAGAGAAGGGTGGTTTGGGTTGTTTATTTGTTTTTATAAAGTTAGTTGGGAGGATTTCTTACTTTGTCTATGAGGTTTGTGGGTTTTGCTTATTTGGTTTATTTTTTTATATCAGTTTCGTGCCCTGAGGGTAAGGCAAACAATACACAGTACAGTAAAAAACAAAATACCTTGGATGATGTATTTTTTTGCAAACAGTGTTAAGAGTTATGCTAGATTGGTAATATTTTTTCAGCCTAAAATATATTAAAAAAAAAAAATCTGTGATCACAAATGTTTTAAACTATCTAAAGAGAAAATTTGTATATTTGGGGGAAGAAAATAATTTTTACATAGCTTTTGTATGCAGATATTAAAATGTAATTATGAATATAGTGGGCATAGATAACTGTGTAAGCTTGAATTCTAAAAAAGAAAAAGCTTATAACCGAACAGTGGTCCTGGTCTCTCTTTCTCTTTGTCCCAGGCTGTTAGTCAGCTGTCACACACTTCCAAGCTGCTGGCATGGGAGGAGTAGGGCACAGAGCAAAGTGTTGTGTTGTCACTAACCTGTTCACGTTTCTCTCCTTCTGCATCCCTTTCATCACCTATCTCCTGTCTTATCTCCTCTCCTCCCTCGGGCGCCCAGCCGATGACTTTCACTTCCCTGCTCTTTACATCAGCCAAACGTAACTCGCTTTGGAGAACTGACTCTTGATTCATGTCTCACCAATTACAGATGCTAAGGGAACGCCCTTTCTGTCCGTCTTTGTTCCCAGTCTAGACGGGGCTGCTGTGACACGAGTGGTAGGTTCCCTGACTCCTCACGCCTTCCATACCTCAGTCAGCTGCTGCCTGTGGAGAAGACCTCCTCGTTCAGATGTCCTCTCTACCCTCATACTCCTTTGCAGTGTTGATTTCTCCTCCCCTTCTTGCCCCCCTTGGCAAGAGGAGTGAGACCTAGGCCTGGGACCAGGCGGTTTCTTGGCCTGTCCCAAATGCCATTGCTTCGCCGTGACTTCATGGGCCGGCTGCCTGTTCATGCTCAAGGTGCCCTGCCAAGCATGGTGCCGAGCTCCCTGCCCTTCACATACGCCAGGCTTGTGTCCCTGAGGGCTTCTTCCCACTGCTGCCCATGGGAGCGGGACCTGCCTTCGAAGGCAGAGGCTCTGTCTGAACAGCATGGGGGAAGGCAACGAATCCGTGCTGCTCTCCCTTAAATTAAATCCCTCAAAGCGCTTCACTGCAGGCAGCTGAGTGTGGAAGTGGTGCCAAAGCCCCAGGTCGGGTTGCGCTGGAATTGGCAGTCGTGGGCTGCTCGGGCCCAGCTCTGGCGCGAGGGACTGGTTTGCTGCGTGACAGCTTGTTTGCTTGAGGGGAGGAGGTAACTCTGCAGACCTCAGTGTGCTGGCTGTGATCTTCTCAGCCTTCGCTGTTCGTACTGCTGGGGAAGGCTGTGCTTTTCCAAGAGTGGCGTGAGGTCTGTGGAGAGGAGCAGAAACCCATCAGCTGTGTGTATTTGCTTTGGTGTATGTACATGACTGCAGGGAAGGCAACAAAAGATGGTCTCACCCCCAAGCACTGGCCGCTGCCAGAATGAGTGTGGCCGGAGCAGGCTGATGTGATCAGCCCTGTGCATCCCAAGCCTCTTGCTCGACACACAGCTGCACCTTGTTCTTCCTCGTGGCAGCAGTGGGTGAGGGTGTTCGCCCCCTGAAAACTGAGCCACGTCTCGAGGGTTTTCCCAGTGCGGCCATATGAGTCTAACACTAAACACCTGTGTATTCCACTCGAGGTTATGTGTGCACTGTGGAATTCCCAATAGCATCAGTGATTTTGAAATAAGAAAATGTTCATAGTAAGATAGGACCACCTTTGAAATAAGTAAAGGATAAGTATGAAAGTCCCTCCACCGTATTTATTCTATTGCATAGTTTACTGGGTCAAGACTCCTTTCCAGACTGGATCAGAGAGCATCTGTCTCCTCTCTCATGTCTATTCCTGGGGTAAGCAGTAGCCCTGCAGGTACTGAGTCAGGCTGCCTCAGTAGGCACAAAGAAAGATGTTCCAGAGAACAGATTACCAATTTCCTGTGTCAAGGAGCAGATTTCAGGAATTCAAAAAATAAAAATAAAAAAAAAGAAAAAAAAAGAAAAAAAAAAAGAAGAAAAGAAGAAAGAAGGAGCCTCTTTGAATCATCTATGAGAGCTTTGAGACTTCTGAGGTCAAGCAATGCTGAAAGACTCATGGGATGCCTGAGGTCCCAAAGGGAGACAAAAGGCTCATGGATCACCCTGATCTTGGGGTTCATTGGAAAATCACAGACCTGTAAAGGTGATACAAGTTCAGCACCTGCTGTACTGAACCAGGATGGCCTTTTACAAGGAGATTGAGACAGCATATAGTGTGTTTTGTTTGGAAAACGCAGTTTAAAAAACTGAAAGGGACTTAAGCAAAAGCCACAAATGAGTCATTTCCCAAATGCCAATGGAATTAGAATTTGCAAGAGGCAGTGTGAGTGGATGTGGCAGAATGCATAGCTTAGAGCTGTGTCATTCTGTGCAGAAATTTCTATTTGCAAGAAGTAAAGATCAGTTTTGCAAAATCCACAGAAAAGCATTGTATAAAGGGAAAAAAGGTATGTATGATCCATGTAGCTGCAAGTTCTTTGATATCTTCCTGCTCAGAGGTAGCAGCAAAAAGGGGAAGAAGTTGTTTTTGCTGGAATAACTATGCAGGCAGCAAGCATCACTGACTGATGCAGTGTTAACATGGAAGTGAGAGATTGTTCATACCTAAATGTGTGTCTGAAGTTGCAGAAGGAGTTGTCTAAGGCTGAAAATACATTCAAATTGAAATCTGAGAGACACTCTCCACTCGAAGGAGCAGGAGAACAGGAAAATAAAAAGGAAAAAAGAAGCCCAATCTGGATAAACCACACCAATACAGCAATATCTGAGGCTGTGACAAGTCCTGGCAAGAAGATAAAGATCTGAAAAAATGGAGACTGATGAAAGAAAGGAAGAGGAAATGGCACTAATAGGAGAACACAAAGATCAGACAAAATGCATGCCCAGGGGTGAGCAATTCAACACGCACAGGGACTTCACGTGGTCCAAGCAACCTGAGGTTGGTTTGCTCAGGATGGAAACACGCATGCTGGCTGTAGGCTATCACTCTGTCTCTGCAGAATTTGGAGAACACAAAGGACAAAGTAAGCTAGGCTTGCCCCTTGGATCAGCAAGGTGCAAGAGACCAGCTGTGACAAGCGCAGGTGACGGGCTTTGCAGCTCTGTCAGTGAGCGTGGCTGCGAGCACGCGTTGCTTCAGGGCCGCGTTAGCCAGGGGCCTGTGGTGAGCAGTGGTGCCAAAACTGCCGGGAAGGGAGGGAGAGAGGCTGAAGGGGCCAACCTCCCCTCCTGGCGTTGTGCCACTTCATTACAGGTGAGCATCCTCTGGGCCACCCTCAGCTGTGGAGGGTGAAGTGTGCCGAGTCCCGGGCAGGCTCCCTAAAGCAAAAGGTGGGGAAAGATTGCTGGGTGTCAGCGGGCAGATCTTGTGCACCCTGAAGTCAGAGCTGTAGGTGAAGGCACGAAGTGAGACCCAGGCTGAGGTCATGGTGAAGTTGTTCCTTGTTCCTGTAGTGTGCAGGAGAGATCAAGTATCCTGCCACTTGCTTGCACTAACTGCAGAAGGAAATCTTGTGTGGCTGTAATGCAGAAATGTGTTCTGTCGCTGGAAAGCAGCACACTTTGGCCAAGCCCAGAGATCAGTCAGATCAGTGGATGTGAGCAGCAGAGAACCTACCAGCTGCAAAACCATGCGGCCCAGAGGACTGGGAGGGGTTGGGAACCTATCTCAGCATGTTTGTGTTGCCAGGGGTTCCCTTTACTTCTGGCCTGGGCTGGTGATGGGAATAACCATCCTTTCAGAGACCCCAAGGAGGCTGACAGACACCCAGTGTCCCCCCCTTCCTTCCTCACCCTCTGCCGACAGCAGGGAAAGGCTTTGGCTTGGAGCTCTCCTCCTCCATCTCCTTGGTCCTCTCTGCTTAGCACGAGGGATTCATGGGGGCAGCCACTAATGCCGGAGGGTTTGCTACGTCTCCCTGTCTCTCAGTGGAGCTCTCCTGTTCTATGACCACCCGTTCCTGCTGACCACAAACCACAACTTGCTGCTTTTTTCACGCTTTCCTTTTGAGACCCGTTTGCAGGAGAGATGGCTCCAGGTGGAGGTCCCAGCTGGCCTAGTTCTGGCCCGGGCTGGCTGGCCTGCCCCTCGGATAAGCCCTGCCCTGTGCACAGCCCTGAGGCCGGCTCTCAGACCACCGAGTCTCCTGGCGGGGAGCAGAGGGTTTGCACCGCATGGGTGCTAACCTCAACCTGAGTGGGGCTGTACAGGACCTGAACCCCAACACCCCCTTCTGACAAGAAAGACCGTGCCAGAAAAGACAGCCTGCAGAGCAGAGGGGAATTTGTCTCATCTGTCACTCCCTGGTGGGCACCAAAAGGGCACTTGGGATGGAGGGCAAGAAGCGAAGTGACATGACTTCAGCTGGTACTCGAGTTGTGCATATCGGGTTTGTAAAGCGGGGTTAAACAGCCCCGTCCTGGTCACACACAGCAAGAGGGACCTCTGCTAACCACAAGGCAACGAGCTGCCCTGGCTGAGCTCCAGGAGCCTGGTTTCAGGCACCGCAGCGGCTGATGGAGTGCTGCAGGCTCCTGCTACGACTGCCAAGTGTCATTTTCTTGTCTCCATTGTGCCCAAGCTGTCTCCTAAATGTAAAAGTTGGCAGTGGAAGTGCCAATCACTGCTCCGTAGTGGCACTTGAGGCAAGTGGGAAGAGTCCCATGCTCCCCAGAAGGTGTTTGTGAGCAATCTTGCCATGGTCAGATCCAGAGGTATGGGGGGGGCTGGTGCCGTCACTTCACTGCAAAGTGTTAAATCCTTCACCACATTCAAAATGACTTTGGTAGCTCCAGCTGAAGCCTGGTGCGTTGTTGTTTTTTTGTTTTTTTTTTTCCACACGTCTGGGCATTTCCTCCATGCAAACCACATCTCCCTCACCAAAAACCCTTTGACTAGGAGACTATGCATCGCTAACACACTGCTGAGCTCTCCAAGGCACCAAATATGCCTTCGCTCTTCTGCCGTGCCCACACAGATGCAGCCTGACCCCAGGGCACGGCTGGTACCTGGCTCGGCAGCTGGGGCACTGGTGAAAGCCGTGGTTACCCCCAAAGTCAGCACGGGGACTGCCTGTAGCAAGGGAGGACCAGCACATAAGTGGCCAGGCTGGGCCTGCCTCGAGCACTGTTTGGCTGTGCTGTGCTGATGGGTAAGGAAGGAGCCATTTGTTGCACGTGTGCCTTGAGGAGCTGGAGATGTGAGGCACACAGCAGAGACAGAGCCCCTTGTAGGGGGTTGCTGGTTGCCAGTGAAGCTGCCACAATGCCTGGAAGCTTTTACCTTCTCCTGGCAGATGGAGGGTGGCTCTGAACTAGCACGGCCCCAGCAGTGCAGTGCTGACTCAGGCTAACCAAGGCTCTGGCTCGTTCGTGGCTTTGCTGTGGGTCTAAGAAAAGCCAGGGCATGCCCTGCTGTGGGAAGGAAATGCCAACCACAAGCTGCTTGGCCAAACAAGAGAGCAGAGGGACACAGCGGGCAGCTAATGAGTGTTGTGCTGCACCTTGCCAAGAAGCTGTGCTGGCTCCTCGCTCCCAACCAGGCGTGAGGGCTGAAATCCCAGGCTACAGAAGGAGGAGCTCAACAGAGGTGGCCCAGATGTCCCTGCTGGAGGCACAGGAAGAGGGAACAGGGAAGGCCACCAGCTCCAAGGGGGTGTCTAAGGATGACAGAAAATATATAGACACCCTCTTGCTAGATATCTGAGGCAGAGACAACCATAAACATCTGCCTGCAGGAAATGGGTGGTGACGACAGAGACACATCTGCTGCCTCGGAATCCTGTACCTAAAGTTGAGGTGCAAAGTACTCTTTGTCAGCAGCCTGCAGTATTAAAATGGGTGCCCAGTTGTTACAGAAAAGCCTGCATCCACTTGTCTGTGCTCCTCAGAAGTGTTGTGTCACCAGAGTTTGCAAGGTGGCAGAATTGTTTCCAAGACCCCCAGGGGGAACGTCGGAGTCTAAAGGAAGAGGCCGTTCTGGCAGAGGTTGAGGGGTCTGAGCTCCCTGCAGACTCTGTCTGCACAACAGCTTTGCATTGAACACTGGGCTAAAAACCCAAATGGGGCTGATCCATCACCCCAAAAGCCTACACAGCAGATCAGGTGAGGATTCTTCTGATTGACTTTTGAATGCAAGTTCTGGGGCTGGCTGCTCTTTTCGAGTGCCGAGGACCTCTCTGGGTCCTGGGCTGCCCTGCAGCAAGAGCAAGCAAACCCAGGGCTAGGAATGTCCACATGAAGTCACCACATAAGGTCACCACGTGAAGTCACCACGTGAAGTCACCACGTGCCCTGGGCAGCAGCTGGAGATCTGGGGGCCTTTAGAGGTGCCCTGCGGCAGGGCACGGGGGTTTGGCTGCTGAGCTGGGCTCAAAGCGGAAGGGGCACACGGAGACCACTGGGGCTACTGGCGTGGGATTCCTCTCAATCGCATTTGTATTTAAAGTTTAAAAAAGGAAATTAAGTCATCATCCAACATTAATTATACCTTGTCACATTTCTTGCTTTGCTGATCTGATTTGCCTCTAGCCTTGGCTTCAGACAGTTGAACGCACCTACACACTCCATTTTTCCCACACATGTTTTTTCCTGAACTGAGGCTGATGACAGTCAGTGTTTCAACTCCAAAACAAAGCTAACAATCTCTCTCTCTCTCATTTTTTTTTCCTTAATGGTGGGAAAGAAGGCAGTCATGAGGATCTCAGGAAGCACCAAGACAGGACTGGTTTCTAGGACAGGGCAAGCAGCTGGACAGAAAAAGCCAGGTTTCAGAGTCACTTTCACAAGCTACAAGGCTGTACTTTTACCCCTCCCCAGTAATATTTTCATTTTTATCAATTAAGTAAAGATTTATTTTTTTTTTGCTTTCTCTGGACTTCAGAAGAGACTCAGAAGATGTTTGACTTCCACTGGTGAGCCCCTCTCATCTTCTGGCATGTTGTGGTGTGCCTACTGCAGATGAAGCCCTTTCCTCCTGCTTGGTGTACATTTTAAGCATGGAGTTTGCTCAGTTAAAGGGAATGCTTGTCTGCACCAGCCACTAGGCCATCACCCTGACATCTTTTACATATGCACACCCTGGCTCCTGGGCATTTTCTTTTTTAGCAAGCAGCAGTAACTCCTGCCCATGGATCAAAGTCAGGTGCCGAGATATGTAAGAGCATGGCCTCTTCTGGGTGTATGCTAGAGCTCTCCACAGGATGTCTTCACTCTAAAAGTACTATACTACAAAATATATATATATATTCTTGGTGAGAGAGAGCATGGTGAAATTTTTCCTATTGCAAAAGTTAACAACCAGTTAGGAAAACCTTGCTATTCTCCGCTGTCGCAGGCTGTGGGATGGCTCAGGACTGCATTATTCTTGGACCAGTTTTGAAGTAGTCTAGCACTGAACGCAAGAGCATATTCTGCACTTTAATTTGTGTGGCCCTAATCTTAGAAGTTGATGTCATGTTATTGTATTGAGCAATCTGCTTGTCGCTTTCCCTCTGAGCTTCCTTCATGTCCCTGAAATGGGTACTGAGTGGTTTGTACTGAATTTTCCCATTTTTTCCCCTGTCATTTCAGGCCCAATGGAGGTAGGGTGCCAGGAGTAATTTTTGTATAATGCAAAGTAACTGATGACTAATAACAAGAGCCAAGACTTGAAACTGTTTTCATAATTCCCCTTCTTGAAAGGAGAAGTTGAAAAAAATATCTCCATTTCCCTCCTCTGTGTATGTATATGCGCTAAATGCCTCATATAATATGGAAATATATCCTTCTGCTTTTGCATTGGAGAATCTGCATTTTTAATTTTTTTAAGTACAATTATGAAAACTATCTGATGAAAACTACAGCCTGCAACAAGAAAGCACAGAGGTAAGTGATGGCTGAAAGTTCTTCCAGCTTGAAGACATGACCTAGACATGACAAGAGATGACCTAGACATGACAAGATCTTACCTACCTGCTGCTGATGGGGTTGGCTCTGTCCTAAAAGCTGTTCAGAAATCAGGTGGCCTTATCTTGCCTGTAAGAATCAGCCATACCCACAATTTATTTCAGTAGGGATCTTTCTGAGTGAAACATCATCTCTTTTTTCCTGAAGTGGGCTTAAAAGTATCGGGAAGTGGTGTCTATTAGTCAATGCACGCAGTCTGGCTTTTTTTGCTGGCTGTGCAAGGACAGGTAAAGGTTCAATGGCCCAGCCCCACACAGCCTCTGCCCAGGAGCTGGGCTCACCCACGGCAGCAGGGATTTGGCAAAGCTGGGCCAGCTGAATGGGGTGTGTGTGCCTGTGTGAGGACAGGTCTGCGCCACGCAGGCAGCACGTACAAGCTTGTGTTTCACCTTGCTGCTCTGCTCTGGCCTCTGGGCTGCTCTCCCTGCCTCAGCAGAGTGTCCCGCTGCCAACACCAAGGCAGGAGGATGCTCGCAGTGCCTGCAAGGACAGGAGTCTGGCCCTGACACGGTATGCCAGAGGTGGTACTTCCTACATGGGGTAACAGGCGATGAGGAGAAATATGCAGTCTGATGTATAAACGTGCTCAAATAGTGTGAACAGGCAAGCATATACAACAGTCCCTCTTAAAAAGGAGTTACAGAAGGCTGAAAATAACCCCTTCTGGAAAAGCAAAGGGAACCGCAGCACCGGGAGGCTGCCTGTGGTCCCTGCAGGTTCTCCCCAATGGAGGAGCCTTTCCCTGGCTCCATGTGCCCCTGGCTCCTGCACTGGGCCACAGCTCTACACGCCACCCACCCTGCACAGAGCCTGTCTAAGGGGGCAAGAGCCCAAAGGAAGTAAAAGCGTGGATGCCACTGAGCACTGATGCTGGGACAGCAACCCGTGACAGCAGGTATGGTCAGACCATGATGGATGTAAAGCAGGACAGAGGGTTTGCAGCTCAGATGTTTGAAACGTCAGGACTCTTCCCACGTGGAAAGGAAAGTGTCCTGGGCTGTGGTTGTTGGTTTTGCACCTAGGTAGTTTAAGTGGTAGCTTTTGCGACATACAGATAAATAGATACAGAGAAACATTTATTATCCATCATTTCTCTATTGAGAAATGCAGCCTGGCCTTCGGTCCTGATGCTCCTGCGTTCCTGTCAGAGCTTCCACAAGGTCCATGGTGATTTTAGTCTGATCCTGCCTAAAATTTTTTTGACCATTCCATGTTTCCTGCATCACACAGCTGAGGTGGTCACGGGTGAGGGAGGCAGGAACTTTTGCTGCTCAGAAATCACATCCTATTCACACCACAGATGTGAGATACACTGCTGTTAAGTGTGCTGAGCTTGTCCCTTTGAGCAGTGTAAGCACTAAGAAGCTCAGGTCATTGTTTCCCTTTGGATCTTCCTTTGTGACTGCACATTGGGCTGCTTGGGACACAGTGTTTCAAACTGGGTTATGTAGAAAGCTGCCCTTCCAACCAAATTAAAGGTTTTGTAAAAATATATTTATTCTTTCCAGTAACTTTATCAATTCTACTCAGGCATTCTGCATGGCAGGAGGGTTGGACCTTCAGAGGCCCCTTCCAACCTCAACCATTCTGTGACTCTGATTCTTCTTCAGATAAAACATTGCAGTTTGTCCTGGGATGGGAGCATGGGCATGAAAGCTGAAAACAAACACTTTCAGCTGGAACAACCTAAAAACTGTATTTGGAAAAACAACCATAGGATCTTATGAAGTTCACTGATGATTATCCCCTGGCCAGACTCCCTCTCTCATCCCTTACCATCTGTCCTCTTTGCACAATGCCAGAGGCTGCAAAAAGAGCTCGAGGCTGATGAGCCCAGCCGCTGCAGGAGGTTGGGGACACAGCACCCACCCCACTTGCTGCCAGAAATCCTCTCTGACATTTCTGATAGAGAACCGTAGGAGGAAGGGGAATTTAAAGCTTTTCCTTCAGCTACCTTCTTTACCAAAGTACTTTGCCAAAGCTACAAAAGTCACAGAAAGAGGAAAAATCCAGCTAACCTGCACTACAGCAAACCCTAGGAAAAGGAGCTTGCCAGACTATATGATGAACAAGGTTTAGAAATTATCTACTTAGACTTACCCTTCTGCCTCCTGCCCACAGTCATTTGATTTCACAAGTTTTGCAAGGAACGCTGTCATTTACATAGAGGAGCTTTGCCCAAACCAGTAGCAAAAAGTGCTGGAGAGCTGAAAACCCCTTAAAGTGAAAAACAGGAAACTTACACCACAGGAATCCTGAATGCTCAGTTTAAAGAGGATTCACCCATTGGAAAATGCTAAGTATTTACTCGAGGGTTATAAAAATAATAAATGTTCAGAAAAGAGAGCATGAGATCAATTTTTTCAAAAAAGGAAGAGTAAGGCAGTCCAGCTAAGAAGCATGATTTGCCCTTCATTAGGGGAAACCTGAAATCCTGTGACTATGCAAAAAGCCTGGCATATGTAAGTTTAAAACGTCACAGACTGATGAACTCCATTAAATACATGGTTTCATGCAACCTCTAAAATTTGAAGAGGGATTGCAAAGCTGTTCCAAAAAGGCCAGAATATGTCCATTTATTTTCTTCAAGTACCAAACAGGCCCGGCAAGACAGAGGTTGTCTGGAGCTACTGTACCACCAGGTCTGGAGTTCCTTCACCACATCCTGCTGAGGCCACTGCATGGAATCATACAGGAACATAGCTCATCACTTCTTTTACCAAACTTAAATCTGAAAAGGACACCAAGACACAACCACCTTCCCCAAAAATGTGGGATCCCAAACTGGCCCAGGACAAGAAAGAGACATTTCAGCCTTAACTGCAGCTCCGTGGGCCTCCCTGGTCTCCACAGCCAGCTGTGGGGCTGCTCGTCCCATCCCAGGCCCAGATCCCAGCCCTGTCCTCAGCCCAAGCCACACATCAGAGGGAGCAAACCACAAACTTTCAAGCTGAGAATACTAATTCCCACCTGGCCTTTGCCATCATAGAGGCTCTTTCCATCTCACGTGGGTATGCAGCACCAATGCTCCATTTTCATCCTGCTCCTACGCCATCACACAGAATTAACAGAGCTCATGCTGCCCTTATGGTCATGGGAAAGTCACTTCTTTATGTCCCTCAGTTCCATTTACTCTGTTTGATCTTTGTTGATTTTTATCATTCACTTCATTCTGCTTTTCCGTAAAATGTGATGTGTGCCTTACATGCAGGTATAACTTTCAGTTCTTCTATTTACTTTCCTCAACAGGCATAATGCAGTAGCTTTTAATTCTGCATTAAAGTCCTGCTGCTGCCTGTAGTAATACATTAAATTGTTCATCATGTCTAGTTTGCTTTTATGATGATGTTTTCATTCACCTAGAAAGAGTGGGATTTATGTAGAAATAATTGAGTAAATTAACTATCTAGGAAATCTTAGGTAGAATTTAATAATGTTCTTAATGTGCTTTTGTGCTTAAAAACTGCTAAGCTGTAACAAAAGAATTTCCCATTCTTTCTCACCTCTTTGTATAATAGGACAGGACCTGTTAAAACTAGCCTGAGTGCCAGGCTTGCCAGTATTGGAGAACAGGAAAATCTCAACTGCCATCAGATCACGGAAGTGTCATGGAAGGAGATGTACTTCCAGGTGGGCACAAGAGTCGTGAGCTTATCTGAACAAGGAGTGGGACTGGGATGCTCTTATGTTGCTGGCCATTTTGTTGCTGGCATCAGAAAAAGCCAGCCGGGCTTTTCTGGCTTGTGGGGTCACTGACCAGAAAAAGAGCTCTCTTCTCCTCACTTTCTATATATGAAGAAAATAATTAGTCCTAATATGAAGAGAAACACTAGGCTGGAGTCATCTAGCAGTCTGTTCCTAATGTGTGAGATCTGATGGGTCTAAAAATGGATATGGAAAGAAGTGGTAAGACTTTGTCTATGTGCCAGTCAGTACATGTCCTCAGATGTAGACCTGCCTTCTAGCATTACCTCTCCGGTTTGGAGCAATTCAATGCAAAGAAAAACTGTGTAATGAGAAGATACATAAATGCCAGAGATCATATATATTTTCAATAATAACTCCTGTTCATTGAACATCAAGGGATGCAAATTTCCAGAGCTCTGTTACAGCAGTTACAGTAAATATAACGCAGAATCAGAAGCCAGAAGAGCTTTTACTATTAACACCCTTTTAATTAAAATATCCTGTACACACAGACAGGAAAGGAAAGAAACACACCATGAGGAAAGAGTTTCTAATCTCAGCGGAGTATAAAGAAAGTGTTTATAGTTTGGCACCCTCTCATTTTTTCCTCTTAGGATGCTCTGTGTAAATAAATAAGGTTATTTCTCTCTCATTAAGAGAGTTTGAGACAGAAAAAAATGGTAGACGTTTTTTAAAAAACATATAATCAGTAAAAAGCTTGCACAGTTTAACATCAACCGTCTGAACTGCTTTAAACTGTAGAAAACCAGAAAGTGACAGCTTTTGGTTGCTTCTCACATGTTTGCACATTAATTACCAAATGCATCTGTAGTGCATTTCTATTCCATTCCAACAAAAGGTAATTGCCATTCCCTCAGCTCACAAGCATCTAACTTCTGTAATGCCAGCATGATTATAAGCAAAATTGTAAAACATTTTTATCTCTCAAAATATTTAAGCCCACAGATTCCCGACTTTCTTTCTCCAATGGATTATTTATAAATCCTGACTTTGAGACCATTTTTTGCAAGCCATTTGTAAGGCACATTCCAGTTGCAGAGTAATCTGGCTCCATCAAGTGACAATTGCTGTTACTGCTAGTCTGCACCTGTAGCTAAGATGATACGAGTCTGGCACTATACACAGCAACAAGCCAGCAGTAACATTGGTATTTCACTGGAGAGCTGTTAGTTCCAATAATTCATGCCCCTTAGATTGTTTTGCAGTGGTTTAGGTGATAAATGAAGATACTAGGATGCTGAGAAGTACTTATTTTCCCCATGCCTGTTGGTTAATACTGAAAACTGTTTTACAGAAGTGATAAATTTGTTGTTACTGCAACAGTAATACCCGTGGAACAAATCGCAGTGGGACTGAAGGAAAGCAAACTGTTTCCCACAAATTAATTTCAGAGCCTTCCAGATGATGGGCAAGATACATGCCTCTAGGAAGGTGATGGGAACATGAGAAGAGTGTAGAATTGACCGTCCTATATGGTCTTCATCATACAAAGGTCTGAAAAAGCATGCATTGGAAGTCTCAAACAAAGTGGAGAAGCTTACTGACGTGCAGCCATGAGGCAGGATGTTCTGTTATCTGTTCTGCATAACCATATTTGAAAGAAAAGGTATGCTGAAAGAAAGGAGTGAGGCGGCTGAAGGGCAGAGATAAATTGTGCACAAGACAGTGAAACAGATTGCTTTGGAAGCCAACTTTATGAACCCACTCAGATCCCACACATCGTCTTTTGCAAGGATAAAAGTGTGGGGAAAAGTAGATATGCTGAGATCTGGAACTGTTGTGATAGATGTTGGCATTTGATGCTATTTTGGCATCACTTGTTTCCTAGTTAATTAAATTTTACCACAGACAGTAGGATTTCCTTTACCATTATTATTATTTGCATTTTTGTCATTTTGGGTGAGAAAGGCTACAGAAGAGAGGAAGCAAGTCCCTACTCTTTAGTTCGGAGTTGTCCTTCAGTGAATTACTGTCAGAGAGACAAATGAAACAGATTGGCAGTACTGACCAAATGTACGTGGGCTAGCTGGTTTGCAAACTCAAACATACAGCTATGCACAGGCGCATACACGAACTCATACAATACACTGGGAAGATGTGTCGGCTGTTACAGATGTGTTTAATGTCCTGAGTATTATAGTCCTCTCTGTTGTGGTCCATAGCTACAGTGGAGAACATGGGCACATATGGGTGCTAACACAGATAATACAGCTTTCTGTGCTCTCAGTTACACAGTCCTTTGAAAAGACAGCATGAGGTGAAAGAGCAGGCAGAATGACTCGGCAAGCAGAAGGGGGAAGAAATTCAGAGGAACCACAGAAAGATCAGACAACGAGTCCTTAAGCCATTTACTTTAAACCACCTAGAAACTGAAAAAAGTCTTATTTCAGTCATGCAGAAGCAAGGGCAGTATGTGTGTATGTGGGTGTGATGGTGTTTGTGGCATGCTTTGGGCTGAAGGTATTGGGAAATTTGTTTTTGCTGGCTTCTGACTGCATGCTTATTGCTGCTGTGTGATGGAGAAAGCTGGGAGTCTAGTCAACTGGTGGGTGATTTAATGACATACCCTCAATGAAAGAATTCAGAAAAAGTGCTAATATACATTTTATTGACTTCTGTTTCCCCCTTTGCTCATTATATATAGTAACATACGTGTTACCATTCTATTACTAACAATACCAATGTTAGTAATTGGTATATGTATTTTTGTAACGGTGCCATGGGATTAAGATCTCCTCCTGGGATTCTAGATTTTATCTGAATCTAAAATGACAGTTTCTGTGGCAACTTAGATGAGTGTGTGTTAAAGTATTAATAATAAATTATGTCTAGTGGAAGAGACAACTGTATCTGATAACCCCTGTATATATTTTCTTCTCTGGAATTTCTTCCATAAATAGATCAAAATGTTTATTCATAATTTATCTACTTATTTACTCTAAACTGGTGAATAACTAAAAATGTTTCAGAACAAATCTGTACATCAGGAAGACATTGATATAATTAATGCAGCTATGATAATTTAGAGCATATGCATTTTATCTTAAAGAGACATATGTTGGCCCATCTTCAGTTAGCTCATGCTTGTTTGCTTTTATTTTGTATGTGCAGACTCAATTATAAATATTCAGAAGCTTTAGATAGAAACAAACAAAAAAACCACATAAATTGTCTAAAGAAATTCATAAAAAAAAATAGCAGTAAGAAATAAAATAATATTCCAAAATTACAAAGGCAACTGAAAGTACAACAGCCCTGTGTGCCATTCACTAACCAACCCCCCCTTCTATCCCAGGGTAGGAAACATGAAAATGCCCCTTCCAGCTAAGGACAGGAACAAAGAGGACACTTTGCAGTATAATTAGATTTGATACTACACTTAACATTGTATTACATTTACCTTTTTCTCCATTCTCATACTATGCACCTTCTTGTATCTGTTGTAGTTTTTGACCCACCTCTTTGATAAAAGTAGTGAAATATGGGTCATATCTACTGTCCTGACCAAGCTGAGCCACCCTCGTGGTTTTACACCACCATCACAGCTGCCTGATGCCGGGGCTATCTGTGAGGCAACCGCAGCCATGGGTGGGTATCCTAGCTGGATTTCTGGAGCATACCCTGCTGCCTGCATCGACAAACACTTGCTATGGGGCACCAGAGCATGGCTGCCCTTCTGTTCTGGTCATTCTCTACACGATCAATGGACATCACTAAAAGTGAGTTCACAAAACCAAATACAGTGGGTCTAACCATTTGACTTGACAAAGTGATTTAAGTTGCTCCCTTGTTCAAAGTCAGTGTGAATTTTTAAACTATTTTCTACCAAGGGCTGGATTATCAATTTCTTTTACACACATTAATAAAAATGTTATGAATCCACTTATTTTGAGACTTTGATCATGGAAGCCATACTAAAGCAACCAATTAATATTGCATAGAATATTTCAGATCCAACTGCTTGCTTAGATGGGAAAAACATTTTTTTTTTCTGACTTAAAAGCCCTTTAGTTGGCCCTCTAGCACGTGTTGGACAACAGTATGTAGCACCACATTCAGACTCAAATTCCAGTGAGGAGTGCCTTGAATGCTCCCAGCACCACAGCTCTGATTCTTCTAATGTAACGTAACTATACGATGTAACTCTGCCTGTGTGCCTCAGTGAGGTGAAATCAAACCTGAGCTGATGTTGCATCTTTTAATCCTCCCATTACTGTAACAACTGTTTTGCCACATGAATACACCTACTTGTGATAAACTAATCCAGACATAATGTAGCATCAGTCTTCATAGAGAAAAACTTTATTTTGCTTACAGTAAAGAGTCACTTGAGCTAGAAAGAGGCAAGAGACGTTATAAATAGTATCAGATAATAAAGCGGAGGTAGCTTGCAGATAAGCTAATATAGTAACAAAGAAATGCAAATGTTTTAAGATATGACTAATGTAGAAATAAGCACAATTTGGTAACAGTTAAAACAAAGAGGAGATTATCAGAATATAAAACCTAGAAATTTAGAAACAAAGCTCTAAGTGTTTCTAAGAGCTGCAACCAGCTTTGTCAGTACCACTAAAAACAGTAGTAAGAAAAAAGTGATGAGAAGGTATTTTATCTTGATAAGTATACTTGGGAAAAAAAGGAGCAAGTTACTAGGACTGGCTTTTGGATGGCAAAGAGGAAAGCAATCAAACACAGTTCATTTAATCATAGTCAGTGTATTTGTGTGAAGCACATGGATGAGTAATGGCTAAACGACCTTATCAGCATTGCTAGAAACCACTAATTGCTAGTTGACCAAATGCAAAATGTGTTAGCCGTAACTAAGGCAAAGTTTATTGGGAAGAAATATTATTTTGCTTAGGCCAGCTGCTGTTTGGCTAGAAAAACTAGAAAGCTTAGTCTAATATAATTATGAATCAACTAGGTAATTTCAGAGACCTGTATTTACATTCGAAAATTCTATACAGCACACATTTTTCTGACTGGAAAAGGAGAAGAATTCAATGCAGTAGCAATTGATTGCTCTCCTAAAAAATACTGCTGTTCATTAAATTCTACTTTTTTTTCCTTGAAGGACTTCCACAATGTGCTGCTGGAGACGGTGAAGTACTTGGAAGTGAAATGGAGGTTGGTAATAATAGAAATGAGCCTTCTCATTGTATTTCAGAGGTCTGCCAGCAGTCTGACAATGCCATTTCCTTAATGAAAATGACTCCAGACAAAGGTAAACAAATCTAAGTAGAAGCTAGGCATTGTTTCTAAAACATAATTACTGCTTTTGAAGTAATTGTGAAGTAATTTTCACTTATTATCATCAAAAGTATACATTAATGTCAGTAAAGGATAAACCTTTTGAATGGAGATGCCTAGCAGAATAGAAGAAGTTGAAGATGCATTTTCTTATCTCTGCAGTCTATTTTCATTATCTACCAAACAGCTCAATAGAGACAACTATTGTTCAGTGGTGCAATTAGTGTTTATGTAGTCAACAGCTGTTACAAAGCAAAAGATTTAGACGACCTATTCAAGAAAACAGATGTGGCCTGCAGCTAAAATTCCCAAACTGCTGTTGTTTAGAGGAATTCTCAATCAAAAGTCCATTTAAAAGTTTCTTTTTGAAAGACTTGTTAAACAAAGTCTATTTTGGTTGCTTCAATATTTTTTTTTAGTTTGTTTTTTTCTTTTCAATTATAGAGGCATGCATCAGATTTTCCACCTGGACAATCCAGTGTCAGAGCTGGAAGATGTTTTTTTCAAGAGTAGAAGCCAATTGATAATATCTTACCAAAACGTACATCCGCTGGGCACTCCTATTCAGAGATAAGAACTCAGGATGTAGTTTATAGATGTAATTTGGACCATCCATAGACACCCAATACAACAAGAGAATTTTCTTAGTGGAAGGAAATTGAACTGGAAAGTCTAGAGAAGCGTACTGTAGGAAAAACAATTCCAGTATTTTTCCAAGATATATCCAGGGTGAAACAATTGAAAGAAAGCCTGAGATATCTTAAGAGTATCAGTGTAAGTATTTATTTAATATTACTTCAGTGTTGTCTCTAATACATATAGCTAGGAGTTCATGTCTGGCACTTTCATAGATACTGTCTTTTAAGGCCCACGTTTGCCTGAACCATACAAAGTTAATAATGATAAAGCATGCCTTGCATTTTTGAAGAGGAGCACCTTCTGAACCATTTTCTAGTGTTGTCAAAACTGTTTCATCTCCACAGCACTGTGAATGCACTCAATTTTCCCAGAAAGTGAAGCACTATCAGCTCCAAAATGCAGGTGAGTTGTGACCTTACTACCTTTAAAGAGGCAAGTATTGAAAGGCAGCTATCTTAATGAAATTACGCTATGGATAAAATAGCCCAAACTGTCTTTAAATGCAACTTGGAGGGGGAAATATTTAAATATGAAAAATACACTTTCAATCAATCATTTACAGAAGGTTGGAGTAATAGCACTACAAAGACACTCAAGTCCAAACAAACTTCTTGTATTGCTAAACATTGTGTTTCATCATCAGCTACCTGTTGGAGAAGATCCCTCTCACATAGATGGGGGAAGGCAATGAATCCGTGCTCTCCCTTAAATTAAATCCCTTTTTAAACTTGTTTGCTTGAGGTGAGGAGATAATTCTGCTCCCACAAACCTCAGTGTGCTGGCAGTGATGTTCTCAGGCTCCACCGCTTGTACTGCTGGGGAAGGCTGTGCTTTGGGCACTGCTGGAATGAGCACATTCTCAGTCTGTTGTGAGCTGCCTTTTGCAGCACCAGGGACTAGCTGGTTGCTTTTAGTTCAGCAGATGGCACCAGAGAGAAGAGAACAGAAGAAGCTGGTTTAAAGTGACCAAGACAATATGGTTTGGGAGGTGACCTGTGCCTCTGCTCACCTCTGTTGGTAAACATGACTGTCCAAAGGCTCGGAAGAATCCCAGTGGTCCTTCTCCACTCCCCCACCATACACTGGGCTGCATCTCAGGGCAACAGGTCACTGCCAAAATCATACCAGACTAGCTCTGCAGTCTAGTGTGTATATTAAAACCTGTTTGTTTGTTTGTTTGTTTTGTTTATTATTATTATTATTGTTATTATTATTTTATTTTATTTTATTTTATTTTATTTATTTCATTTCATTTCATTTCATTTCATTTCATTTTTTCAATTAAAAAGCAACATCCATTATGACGCTTACTGGGACAAATATTCAGCCCTATTAGCCAGGCCATGTGAGGCATATGCCCTGCAGTTTTGAAGGGGAGAAAAAAGGCTCCTAGATCAACCTGACCCTGTGGTGTCTTCATGACCTTGGGAAAATCACAAACTTGGAAAAGTGATACCAGTTCACTACCTGCTCTGCAGGATGAGGGTGGCCTTTAACATGGGAAAACCTATAGTAGATTGTGTTTGGAAAACGCAGTTTAAAAAACATTGAAAAGGACCTAGACAAATCAAAAGCAAAACCACAAATGAGTCATTTCCCAAATGCCAGAAGAATGTGAATTTGCAAAAGGCAGTGTGAGTGAATATGGAAGAACTCATAGCTTAAAGCATTTCAGTTCAGAGGGATGCTGCATAGTTTCCAAGAAGAGAGATCAGTCTTTGTATCTCTCTGCTCACCTTATAGAGGTAGGAATATTCACTGCCTGATCTAATATTTAAAATGGAAATGAGAGCTGGTGCATACCTGGATGTGTATCTGAAAATCCTGTACAAGTTTGAAGACAAAAAATTATGTTAAGCATAGAGAAAATACTTACTGGAGCTTTGAGTGTCCTCAATGTATATATTTTAAAAAAGGAAGGGAACAAACGTTGTCTAAAGCTGAAAACACGACTGAAGTGAAATCACAGAGACAGACTCTCCACTCTAAGGAGCAGGAGAACAGGAAAATAAAAAGGAAAAAAGGAGCCCAACCTGGATAAACCACACCAATACAGCAATATCTGAGGCTGTGACAAGTCCTGGCAAGAAGATAAAGATCTGAAAAAATGGAGACTGATGAAAGAAAGGAAGAGGAAATGGCACTAATAGGAGAACACAAAGATCAGACAAAATGCATGCCCAGGGGTGAGCAATTCAACACGCACAGGGACTTCACGTGGTCCAAGCAACCTGAGGTTGGTTTGCTCAGGATGGAAACACGCATGCTGGCTGTAGGCTATCACTCTGTCTCTGCAGAATTTGGAGAACACAAAGGACAAAGTAAGCTAGGCTTGCCCCTTGGATCAGCAAGGTGCAAGAGACCAGCTGTGACAAGCGCAGGTGACGGGCTTTGCAGCTCTGTCAGTGAGCATGGCTGCGAGCACGCGTTGCTTCAGGGCCGCGTTAGCCAGGGGCCTGTGGTGAGCAGTGGTGCCAAAACTGCCGGGAAAGGAGGGAGAGAGGCTGAAGGGGCCAACCTCCCCTCCTGGCGTTGTGCCACTTCATTACAGGTGAGCATCCTCCAGGCCAGGACCCTCAGCTGTGGAGGGTGAAGTGTGCCGAGTCCCGGGCAGGCTCCCTAAAGCAAAAGGTGGGGAAAGATTGCTGGGTGTCAGCGGGCAGATCTTGTGCACCCTGAAGTCAGAGCTGTAGGTGAAGGCACAAAGCGAGACCCAGGCTTGGCCAAACGGAGGGCAGTGGGCAACTAATGATTGTTGCACTGTGCGATGCCAGGTACTTCTGGGGCTGGCTGCTCTTTTCAGTTGCCGAGGACCTCTCTGAGTCCTGGGCTGCCCTGCAGCGAGAGCAAGTGAACCCCAGGCCAGGAACATACACGTGAAGTCACCACGTGAAGTCACCACATGAAGTCACCACGTGCCCTGGGCAGCAGCTGGAGAGCCAGGGGCCTTTAGAGGTGCCCTGCAGCAGGGCACGGGGCTTGGCTGCTGAGCTGAGCTCAGAGCAGAAAGGGCACACGGAGATCACTGGGGCTACTGGTGTGGGATTCCTCTCAATCGCATTTGTATTTAAAGATCTATTAAAAGAATCAATAGTGAAATTAGGTAGTCATCCAATGTTAATTACACCTTGTCACATTTCTCACCATGCTGATCTGATCTGATCTGATTTGTCTCTAGCCTTGCCTTCAGACAGTTGAACGCACCTACACATGCCATTATTCCCACGCATATGTTTTTTCCTGAACCGGGGATGATGACAGTGTTTTCAGCTTCAGAACTAAGCCAGCAATGTAATCCTTATCTCTTCTCTTCTCTTCTCTTCTCTTCTCTTCTCTTCTCTTCTCTTCTCTTCTCTTCTCTTCTCTTCTCTTCTCTTCTCTTCTCTTCTCTTCTCTTCTCTTCTCTTCTCTTCTCTTTTCTCTTCTCTTCTCTTCTCTTCTCTTTTCTCTTCTCTTCTCTTCTCTACTCTTCTCTTCTCTTCTCTTTCTTCTCTTTCTCTTTCTCTTTTTTTTCTTTTTTTCTTTTTTCTTTTTTTTTTTGTGGCAAAAAAGGAGTGGTTATAAAGGCTTCAATCAGTAGGTATCAAGACAAGATAGGTGTCTAGGACAGGACAAGAGTCAGGGCAAATAAGTCAGGTTTCAGAATTGCTTTGATGAGCCAGCAGCTGCAGTGCTGCACATCTACTCAACTGTTGCAGCAAGCCAATCCCAGGAATGTGTTCAGGACTACTTTTGCAATTCCCCTGATATTACTAAGGAAGTAAAGAAGATTTTTTCCCTTTCTCTGGGATTCAGAACAAACTTAGAAGATATTTAATTTCCACTGGTGAGCCCCTCTAGGTTCTTCAGGTGTGTAACAGCCAGATTTGAGAAGGGAGAAATCCCTTTTAGTGGTGTCTGTTGTAGAGGAAACACGTTCCTCCTGCTCTATGTGAATATTATGTGGAGATTTATCTGTAGGGGAGATGCTTTTCTGCACTGATCATTTAGCCTTCTTTCCTACATCTTGTACACCTGCACACCCTGACTCCTGGGTAGTTTCCTTCTTAGCGAAGGGATGCTCCTGGTCAGAGGTCAAGTGCCAAGGTTTTGTAAGAGAGTGGGCTGTTCTGGGTGTACGCCAGTCCTCTCTGTAGAATGAAAACCATCTGCACTCTACAAGTACTGCACTCACAAAAAATCACGTTGTTTGTCAGAAAGCAGAACATGTCTGTTGCTTTTGCAAAAAGCCAAAGGAAGTACAGGTATGGATGTTACTGAATCCTGCCTTTGCCCTTGACCTAGACCTCTGATTTGTGACTAGGAAGCTGGGTGCTTGGTCAGACCATGGCAGCTGTGGGGCAAAGCTGGCACTGCAGCTGTTCAAAATGTTCTCACATGGAATGGTGGGTTCGTTGTGGTGTGAATGTTGGTCGTACACCTATGTAGCATAAAACAGCTTTTGTGACAGACATACCAACAAACAGGTGTGGGGAACCGTTTATTATCCAAAATCTCCCTGCTGAGAAATACAGCCTGGCTGGTGCACCTGGGTTCATGTCAGAGATCCAGGGGGATTTTAGGTTGATTCTGCCCAGACTTTTGTGGACCACTCCATAGTTTCTGCAGCACACAGCTGAGGTGGATATCATGGGCTGCCTGAAGATCCTGTAGTATTTTTAAGGGCATAGGCAGACGATTATATCCTGACCTGCCTTTGGGCTAACTGAACAGGACATAAGAAACCACGGGGCATGATTTAAGCAATTGCCACATGACAGCTACCAGTGTGGGAAGCCAACAAAAGTTATGTGTAGTGCTATAAGGAATGGTTGGATTTCACAGATGGTTAAAAGTGAGTTATATGAGGAATAACCAAACTTCAAAGCCAAAAGTAAGGGGGTGTTAGGGACCTTCTGAGGAGTGGGATCATGCGAGGTCCATACTGCCTATGTAATCATATCAGTCATGTCACATTAAGTCAAGAGTTCCTACATTTCGTTACCAGAAATACAGAGTTTGGGTATGGATGTAACCAAATTTGGATTGAGGGGAAAAAAGCAATTAGGAACAACTTGTTTATCTGAGGTGGAGAAAAGGAGGATCAAGACATGGGAAAAGAGGTAATAGATGTAAATGATGTAATCCCAGCTGTCTGTGGTACCTGCTCTTTATCCCTACAGCCTGGAGCAGGCCAATAAGGCAAACCTGTTGTTCTGATCATCCCACACGTCTGACTTGTTTCCACAGCCAGGAGGCCTGGGGTGCATTCCCGTGCCAGCAGAAGAACACCCGGGATGGACAAATCGAGCATCCCAGCATCACCACGTCGGTATCTGTTTGAGGCCTGACAGCATCAACATCTCCCTATCAGTCTAGCATCAGCCTACCAGCATTCACGATACGAGTGTTAGTTAACACACTTCATAACAGGTTGATTGCCCTGCTTCGAAACGCTGTGCGTATTTTACTGACTCACCTTGGAAGGTTTTTGGTTTTCAGCCAAGAAATAATGAGAGCGATCAGCCTCCAGAGAGGGCCTGTAAGGTGCAGGATGCAGGCATCCCTGTGAGGAGTGTCGACACAGAAATGCACTGAGAAGCTTA
Source organism: Cygnus olor (assembly GCF_009769625.2). Lineage (NCBI taxonomy): Eukaryota > Metazoa > Chordata > Aves > Anseriformes > Anatidae > Cygnus > Cygnus olor. The sequence goes on along the minus strand of NC_049170.1, from coordinate 40,753,747 downwards.
GGTAGTTGTTATGCTGTTCTCTTTGGATCAACATTTGTGACTGCAGCTAGTCTACAGTACAGCAAACCCCAGGACAAGGAGCTTGCCAGACTATACTATGAATTGGATGTAGAAATTGCCTGCACAACGTTACCCTTCTGCTACCTCTCAGCAGTCATCTGATATCACAAGTTCTGCTACTTTAAAGAGAGAAGTTTTGCCCAAACCAGTAGGAAAAAGTACTAGAGAGCTATAAAAAAATTCCAAGTCCTATACCACAACGATATGTGCCCTCAGCTGAGCACTCCAGTCGTACAGATCATGCTCTCTCCTCACAATGCCCTGTGTCTGGAGAGCTGATTTTTACCAATTTGCCACAAAGTGAGCTTTGTAGGGGAGGGCGGGACCATCCTGCCTCTGATGTATTGTCTGTAAATGGGAACCCAGGAGTGTGGGTCAGTGAGAGATTGTTCCTAGGGGTTTCTTCATGTACTTCTCCTTCCTCCCGTGGGCCTTGACCATCCCAAGTGTATCTGCTCCCAGGGCACCTTTGGGCAGCTTCTCTGCCTGCAGATCTGAGGCCCACCAGGAGGTGATGCCTGCACCACGGCTTCCCCAGTTGTCCCTTGTTGCCCTCTGACTTCTGGCCTGGCTTACATGACACACCATGGTTGCAATTTGGGTGCAGAGCTTGTTAAGCATTATTTGAGGCTGAGATAGGAAAGGGATGATGATGATGGTGATGATAGGACTGGAATTCAGGAGGTCCAAAGTAAATTCCTGCCTTATCCGGGGTTTCTTTGTGGGATCTTGGGCATGTGTCTTACACTAACCTGCCTGCCAGATGGAAGCAACATATCCCTGCCTTCCTGGAGCACTGATGATATAGCAATAGCACAACTACAAGAGTCATATTTACACCTGTAAGAGCAGCGCAGGACAGACTGGTCTCTTCTAGACATGCTACACTGAATATCACCCCTTGGGTATAACACTTGGGTATAGCAAAACTCTCTGCAGTCCTCTGTATCAGGTTTGCTTCTTTGAATGAATTCCTCTGGATGGTGGATTTAAAACAGCTCCTTATATCAGGATTTTCCAGGCTTTCTGACAGGGCGATTAATAGCAGCACAGGCATCATTACTAGGTTTTGCATGGCTCCTATTAAGAAACAATTGTCAAGATGAGACGTCATCTGAAGACTCAAGGTCTGAGTCTACAGGGTGCTAATAAAACTAATTGAACAGAGTTCAATTAAGAATTAAGAGTCTTTGAGAGGACAAGACCTTTCCTTCTGGCAAGTGCAGGCATTTTGCACGTGCTGTTCTGACACAGAAACAGAAGCAGTGAAGTGAAGAAGGCTGCTGCTGCCCTGGCAGAGAGTGGTTTGGTCCACGTGCCCCAGCCACCTTTCCATGTCTGCAGCAGACAAAAGCACCTCCCATCTCAGTATGCTCCCGTGTTAATGGTAGGTCTTCTTGCCAGGAACGAGCCATGAGGAGCAGAAAGTTTGCTCCTGCCTCTGCTACATTTGGTGCTTTGCTTTCACAGGTCAGGTAACTTAAATTCCAATAATATTTCCCCTGTGATTTCTTGGGCTGTGGCATCAGCAGGTGTGCATAAATGCTGAGGGAGAAATGCTCATAGCACACAAGTTTGAGGTTCCGGATGTGCTTCCCATTACACTAATTGATGGCTGACAGTGCTGGCAAGATAAGGTCTAGAGATCAATCTCAGAGTGAGTTCATTACTCTGCCATTCAGGAGCTTGGGTAAATTGCTGTCACTGGTTTCAGCTCAGGAAAGGACCTCAGGAGACTGGTATCTCCGTGCTGGATGCGAGGCATAATGCGTGGAGACGGAGGACGCTGAAACACTGCGGGTTGGGTGTTGGTGGGCATTAAAGGTGTGGTCAGCAGTTCTCTGACCTCTACCAGTGTCCTGCAGTGGGCAGCAAATTGAATTCCGCCCTGCAAGTAGCAGAAAGGTGGGGGAAGCATAAGCATCATGAAGAAATGAGGAAGGGAAATACAATATACAGGAAATGAAATATACAGGTAATTTTTATTCCAGCTTCTAAAGGTGCCTGCAATCATGCCCTGTGTGTGTGTGTCTCTCTGTCTGCTTTTGCATACCTCTGTCAAGTTTACCCTTCCCTCCCATCACGTTTTGATTCATGGTGTTTTCTAGAGGAACAGAGGTCTCAAGAGTGCCTGTCAAGAGGCCTCAAGACAAAGGAGAGGCCGCGTTCCCCTCACGATGGTGTAAGAGGCGCTCAGCGCTTATTCAACAGAAAGGCTTCCACGTGGGAGGGGAGAAAAAGTGAGAGAGCAAATGGATGCCCAGGTTGCAGAAATGCTCGGGTTAAAGGTTATATGAAGCCATAGCTGACTATTATCACCACACTCAACACTTTTTGCAGCCCATGGTATATTACCAAAAATGCCCATGGTATATTACCAAAAATGAAGTATACTGTTTTGCAGGAATTAATAAGGTCAGATTAAATGCACATAATTTCATTCCGAGGCTGTCGGATGAGAAGATGGAGGTATAAACTTCTGGAGGGGAAAGAGAACGAGAAGAGGAAAAGGAGGCTAACGAGTTATTTTAGGACTTTAGGCCTGGTGCTGAATTTGTTGCTTATGTTCTCTCTCGATAAGGATGATGTGAGCTGTTTGCACTACTTCGAGATGCCACACCCCGGTGTTACAAGGGCTGCCTGGGAGGTTTGGAAGAAGAGGGCTTTGGGATGAACTCCACCTCCCAAGGTTCAAACTGCTGGCTGGAGGGGATGCTCAGGGGCACGTGCTCGCTGAGCCCAGGTGGCTTTGTAGTGGTTTTCACTGATGTGTGGCATTCAAGTGGTAGACTTTGGAGTCTGAAAAGGGATTTGGATGCTTTTGAACTCTATCTAAATATTATTTATGTACAGTTTTGTGGTTTCAGAAGGTTCAGGGAAAACAGTTTACCTTTGAAGAGCTTTAAAACCGACCTGTCAGGTGTATGCCTTTTCTTCATTTGCCCTTGCTCTCAAAGGGTTGTAGAAGTTCTGCAGATAGGTGAGGAGGCCAGGGGCCTTCAGCAATCTTTATTCACATTTGCAGCCTCAACCATAAAGGTTCCTCTTCTCTGGGGGATTTACGATCTCTGAAGGGAAGGGACAGATAAGGAAAGGAATACGATAAAGTGATGGCATGGGAAAGTTTAGCTGTGTCCTCCTCATCCAGCATCTTCTGGCTTCATCTCACTCTGCTGTTAATTTTCATGTTTATATTTGGCATCTTTCTGAAGTGCTTCTCATCACAATGGAAGCACAAATCATGTTAATTAATGAGAGCAGCAGCCAAAAAATGGAGCTAGCACTTTGTCATCGTCAAGGGCTCTTGAAAAACTTGTCCTTGGCGTTGTTTCGGCTGAACAAAAATTAGAGGCATAATCATTATTAGATTTGATCGACTTGATATTTCTTTCTATTACACTGATGAAAACTGTATGACAGAAATCCTTAGCCTTGTACAACCACATTGCCACATCCACATATTGCTAAATAGCTGAGCACCATCTCCTTGACTTAGCCATATAGCTCTGAGGGCGTTGAAATGTCTGAGGTAGTCCACAATGGCTCTGGGATGATGGAGGAAAAACCCCTTCCTGTTGATGTAAAATCTCTGTCAGGCATGGAATGAGGATACGAAGCTGTGAATCACTGCAGCACGGCCAGAGAACCCGTACGTGCTAAACCTTTGGTGGCTTCTCATACTCATCTGCAATCATCCGATGACTACGAATTTAAATGGCCCTCTTTCTAACCTCAGATAGCAGCTCCTGCTGTTCGTTATGGGATGCTGCTCCCCCAGCCACACACCAGCAGTGAGCCATGCTCCAGGAGACAACGAGACTTCTTCGGTGATGAGCAGGCACCAGCGCAGCCTAGAGAAGCTCACCTCAGCAGAGACAGGTGTAACGGGCAGAGCTCTCCATGGAGGCTCCCTTCTGTATCATTACATCCTTGAGCCCGACAACACACTGTTGACAGGTCCTTTAAATCTTAGCGAGTACTTTCCCAGCCTCAATATTTTTTCCTGTAGATGCGATCTTGCTCACCCTTGCACATGGTATAATGACACTGAAGCCATTTCTGAACTTCAGATCAGAAGGGACAATATTGGAGTCACAGGGTATCTGCAGGACAGGTCTGCTGCTACTATTCATCTCACCCTAATACACTTTCTGCTAGTTCAGAACGTGGATGGAGAGGGAAAAAAGTTATTCACCTCCCCTCCTGCCTCTTCTCTGTCTTTGGTTTGTTCTCACTCTCATGCCCTGTCTTCCAGCAGAGATATGAAGGTTGTGCGATGCTCCTGGGACTGTTTGTCACCACAGATCATCCTCTGGGAAAGCCTAGGAGAAGCTAATGCTGCAAGTTCATGTGTGGACACCAGTGGGTGATGGTTTCCATCATGTCCCTGGTGCTGGTGCATGCATGTACATGTGGTGTGTGTGCATATGTGTACATGTGTGTGCACGCTCACATGGTGGCTGGGGAGTTTCTGTGTTTAAAGATGGAAAAGTTACATTGTGAGACCATCTGGCTTGGGAAGAAAATGAAAAGAAGAACTCAGAAAATATGGATCCTGGTACACAGCTAAAGATTAAGAAAAAAAAACAGTAGGAAAATGAGAGGTATCTGGTGTTATTATCATCTGACCCCATGTTGGGAAGGAGCCCAGAGGCTTGCTCTTAGGGCTCACGCCCTCAACTTCCTCCGGCTGGAAGAAGCTGAGCACGGGGCAGGCGGCAGGGTTCGGCACACCTTGGCACCCCGGCCACCACCCCACGAGGGGTTCGGCTGCCGAGGCTGTGTCCTCGCCCCCCCAGCTGTGCTCAGCACCATTTGGGCCCCTTTCTGCCCCTGACCCCTGGCCTCCTCCAGCGCCCGGCCACTGCCTCCCGCCTGGCAGGGTGAGGAATGGCCGCGCAGGGCCGAGCAGCTGGGAGCGGTTATTAACCGGGCCTGGCACCGGAGCTGAACTATCGGCGCATCCGGGCGGCTCGAATCGTTCTTAATTATGTTTGTGTTTTATTGTTTTCATTTTGCGCTGCTGCTGCTGTCGGTGCATCCCCACGCTGTGCGTCTTCCTTCCTTCCAGCCCGGGGTAATTGCTCCTCGTCGTGCTGGGTTTGCCATTTTAATTTTTTATCCTTTCTGTTACTTTCTTTCCCTGATTATTCGGTTATGTCATTCCCATTTGCCCTGACATTTCAATAAATTCCCTGCCACATTATCCTCGTCCCTGGAGCTGCAGCTCAGCCTCTTCCAGCGCCTCCTGCCTCAAAGCCGGCTGCAAACCAGCCCCGGGCCGCCCAGCCTGGGGACAGAGTGCCCCCTGCCGCCACGCTGCGCCGTGTGCCGGCAGGTTCAGGTTTTATTTTTTATTTTTTAATTAAATTTTATTTTATTTTAAAATTCATTTTATTATTTATTTTCTTTTTTAATTTTTATTTTTCTTTTATTTTATATTTTACTATTTTATTATATTTTATTTCATATTTTATTATTAATTTTTATTTTATTTTTATTTTATATTTATTTTATTTATTTTATTATTTTATTTTATTTTATTTTATTTTATTTTATTTTATTTTATTTTATTTTATTTTATTTTATACATATGTATTTTTTATTTTTATTTTTTATTTTTTCCCCTTTGCAACACCTTATCCCACGCTGAGCTTCTGGCCGGGACACTGAGCTGTGCCCGGTGCCAAGCCTTGCTGTAGGGTTACAGCTTCAGCCAGCACCCAACAGCAGCCGGCAGCTTGAGATAAAGGGGCTGGGGAGGTGGGGCCTGGCCATGAGGATGGCCTTTGTGGCAGCCGTGGGGCATGGCTTGTTGCTGGCGGAGGTGTAGGATGGGTGACAGGACTACAATGCTCTCGTGAATGACACTCTCATATCCTGCTGGTTTGTAGGTTCAGCAGCACTCGCCCTGTCAGCACGCTCTGAAGCAAGATCCTAACAAATGTTTTGGTGAGCTTGAGCTGCAGGTTGCTGTGTGAATTGGTCCCAGCGGCCACGTGTGTGTGCAGTGCTTTCTAAAGTTTGGTTTGGTGACTTCTGCCCCTTGAAAGGCAGACCAGGGGCTGTGGGCCAGCCCTTCACGCTGCCACTGGTCTCGGCACAGGGGAGGCTGTGGCTGAACCTGTACCGGGGGACGCATGAGGGAAGCTGGCCGCCCATTCGAGGGAGGTATGGCCCCATATGGTTCATTTGTAAGTATAACACTAGGCTTAAGGTGAGTTAGCAAAATTACGCAAGCCTTTGTTGTTGTTACTGTGATTAGCCTGTATTCATACATGAGAAGCGCCGTCTTCCTTCAAGGAGCTCCTTTTAGTTTGTAGTGAAGTCCTGGTGTGTTGAGGAGCTGAGCCCCAGGAGCCTTGCCCTCTGTCAGGCCTGGCGGTGGTCTCCGGAGGACAGAAAACTCGCATGCAGGTCCCAGCGCTGGAGGCACCCGGCTGCCCTGTGGCAGCCTTGGAAAACACACAGGCTCCGCACAAGGCCCTCCCAGCAGCCGACTAACACTGTGCAACGAAAGCCCCCAGCATCCACGCATGTTGTGCAGGAAGGGAAGATTTCTTGTCTCGGTTCAAGGCTTTCCAGGGCTGGACGTGTGCAGGGTGCAGTGCAGGAACCAGACAGAGCCCGCACCGCTCCCTGCTGCCCGCTCGCTTACACCGAGGACTTTTCTGGCTGCAGGTGCCAGGTAGGCCCTCCCCAGGGAGATGTGCACTGCTGCTGTCATGCTGCCTGCCTGCGGCCACATGAGGCTCCCCTGAAAGAAGGTGAGACAAATGACAAAAAGCACAGCTGAGTGACAGCACCGGGCTTCCCAGTGAGCCCTGATTTGAGTTTAGCCCAGATCCTTCACTGGGCAGGCAGCGGGTGGCTGTAAGTGACGATGACTAAACTCCCCTGGCTAAACACAAGACCAGCGTCTGTTTTCAGCTGTGCTAACCCGGCCGTTTTGGGTGTGCTCCTCCGAGGGGACTAAGGGGTCCCTGCTCCAAGCCAGGCAAAGAGGTCCCAGTTCAGACCTTGTGGAGATGCGGTGTTATTAAATAACTCATGTCATCTGTCTCTTGGGGCCCTGGTGCGCATGTTACGTTGCCATTCATCCATGTGTTTTCTCTTTCCCAGAGCATTGTGCAGTTGGCCACCAGGATGCCACATCCATGCACGGACCTGGGTTGCTTCCTGGGGCTTCTGCACCAGCGTTTGGGCCACAGGAGGAGGAAGGGGACACCAAGGGGTACCCAAGGATCTCCTCCAGATCCTCCCTGTCCTGGACTACACAGGGACCAAGTAAGTCTCCAGCCTAAGTCAGAGGCAATCTTCAGCTGCAAGTCAGCAGGAGAAACCACACAGGGGCATAATGGGGGGCATTAGTGCCAGCCTCGTTTTATAAACCATCACCACTTCCCACGCCCCACAGCCTTCAGTATCTCCATTCAGGTAAACGAAACACAAGACAGCAGTCGCTCTGGCAGCAACCACCTGAAGTTCCTCCTCCGGGCAGAAGTAGAGGCTCTCCAGGAGAGCAGTGCAGTTTGTCCCATAACCACAGAGCCTACTCTGGGATTCAGGGCAGCCAGACGCAGTTATTTCCATAGCTATAGGCAAATGAAATGCAGAGCAGCAGAGACTCAGCCCTCTGCTGTCGCAAGCTCTGCATTAAAAGCAGAAGTGGTCGGGCTTGTGTACGCTTGCAGCAGGTAGCAACTGCTCTGCGAAGGGCCCCGATATGGCAGCGCAGCATTTGCACAGACTTTGTTAGAGAGGCCAGATCTATTTGCCCCTGAGCATCCACAGCCTTGTGGGCTCCCTTGTGGGCTCCACCGACATCTGCTCAGCTCCTCTCTCTCTTGCTGGTGACACCGCCGTGTCCTTCACCACCTCTCCTGCCTGGCAAAGGCAGCCCCAGCAGGGTTTTCCCAAGCTGCCCACTGCCAAGGGTGGGCATCTCCAGGCTCTTGAGCTGTCTGCATGCTCCTCTCCCCCTTCCTCCCCATTTCGACCATAAAATCAAAAAAAAAAAAAAAAAAGGTATTCAGTGATTAGGGATCATGCAGCTGCCTGCTGCACTCATCAAAGAAAAGGAAGTGCCAATTATTTCCTGGTACAAACTGTTTCTGTAACTGAACTGAAGTGAGCTTTGATTAATGTTTATTCCCTCCCACCCCATGTACAAGCAGTCACTCACAAACTCCAGGATGAGGCAACTGCCCACACCCTCCTCTCTTCATACTTTCACACCACCACATTAATACCTTTGTTTCCTTGCAAAATTCACCATTTCCTTGTAGAGTGCACGCAGAGCCCGGGGAGCGGGGCAGGGGCAAGTTCACAGCAGCGCTGTCACCTCCAAGCTCCACACGAACCAATAGTGAATACCCATGTCCCAGAGCATCCTGCCAAACCGGGAACCTCAGCTCATGGAAGTTGTGGGGTGGAACTGGATTTTTACTGGGAAGCTTCTTCCAACGGCCAATGTGTTGTGTTAAGAGAAAAATTACTTTTGGGCTGTCAGCAACATCACAGCTGAAGCTGAAGAGCCCTGCCCTAGGGCCTCCCAGGCCCTGGGACCTTACACAGCTCATGGCCCTGCTCGGGGGGAATAGGACATGGCAGCTCCAAGGACAGCCACACAAAAAAGCCTCCACAGAAAGCCTGCAAGGGAGAAACCAAAAAAGGGTGTTTTTTTGTTTTCTTTTTGCTATTATTTTTTCCAGTGTTAGTAGCTGCAGTTTTGTTTGTTTTGATTTTGGTTTGTTGTTTTCCTTTAAAACACTGATAGATACAATGCTTTCTGGAAAAGCTTCTCTTATCTCCTAAAACAGTAAACACTTCAAATTAGGAAATCACACTGGGAAAAGAAAAATGAAAAAACACACCAAACAGACCTTCTCCCTTGGTATGCTATTTTCCACCTAGTTCTCTCACAACCCAGCTTTAAGACTGCTTTTACCAAAAACTAAACCTTGCGTCTTTTTTCCAGTTACCAAGTTATATTCTTGAAATGCAGTGAAGGTGTTTAAATTGCTATTTTAATGAAGTAACCCCAAAAGGCCGTTAACTGTAGTAAATGCAGTGCAGTAAACCCCATTCAGCCCCCTGCCCAGACCCATACCGGAGGAGACCCACACACGGTCCCCCAGTCACCGTGGTCCAGCGCAGCCCCTGTGACCTTACAGCAGCTGCTCTGTTCATCTCTGCGCCTTGTCCTCTCCTCCCGGTTTTGTACAGAAAGATGCAAAGAACACAGAGACACGGTTTAGCTTGCTGACATAATGCCCATATTTAATCTTTTAAAACAAGAACAAAATCAAGAATAAAATCAAGAATAAAAATTTCATTTAAGTCATACAGTACATTAATCTTTCAGCAATGACCCAATCTACAGTACTCGAATGCCTGGCATGAAGTCTATTATCTCAGCGTTTAACAAGTGTATAACCAGTGACACAGTAAAAGAAGAGCTCACAATACATGGCTAATATGATGAGTTTAGATTTTCTTCTACGAGTCCAGCGAGGGTTTGTAATACGCGGGTCACTTTGAAAACGTACTTTAATCCACTTTTTTGGTTCAGTCAATCTGTGCGGGGCTTTTCTCTGTTACACGAGTTTTTCCATTATGTACAGGAAGATTCATTTCAAATGAAATTGCACAAGTTAGAGTATCTATCTATAGGCATACATGGTCAATCTAACTAAAATTTAATAAGCGGTAATTACTCAGTCCTGGTTATACATTCCTAAAGGCTTAATAATACAGTTTTAAAAGAAAAGAAAAAACAAAACAGAACACAGTTGTAGGGTGGCAACCTCTGTAAGAAGCCTCCTTCCCTCCTAAAACAACTGAGTGTTTTTACTTCCTGCATTTGAAATGGGGTCTACAAAGAAGTCATTTCAGCTCCTAGATAATGCAAAACATGTGACTGTGTCCTTTCTAAAGTCTGAATGGTTCAATGCATAATTCAGTGAAGCTCTCATACAAATAATACTGGTAGGATGCAGACTGTTAACAGAAATTAGGACAATATGCCCTGACGGCATATTTGGATAGCAAAACTATGGGTGTTCAGGGGCTAGGATCCAGTGGTTAAAGCAGCTTCAAGCAGGACAACCCTCCCTGCGGTGCTGAGGAGGGGAAAGGGCGCGCTCCTCTGCTTCAGCCAAGGCTGAAGCTGAATTGTCTCCAGCTCCCTTCTGGAGGACACCTGCCCCTGCCTGCTCTCCACCCTTGGGCAGGACGGCTTACCAGCTTCCGAGGGAAATCCTGCAGAGCCACGGTGACCCAAAACCCTGGCTCCTGACGCTGGCGGGCAGGGGAAGGGCTGCGTCTGCTCCAGCTGCACCGCAGGACTAAGGGTCCCTTGAGTTGCTGCTGCTGGGGAGCTGCTCCCGCTCGGCCAGCGGGAGCCCTGCGGAAAGAAGGCTGCCTGGCTGTGGCCGCAGCTGCTGCGCACGTCTAAATGCAGGAACGAACGAACAGGAGATGCCTCTCCGTGGAGTAGTGTTACCAAACGTGAAAGACCCAGAGGGCTTAACCTCTCGGGTAAGTTAACTAAACACAAGGGTAACAGAACATCACCTTCTCACATTAGCAAAACAAACGTAATCAGCTAACACAACTGCTTTGACTTTTTTTAATCTCTTTTGTGGCGTTGGGTCCTGCTACAAACGGAGAAAACCCACAGACAACCGCCTTCCTAGGTGGGAAAGCAGCAGAATCTTAAACCTTAAGGATCTGCTTTGTAATTTGCTACTGGCATAAACAAAATAAGTCCCATTTGTTTGTGTTTTTTTGTTTTTTAAGAAAAAAATCCAGACCATCCAGTGCACCTTCTCTGCACATACACACACACACACACACACCCCGATGGAGAGCTCCAGAAGAATAGGCATGGGAACCACAAAGCTCAAACTGTGAAGAGACATGGGCAATCTCCCATTTCTATATTAAATTCTCATTTAGCAATGAAGCAGCAAAATGACACATGGTAAGAAATAAATGGTCACAGAACACACATACACCCAAATGCAACCATGGGTTGGTTTTTAACATTTTTTTCCTCAAATGCTGTTATTCATCTGATAGTTTCTTTCTGGCTGTGCTGAAGTTTTTGAAGAGCATCTGGTGCTTCTTTAACCATTATCAGAGTGTACGAACCTCAGTGGCCATGGACAATCAACCTCAGTAGTGCCACGAACAACCACCTCCACTTGAGATTCTCTACAAAGCCTTTCTAGAAGTTGAATCTGACTGTGCCCCTTTGGTGCCACTCTTTTTTTTTTTTTTAAATTAACAAACACAGCGTATTAATGCAAATTTGACTTTTTTTCTAAAAATTAGAAATGCTCAGATTATTAGTTCAGCAATATGCAAAGTGCATCTATTTGGTTCTTTCCATAGATCGCCTTCTTTCGTAAGTTTAAATTCCTTCACAGTTTAAAATATTGTGAAGAAATTATATGTATACTTTATGTATAGAACTATTTATATACATACACGTATATACACACAACTCTGTACTTTATATAGTCATGAACACCCATTACTTAGCTATTTATAGTATATACACATGGCATGAACACACGCTCTGTGAAGAGTTGGTGCAGGCTGAAATCATTCCATCAGGTTTAATGGAATAACAACAGTGAAATCATGAGTGAGTTATCAAGAGACACAGACATACATATATTAGATAAGGGAAAGACCAATTAAATCAGCTCTTCCATTTTCCTATTAACACAGGATTGTTCCCCCCCCATTCCCACCTTCCATATGCTCACACACAGCTATTCTGCGTTCAGTTTACATGAGAGGGCAGTGGTGGTTCTACTTCCAAGTGAAAGAACAGTCCATATTTACTCAGGCTTATTGCAACCTCTTCTGCAAAAGTGCAGCACAGCTGGGTCTGGCCATCCTGGAGGACTCTGAATGCTGCGCTGTTGTTAGCTGAAAGCACCTGCTGAAGCATTATTGCATGGTTATGGAACAGCTATCAATTGCTCACAGTCTGTGAACTCCCTCTCCGACAAGTGGTACAACTGTATAAATACATATTTTAGCACAAAACAGTTTAACACGAGGCAAGTCCGGGTACGAATGAAACCTAAAGGCCTATGGGTGAACTTTAAAGGCCAAGAGTTCTTCAGAGTGCATGTTGTTTAAGGAACGCAAGTCGGGTAACTTCAGAAGAAGTTTTGTGAAAATAGAGGCTTCATTGGGGTGATTTTTCATGATTAAGGTCCTTAATGCACGGATTAGTGTTTCCTGAAGTGCCTCCACAGAATTGACATTTTCTATTCCAGAGCGATCTAAAGAAAAGAAAAGAGGGGGGGGAAGAGAGAAGGAGAGGAAAAAAAAAAAAAGAGGACTGAACAGATGTAGCTTGCAACATAAAGCCACTGTAAGAATTAATCCATTAGCAAATGAACAATTAAAACACATATACCAGAAGCCTTTTCAAACACTATTTAGCATCAACTATGTAAAGTATCGAGTTCACCATGTTGAACTGGTGGCATTCAGTCACCCTTCCTGTAATCACTTACCCACATTTCCAGAAAAGGACAGACTGAAGCATGCACTTAAGTGTTTTGCTGAATCATAACTTTCAACACAAAGAAGAGACAGGACACTTTGAAGTAGACTTTACAAGTAATTCTCAAGGCAGGACACAGAACCCTAAACTTGAGATTCACCTTTGGTTATGGAAATCCCACTCAGGACAAGTCATGCTTGTTCTTGCACAATGGGATCCCCAATGGCAAAGAAGTACAAGCCTTGACATGAGTGGACAGTATCTCTGAGTGTGTTCTGCAAGCAATGACTAAATGAAACACAACGCACCCAAAAATCCCCAGCAAAAGGAAAAAAATTCAGTATCATGAAAAATAATATATCTTCGCATACTGCACTCACCTTGCTTCTGAAGCATCTCTTTCAAGAAAGCTGTATTTAAGTACACGCCTGTTTTCCTTAGGTGGAAGCAGTAGCTTAAAACGATAAAGTTTAAGCAAGATACCTCACCTACTAATCATGCACAGTAGCTGTTTTTTCCAGGCTGTAGCCAGCTGCTCTTAAACTCCATGGAAATTCAGCAGGACCCACACACGAGTGACAGACACGAACATAAATGTACTTTGATGCGTACGTGTACTTAACCACTGGGACACAGCATTACAACAGCTTCCTGGTGTAGCACTGAGTCAAATCATACAGTCAGAGTGGGAATCCCTGCCTTACGCTGTCAGCACCAACCTGATCAGAGTTCTCAGGTGAAGAGAATCTACAGAGTCCTCCCGGACTATTCGGTGCAGCTCCCTACCACTGTGGGAAGAAGCATTATATAATCCACTTAAGGATCCATCTTAAAGCAGTTATCCTTTTTTTTTGTTCCTGTAGGAAGATGGTTCCAGAACTTTTCACTCTAACAGTTAGGAACCTCGATTAACGTCATGAAACGACTATTAGCATCCATTCCACTCTTCTGTAGAAATCGTCTATTAGGTTTGATAGCTGCTCTTCAAGAGAGAGTGTGTGAGATCATGAGCGAAAAGAAACTTCTCTGCCTTTGTTATGGAAACTATTCCTCTTGCCCCACCTCGGCAAACCCTCTAGCTTTGCTCTGCCCCGAGCAGGGATGATGACATTTGCATGAAGTTTGTCAGGTTGACTTTTCCTCAAGAAATCTGTACAATGACATCAGTGCTTCCTCACCTCAGCAAAGCCAGTCCAGACTTTCCTGGTTGCCTCGGGTGAGTTGCTGTAACCTTCTTGGCTCAATAAATCTAAGTTTTTCTTCCCCCTCTCAGTCTATTTCTGGTTGCTCCCAACGGCCAGCTGAAGGTTTCCTTAGTGCTATCCAAATAGGAGAATAATAGAGGGTGTGTATTTTATATTCTACCACAAAGCATCACCCTCAGTTAAAGAGATTATCTGGTCTCTAGACCTGCACGAACCACATTCTTTCAGCTTTGCTTCCATCACACTTCCTCCTTCAGTGCCAGCGATCTGTCCTGCCACTTCTCCTCCATCTTCAACAATCCCAGCTAACTGAAGCCAGAGGTGAAGCATTCATTTAGTTTTGGAATGGAACCAATGTAATTCCTCAACACCACCAGAAGCACTTCCATGGCTTCGCTTCTAGGCCCTGGTTCTTCTTTCCTTGCCACTTGGCACCAAAACAAGGGTTCTGCACAGTTACATTCCTTGCTACTACCGTGCTTCTTCATCCTGCTTATTCTCAATGTTCCTCATAGGAGCGATTATTCAACCAGCGTCGTGCAGAAATGCTTCAGACAAGTCTTCTCCCTACCAGCATTATTTAGAGGTTTATGAGTGCTTCTTTTTTTCCTCCATTTACATTTTTATAAATACAGTTTAAGCAAGTTAAAATCTTTTAAAAAGATTTTTAAATAGCACAGCACAGAATTTTAGTCTGGATCACTTAATGAGCATTCAACAATCACACATTCCTGTCTGTTTCTGGAAGTGATGTGAATCTTGACTACCATCCTTTTTATCTTCTCTTTGTAACTTTCATTCTGATATGAAGTAGACATACATGAAATAGACATCTTACTAGCCTTACCGTTCTACCTTCAGTTCGTCTTCCAGCTACAGCATCTTTTGCCTTTGTTTGCATCTCCATGTCATTTTCTCTAATGCTGTACCCTCAAACTCTTCCTCCTCCTTTAACTGAGCTCCTCCTCCACCACATGACAAATGACTCCCTGGGTCATGCTTCTCCCTGAGGGGTAGGGTGCAGAGGACCTGCCTTTAGAGATCCACATCAGCAAGTGCACAGTCCTACAGGCCCTTTCTACTTCTGGCAAGCCCCTCACACTGCAAGCATCTTCCCCAGGAATGCCACAAGGTTCTTCCTTTTCCCCAAACTCTGTCAGGGGGCGCTTCTCAGGCATACGCTCAATTATGAAGATTGCTCAATTACTTGTGGAAGTCATGACTGTGGCATTTTGATTCTATTGCAAGCGACAATGTAACATTGGTCAGAATGTTGTTGTATTCCTTGCGTGTTCTGAAATTCCAGTGACAGCCAAGGTTACCACTGAGCCTGAAACACCGCACAAACTCAGCTTTGGGCCCAAACATTAAAGACCAATGAAGCTGTACTTTATAAAATTCTGTAAACATCTTGTGAAGAGCTCCAGTGAAGTGGTGATCAGACTCCAGACTGGGTCCAAAGGAAGCTAAGACAGGCAGCACAAACGTCCAAAGCCATAATCTGAAGAAACCTCAGCAGCTGCGAAAAGCCTAAACACCAAACACCTCATCTTTATGTCCTGTTCCATGGCTCTGACACTGTGGCTGTGTACCTGCCTAGAAGTGTTCAAGCTAGATACCATCCTTCAGCTAAGTTGTACTGAGAGCCAGCAACAGCATGGAGCAGTGCTTAAATGGCTGGGGGGGGGAAGAGAGGCCCTGTGCTAGAAGGACACCTAACAGAGCAGAGACAGCACTTACACTCAAAAGAGGCAGTACAGACACCGTGATATTCTAGGGCCCTGCAGCTGAGCAACAGGAACGGCTGTGGCCTAGTTACGACATTGCACAAGGAGGGCGGAGGCCCAGTTCTCAGTCCTTACTTTGAAGGTTGTCTTCAGTTCTTGTCAATTTATTTTTGGAACAATACATGTAAAGCAGAATCTGGAAAAGCAACCAAACCCCCAGATTTCTGCCCGCTACCTGAACATTTTCACTAAAAGACTAAGATGCCACACTTCCTTCACGCTACCTTTCTTTCCAGCTTTGAAGCTTGCAGTCTCCCTACCACCCACTGCTCATTACCACCGCTTACAAATTGAAGGGGCTACAGCTGCTGCATCCTCTGCTGTCAAATTTCAGTAAGGCCATGCACGATGCTGCTAGACTGAACTGTTCCACCTTGTGTACAGAGGCTTCATGTGCCTACAGCACCGTGCCTGCAGTGCCCCTCCCCGATAACAGACACGGGCCTACACCACTCACGTTGAAAACCACTTGGCCAAGAGGTGAATATCTCCCAGACACTGGCTTGTTGTATAATGGGCACTGCCAGCATTCCTCCTAGCTACCTCTAGAGAGCTCCTTATCCACCAAGCAGGGATTCTGCATCTTGTATTCCAGGCATTATATGCAAAGCTAATGTGCCTAATGCGAGGCTTTAGATAATACTACAGAAGTAGGTGCTTAATCCTTCTTTGAATCCAGGCCAGGGTGTTCTGTATATCCAGGGACTGAAACAAGATACGAGGCTGGTGGAGATGTTAGTGGATTGGCAGACCTTCAGCTGTCAGAAGTCACGATGCACATAAATAGGGCTTTCTTGCTGACATAGGCAGAGATCAAACCGTTGGATTTAGACTTAAGTAAGATACACAGAAGGCTTCGATGACCATACTCGGAAGTAAAAATACCACCTTATCCCAAGACTTAGGCTGTTCAAGTCAGGAGTAATTTCATTGATGCCGTCCTGTGAAACTTAGATGAGTCAGGGAAGAGTCAGACAATTAGCTCCTAAATAGCCATTGGGCAACTATGCAATGTATTTTTGAATTCTACAGAAAGCAGAAGGAAAACACAAGCCCCTTGACACATTTTTCCAAAAGACCGTATTAGCCATAACAGATAAGCAAAAAAGCAAATTATAGGCTACTAGTAGTGTGAAACCTACTAAATTGGACTTAGGCCTGAAATAACAAGATATATTATTTAAAGAAATCTTTTAGTAGAGAACCATATTCAAAATTTAGCCAAGACGTAAATTACTCTTCTCTCCTTACCAGCAGATACCAGGACAACCGCTGTAAATAAACTCATCTCCTCATCGCTAAGTTGCAGGGCATTTAGTTTCTCACTGAATTCAAACATTGAGTTGAGCAGATCACCAGCTCCCATCGAATGCAAGTCGTCCACACTGTACTTCTTTCCACTGAGGAAGGTGACAGTACGCTCCTTTGCATCAAACAAAGATGCAAACCGTACCATCAAAACCTGGTGGAGGAAGAGACAAAAACAAAAAGCAGAGAAATAAAGGTGGATTTCTCAAAAAAAATAATTAAGCAATTTAACATCATTCAAAACTGCCTCATTCTTACTGACCACTGTACAAGCATTCTGTATAGAAACTCCCAGCATGCTGTCACGTTGTAGGAAACAGTGCAAGCTCTGCCACAGTGGTATTAGAGAAACGAGCAAAAAGCTTCGGGAGTGGATGCAGGAAAGGGGCTATAGACCATGAAAGGGAGGAAAATTAAAATTTAAGCCTCAGACAGCCTGAGCCATGAACACAATGCCATTCATAAATATGCAAGGAGGACAACTTGCTTAAGCCACTGAACAGCCAAAGGCATACAGAGCATTAGAAGAACTGTTTTCTTGGCCACACTCAGGAGCAGCAAAGTAAAGGTATTGAACCAGATTCTTGTTTGGTGTAAAGTGAAGCAGCTCCATTGAAACAATGCTTATTTACACCACCTGGTGATCTGGCCCACTAGGCATTCTTTGGGAAAGTACCATGCTGCATCACTGTTTCCACAGGAATGTTAATGAGCTCTGGTAGAAAGGAGCCACATGTACAGCCTTCAAAAGGCTACAGAAGCGGGGCTTGAAACGGCACCTGGTCTGTAGCTGCAGCTGGGAATACCCCTTTGGTACAAGCACCTGGGCTGGAGCAGTTGACATGTGCTGAACTTACCCCTCTGGGCTGAAATTTCTCTTGTGGTTTCTCAGCCGTATTGTGAAATGTTTCCCTGTGGAATGGCTTGTAAAGTTTCATTTGCTCATGTTCAACAACCTCATTTACATTTTCAAGGTTTAAGTTGCATACAACAGCCTTCTTATTTGGAGAAAGTGAACCAACTGGCACTGGTTAAAACTTCAGACTTGCTGTACCTTCTTGGCATGAGTCATCTCTTCTCACTTATGCTACATAACTGCATTAATTTAAATGATGTTTACTACAGATGAGCGAAGAACTGGGTTTTCAGAAAGACTAGTGCCTTTGACAAGCTTAAAAAACAGGAGGGTTCAGAAAAAAAGAAAAAGGTTTGAGAATTCAAACACCATTCATGCACATTACGTGACCTGATGCTAAATTTAAACAGCCACATGACATGCAGCAATCTTGATGGACGCATAAACACTATATATTATTCACCTTTGTCACCTAAGCTGTTTGTCTTTGGATGACACTTACTACAGGGAGCAGAAACGTAGGCTCTACAGAAGCCCTCAAAAATGCAACAAAAGGAGACTGGAAGTGCAGACAAAGCTGAACTCATGCATTAGCAGGGACCCACCGCTGTACACTCAACTTTCCCATTCAAAACACTATTCCCCTTACTGGAATGGGCTTTAGAAGCACAAATCACTAACTTTGGATAATGGCCGACCAGTATAAATGCTGATCTTCAAAACTGTAGCCCACGAAGCTGTGTTGATTTATTATAGGGCAAAGACCTCTCAGAGATTTCAGTGTCACAATTCTAACCCAAGGAAGCACAGTTTAGACTATGGTATAGCACGTGATTATTTTTTCCTGTTTCACCTCAAGCCAGACTCGTACTTGTGCATGCTGAGGACATACCTGATCAACCCTACCACCTGAACATAGCAACACAAGCACATAAAACTCCGCAGTCAAGTATTTGCTCACTTCCGTATCACCTGCAGCCAAATTACCAAGAGAGTCTGTACATAAATTGAGCCACTAGCCCCGTGGATCTAAGGAGCTTGATAGCTCTACCATTAATTACATTTGGGGTGGGGGAGGACCAGCTCAAGCCCAGCTGAGGATCTTACTTTAGGCTCATTGTTGCCCTCCTGAGCTGGCTCCCACACAAAGCCATGCAAATGCAACTACAATATACTGAGCTCCACAGTACTCCCCGTTCTAAGACGGGTTTGTAGCTTACACGTGTGAATATATATATAGCTATGCTGCTTCTGCACCCACACTGAGTCCATGCATCTTCTCATCTTCAAATGAATAAGCACTGCTTGAGCACGAGCTGCTGTTAAGCACAGTGCCAAGACAGCTACACGCCAGTGCCCGAGGGAGACAAAACAGGGTCGGAGGCAGGAGTTTTCTCAGGCTTTTCTATTAACATGCAAATGCTGGGATATCCTAGTTTAGTTACCCAGAAGACAGAAATGACCTTGTAGACACCAGGCTTTGAAGATGCTTTTGCTTCTACTGAAATGGTTTCATTAATCCTGTAGGTTTTATTCATTGCTCTGCAGCATTATCTTTTTGATGTTTTCTGTTGTTAAAATGCCACACAGGCCTCTAACTACAGGTACCAGCTCACTAACAGAAATCATTATTAGTGTTTCTTTTAAATGAGTGAATAGGGATAAGCGTGCAGCCAGACACTATTAATTCCCCTTGACATAGAAACCTTTTTATCAGCAGTGCTTGTAACCGGCAAATAGGCATATGAATGAAGGTTTAGAAAAGCTGGAGGTGAAGAAATGCCAAGACAAAACATTTTACTTGCAAGACATGAGGGTTTGGCTTTAACTTATATGAACAGTTAGAGCCTGATTTTCCACCCTCCACCTCCTTTGAGGACACAGGACGCTATTCTGCTTTGCAGAGGAGGAACCAACATTTTTGTGTAATGTTTACAGCAATGTAAGAGGCTGAGACTTAAGAAGTAAAAATACTGCCCCTAGCTACAGAAGAGTTTTAGATTTAAAGGTCAAGAATAACAGGAAAAAATACATGAGAGCTAAATGGAAATGTAAAGAGAAACTGACACACGCCAGACACCAAATCTTCCGGTATAACTTGTACCTTCCATCCTAACTATTATCCATTTTAGAACTGGTCTGTTTAAAAGACCCAACACATTACTAGAGAAACGTCTTCAGATCAGGTAAATACAAAATCCAGCATCGCTCTTTGAAAGCATAAGTCAGGTAAACAAGAGCAAAAGCATCAGCATCAGCAACCCTGCCCTCCCCAGAAAAGCATAGTAACACTGAATATTTTGGGCTCCATGTCATCTGGCCCTCTATGCTTAAATGTCAC
This sequence comes from Cygnus olor, assembly GCF_009769625.2. Classification (NCBI taxonomy): domain Eukaryota; kingdom Metazoa; phylum Chordata; class Aves; order Anseriformes; family Anatidae; genus Cygnus; species Cygnus olor. Next base: position 40,733,655 of record NC_049170.1, on the reverse strand, counting down.
ATTTGTATACCTATAAAATGTGCACGATACCTATAAATACACACAAGAGTCCAGAAGAGCAGTTAGAACCTTAAGTACAGGTCCCCTCACGAAGGTCACTAATTACAAAGCAGCACCAAGCCCTCTGGCATAATTTCCAGTTTACTACCACTAGTGCACATATACGTCATGACCACTAGTGGGTGAAACCAACCGTGAGGACCTGGTGGGATTAAAGTGGATGGTAAGCCAGGCTGCAGCTGGTACATGGTATTTACAGAGCTGCAGCAGGACAGTTAGCTATCAGTGTTACTGCCCTGGAAAACAATGGGGGCTTTAGTGATCCCCAGTTGCCACCAAAGGATGGGTGCTCCAGCAAGGGTATGGAACATCATGGAAGGAGGAAGGACATCCAGAGTGATAAATGCATTCCTCTATAAAAACGTTAAGTCAATGGACAGCTTTCTAAGCTATCCACCCTTCCAGATGCAGCCTGCTTCTCTCCAGGCTAAGCAAAGGTAGCTATCAGAATAACTGCTGCTACATAAAACCAAGAAGCTCCTCGTTAGTCATTTATTAATGCCCAGGAACGCGAGGGCTGAGTACTTTTCAGCTAGTTGGAAGAGAGCTCACCAATACCTGACCAAGCAGCACTGGACACCACCAGCTTAAGGAAAGCTCAGAGCTTTCGTGAACAAACTGGTGCTACCTGACACTACCCAGATCTATTGATTTTTGTTCTCAAGGGGGTCAAACTGACACACAGCTTGTCAAGTCGGCAATACACACACAGTGATCTCACCTCAAAGGTCCCGGCCTTCAGAAGGTTAACCTGGTCATGTTGGGAGAGATCTCGGAAACCCGGGATGCGCTTGGCGAACTCCACCACTTCCTTCACTGCAGGAGTAAAACTCAGGGAAAACTCTTCCCAGACTTCATGGCCAGACTTGTTTGGGTCCACGTGGGGAGTCTTACTCATCGGGCAGACCTAATATTTACAAAACATACACAGAAAACAACTCAAAGATATCGTTCCAAATATTGACAAACAGTTGAAAGAAACAGGTCTGTTCTTCAATAAAGTTTTGCAATAGCGCACAGAGGAGAAAAAAACACAGTATTTCTCAGTCAGCTCCCTAAACAACTGGATTTTCCCCCCACCTCCCTTCAAAAAAAGGAAAGCAATCAAAAAAGTCCATTAGCAGTCTGTTTCTAAACACTGTTCATGATGAAAGACTTGAGAGAATCCATGTTATTCTTCCCTGACCTCACTCATACCTGACACCTGGATTTCTCTTACTCGCATTATCACTGTAATCTCACAATTAATCATGATTTCAAAATCGATTGTAATCTCACAATCACTACTACATGTATTCTCATAGATCCTTCTTGCTTTGCACACACCTTAAGTAATTCAGCCAAGGTGACAAAGATGTCAACACCAGAGCAAGGAACCGAGCCTTGGTTTACTGAGTCACAGGCTTACACCCTCATTACCGAAGAGTCTTCCTATCCTAAATGTTTGCTTTTACTTGCACCACCAAGGTAGGACCGAGGAACTCGTGTTCCAGTTTTGCTCAATCACAGAAGATAAAATGCTCTCTCTTTTAAGCAAACTTACAGAAACTTTTCATAAGGAACTCTGAATACATTTAATGAGATCAAGACACATTCGTCAAGGCTGACTGCCAGGAAATTCCCTACATAAAACTCAGCCACGTGTTCTGAGAGACTTTCAGTTCTGCTTTATAAAACTTACATCTTTTAATGAAGCTTAACATTTTAATATTTATTTCACCTCTCATCAGGGACAAGAATTCCTTCAAGTATTCTTCAAAAGTATATTAAATGGTCTATGAAACCCTACATAATGTTAGTAAACCAAACAGAAAACAATTAAATAAATTAATAATTCCTTAGAGCTATACTGCATTTACAGGGCATCTTGAATCTGATAACTATCCAGCAATTCTTTGCTTGTTATGTCCTGAGATCCACCACAAGAGCATACTCAATGTGGGTATGTGTGTTTATTTTTAAGCAGAGAGGGAAAACTAGACAAACAGATATTTCTGTGTTGCCCCCCCCACGTATCAGTTATTAAATGGGCATTCAATGTGCAGAAGGCTCTCACCTTGGAGAATCAAGAGAACTGCAGATTTTTTTGGTTCACTTGTGAATCAGAATGTTATTTTGTGTTTCTGAGGACAACCCCGAAAACCAAATTATTACCTCTGGGCTGGAAGAGGATCTTTTCCATAAGCTTAAAATCACTCTGAATCAAAATGAAATGTTTTTCATTTGGCAGTATTTCTGACAGAAGGAAAGGTCCAGGCACATAACCAGAAGCAAGACATACACTAACCACCGCTGAAGTTCATGCAGGCATTGTTAAAAACATAGTACTCTAAAAATAAGGTATTTCTGTTTCAGCATCCCACTGTGGACCTGACACAAAAAACACCTCAGCTTCTCCTACTATGGCTGTTCATCCTAACCCTCATGGCAAATGGTCCTGAGGGGAAGCTGACACTTTTCCCCCTGCCGTGTGTTACGTCCACACTCTTGAGAGATCTCTTCCCCGGAGTCATTCCTATGGAGGAAGTTTTTGGCTCTCTTTGGGGAACCTGTTTCAGAAACGACTGTAAGCAGTACTTTTCTAAGCGTGCATGTCCAGCTGTCACTGAGCAAAAAATCAACCAAACAAAATAAAAACCGCCAACCCCCTGAACATCTGCCTCTGCACTGGTTCAGAGTCTAGTTACACTCCCTTACTGCTACTGACTCCTTTTGGTCAGATCCTGCTCTCCATGAATTCTCTGGCAAAACTCTCCTTAACGTCAGGGATGCAGCGGGGGCCTGCAGTTCTCTGTTTGATTTGGTTTTGTTTCCTTATTGCTGGCTACGTTAAAGCTCCCTGCAGCTGCTATAGGCAGGTCAAACTGACTGGTTGGGTCTCTACAGGCACAGCCACTCCCTGCCTGCCCACGCTGACAGGTTTAACCTCTGCTTCTCAGGAGTACCAAGAATGTTGTCATAATGACTCCACATACTTTCCCTGCAAGGAAGAAAGGTTGGGAACGATTACTATTTGCCACGGTGTAGTGCCCTGAGTCTGCAATTAGAGGTCAGAGCCTGCTAGGGATGGCATGGTCCACATCTGCCACGGTCAGAGAAACGCTGAAATCCCGCCTCAACACAAACAACCTTCAGAATGTGGAGATTTTTCAAAGGCCTGCAAGAACCTGTGAGGAACCTTTACAAACTAGGTAGAAGAAAAACATGGGGAGCTCAACCACTTCAGTAAGGTCAGGGGCTTGTGCTCCTCGACAGTAACACAGGATGAGGACAAGGATGTTATGTTCCCTCATCCCAGGCAGTTCCAATGATAAAAAGAAGGACAATCTATTTTAAGGGGCTTACAGAACTGCCTGCCTGAATGGCAGGGAAACAGCAGGTGCAAGGCAAAGGGGAGGGACCTTTGTTAAGGAAAGAGGAAGAAAAAAGTATGCAAGAAAACAGGAAGCATCTTGATTAAGAATGGAGTGGAAAAAATGGTCTAGCAAAGTTGTCTAAGATACCTAGAAGTGTGTTCAGAGCCTCACTTGTGCAAGCACTACAGAAAAGACCTTGAACTTCTCCCATGTGTTTTAGCAGTGCATTTTCCTTCTGACTCTGTTCAGATTTGAAGATGTTCTACATGAGAAGGATGCTTAGCCTAGTTCAATGGGTCCCTCATCGAACCTCTATTTTACATGGCCTGTAACAAAATAAACCTACACCCATTATGAATAAATAAAATACAGCCTACCCAAGAAGAGAGATTTCAGAACACACTAGCAAGGCATGCTACTGGACTGACTTCAAATCCTAACCCTGAGGTTTCACTCCAGGAATTTGTTTTGAATATCTTTTAAGGAAAATATAACACATCTGACTGTGTAGATTATTTTAAAATGAAGTCTTCAAAAGGGTTCAATGAAGAAGGGAATTTGTAAATTCATAACAACCCTTTTCATTTCTAAATCAATAAAAGAAATGGAGCTTTCTGCAACCAATGCCCTTTGAGATTAGTCTATTTTTCAGCTGGCTAGAAACCGTGCCAAGAAACTCCATCACTTGTATGATTTCAGATCCTACATGCAACTCAAGCCATTACTCTCCCTCATCACAACTTGTGCTACCAAACTTGTACTATTATGTTAAGTTTCAGCAGCTGTGCCGATTAACTGTGTGGAGCTTCGCTGTCTACAGGTGCACAGCTCAATCCATTCTTAATGATTAAAGGTTTAAAAACCAACCCAACAAAAGCCCACACCTATGGCTAAGCCTTTCACCAAAGCAAACAATTGATATCAATATACCAGATGCATTCTTCCTCCAGTGCTGCAAGAGTAAGTGGTATTCCTGTTTGGAGAAAAGACATCTTCTGGGATCCTATCACACAGTCGCTGAGTGTAACCGTTGCTGAAGTTCATACAGTGGCCGTTTGTGAAACATACGGCGTGCCCGCTTGGATAATGCACTGTGCTTCTCCCTTTGTATTGTCCGCCAAGGTGCTGCTCACTTTCGGGGTACTGAGGGCCACTGAGCCCACTAACACAGTGCTCACTGCTCATCATATATTGTTCGGCGTTCTTTGACACTCTCTCCCCACCCTGGGACTGCATCATCTCTGCTGGGTTTTGAGACTGCTCCTGGTTGTACATGAAAGTATCTTTGTGGGCCCTAGTGACCATACCAATCACTTCTTCCTTAGCCATGTCAGAGCTAGGAGGGGGAGAGGGGCTTTTGAGGGTTTCCCGCTCTTGTTTGGGTTTAGAGGAAAGCTCTTCTTGAGGTGCTTGATCTTGATGTTCTGCTAATGCTTCATTGGGTAAGTGGCCGCTGAACTGACTGTTCATCATGGTTTTCATGGCACTCTGCATCTCAATCAGCATCCTCTGCTTTTCGCGTTTAGGAATGCGGCCAAATCGAACAGCTACCAAGGAGGAGAAATAAAAAGTTAAAGTCAATCCTGGAAGCGTTAGAGCAGGCACAGACATCAAACCGGAACAAAAAAACAGCGTGAACACGCACAAAATACACATCCCGACCAATAACCTTGCTTAAGGGCTTTTACTGCTCTCAGCAGCACTACTGCAGGGGTATTACCACTTAAGTCAAAGAGTTTCCTGGGCACAGGATAGGCATGAGATATGAACTATATGATGCTGTTTACATACAAAGAAAAGGCAGCTACAAAGCACATAATCTCTGAAGTCCTTCCCCCTTTTTCTACAAGCTTAGCTATGGACTATACACGCAGTTATGTTAGTTAATTAAGTGGCAGGCTTTAAGGTTGGATCAATTAAATCACTACAAGTTTGTGTGCTGACAATTAGCTCAATTTAAACACAGTTCATATCATATTTGTACACAAGTCCTACAAGACAGCTCCTCATGGACCAATTATGTAACTTGCCAAAACAGTGGAGAGAATCAATGCTGAACAAAGCTTACCTTGGCAAACTTTCCTGATAACTCTGCCTTGACAAAGACATTTTCTGCTGGCAAAGGGATGGGCATCATTGTGGCTGCAGCACTTTTGACCCTGTCCTGGGGAATCTACACCTGCCTCTACCATCCCGTCCAACCACAGCCTGACAAGGGCTTGCAACCAGTTTCGACTGATGTAATTATGTTCATGCAGTAGTCCATCATTAATGTAACTAAATCTCTTTCATTAAAGCAGGTGCAACCTTGTGCGCAAACAAGCGCCTAGGGGATGAAATAACTCCTATGCACGACAAGAACTCAGAACAATTATTTAAAATAAGTTTTAATACTCCACCCACAGGATTATTAGCAGCCCAAGATTCCTAGTTCTTGTGAAATAAAAACCCAGAGAAAATTAAAAAGTGAAACAGAAGGAAGAGTTCTGTTTGTGACAGTAAGTTGTAGCAGACTAAAAGCTACACTTTCAGAACTACATTTAAAAAAGTCACAAGGATTAGATAGTCAGCAACGTGACCAAACACTCAGCTCAGCATTATTCCCTTCCTCCCTGCTCCCTCAAGAAAACAAAAAAAACAAACACAGACACAAAAAAAAAACCACACACAAAAAACAAAACCATGAGAAGATAAGACACGTGCCCCGTGCACCCAACACTAACCCATTTGTCTCCATAATGGTTACTCCAGGGCTATCCCAACTGCATAAACTCCAGTGGGCCTGACCCAATTCACATTAAAAAGCTGTTCCGTTCAGTTCAACAAGTAACAGCCCAGGCAGAATTCCCTTTTATTGAAAAAACAACAGCAACAAAGAATCTTGTCTGGATTCGGGAAGGACACCACTTAAAATATTAACTGAGTAAAACAAGATAAGGACTCCTGTTCCATCTGTGCCAACAGACCACTGCAGCGCTCCCCCCCGTCAACCTCCAGGGAAGGGAGGATGGTTCCTTGGCCAGCATTATGTTACCAGTTTGGGACAGTCACAGGGCAAGGTGGCAAGCTGATCTAAATGCACTCTGACGGGGAATCTGGCCCTGACAATAGGGTCAGCTGCGTTTTCTACCATTGAGACCCTCAGCAATGAGTTTTGTGGTGGGCAGCAGATTCACTCGCAGAGGATCGCTGCGCAGGAACATACCATCTCTTGACATTCCAACAGACAGACATTTTTTGAAACGACACTGCTGGCATCGGTTCCTATTCATTCTCATTATAGAGCAGTTGTTATTCTTCAAGCACTTCTTATACTGGATGTTTTGCTGAATGCTTCTTCTGAAAAAACCCTGTAAACAAACAACAAAACCCCCGCAACTATTATTACAGCACGTATCAAATCCTCCTGTCATTATTCACCCCTCTGAAAAGACAGAGGATTTCACCTCATCTCACTGTCTGCTTCAGGCCAACAGCCTGGAGTGATTTTAAAGAACTTGCTACTCCTCGTGATTTACTTCCCCTCAGCCTGTGATCTGCATATAAAGCAATCTAGTTACGATTTCTAACTACAGAAGATGCTAAGTTGTTCCCTGCATAGTCAGCACCTAAGAGCACAGTATCTCCTGTATTACTTTCATCGCTGTACTGACAGTTTGTGAGATATGCCCTTAGCCTCCTAATGACATCAGCTGCGAAGATGAAAGCCAAAATCAGATATTTTGACTTCAGCCTCCATAGTTTGGCAACAAGACCATCCTCTTGCACCATATAACTTCTGAAGGTGGTTCTTCCACATTAAGTTGACAAACTCCTTCACAGAACACAATATCTGCAGTGCTACAATATCTGAAAATACACATCTACTGATGCATGAACGTACACGCATCCTTTTTTTTTTTTTCCCCATGGTGAAGAATTGTTCTTCCAAAGCTGTTTTGTTTTGTGTCCCATCCCAGGTTACAAATCACACCCACTGTCTCCTAATGCAGTTAACATTTGCATATCTTGTGCGCCATGGTCCTTACCACCTCTGTCTCGTTTTTGTTCTCTACCATGCACTCCAGGTCAGGCAGGATTGGAAAAAGGGTAAGAACAGAAAGTACTACACTTTGGAAAATGCTGCGTGTTGTTAACTAGTTCGCCTTTTCCTACAGCTCATATGCTGTCTGAAACTTCTGATTTTTGTTTAACAGAGAATCATACCGATATATATATGTGCGTATATATATGTTTTTTTTCAGCAGTATCACCATTTTTCCCTCAAGGGAAGAACTAGGGCATTTCACCAGCAGGAAGGTGAGCAGAAATATACCTCACCTTGCAGCCCTCGCAGGCGTGAACACCATAGTGAAATCCTGAAGCGACATCACCACAGACTTTGCAGAGAAGAACCATTCCATTGAATTCTAGAATCAGAACAAAAAAAAAAAGTCAAGGATATAGAAAATCAGTAACAACTGCAGGAACACGCTTCCAGCTTTTTAAAACCTGGTCTAAAAACAAAATATGTCAGGTCAGTTCACCATACAAAAAAGTACAGCAAGGGAACAGAAAACAAGGATGTATGAAAACCTTGAACAGTTCAGAAGGTACCGGCAAATAGGAGGGGAGGAAAAAAAAAACAAAAAGAAAAAACATGAAGCACTCAACAGAATAAGGAGAAAGCATGTATTCACTGGACTTTCAATCACTGTAGCACTGTACTCATTTGTGGAAAACAAGCCTGCTTACATTCACGCATTTTTAAAAGGATCATTTAGGTAACTAGGCCACCAAAGTTTCAGCTCAATCTGTCTTTGCATGAGGACAAGGAAGCCCATATAATGGCTGCAGTTTCCTCAACTGAAAGCAGACATCTTTTCTTACACACTTCAACTTGAAAACACCTCCACAGCTCTGTAAATATGCTCATAGCTTAGGCTTTTGAAGTTTCTTCCTGCCTGCCCAGTTTTATTTCAGTTTATCTATAAAGAACTTTTGCAAATCCTCAGCACTGGCCTAACACTGGTTTTACTAAGCAAATGGGAATTTTACCAATGACTTCAGTAACCACAAAGTTACCTTAGCACTATGCAGCAGACACAGCTGGAATTACTCCAGCAGAACCATGTTCTACCAGAAGAGCAAATTTCTTTGACATTTGGGTTTCATTTGTAAAGAGGTTTTTTTTTTTTTTGGTTTTGAAAGAGAACCAAACCACAAAATTTCCATATTTTACAGAACTAGTATTGAGCTAAAATGTTATCTATCCACACACCTCTACAGTCTACAGCAGGTTTTGTCTTCGGAAACCTCTGCCAATACCATAAACCTAGCTGCTAGCAAATTTAAGAGTAAGTAAAGTTTCTTACTAAGGAATTAGAGTAGTAAAACTTTGAAGAAAAAAAAAAAAGATAATTTTGACAGATTTTTAAGGTAGAACCGTTAGATAGTAATTCTAGTTTCATAACAATTCAAAGTGATAAAACGATTCTGCCAATTAAAAGAATCCAGCCTTCAAAAAAACAGCTGACTGTTGAAATACTCATTCCAGAACTTAGTATGATGCCTGCCCTTCTGAAACTCTTCAAATGTATTTCCTTATTGTGGTCTTCTGTGATTATCAGAAAAAGTATGAAGCAAATAGCAGGAGCTAGATTGTTAAATGCATTTTAAAAGGCTATCTGTTAGTTCCAACTTATCATTACTTTGCTTTAACATCCACAGTTTAAGACCTAGGATCATATATATATACATGCATATATATATGTATATATATATACACGCATGCACACACACGCAGGTCCAAGCTGCACCTATGTAGGTATAACTTAACATTTTGGTAATTTATTTTGTTCCTCAAAAAAATTGGAGTATTAAAAAAAACAGACAAGCTAGATTTGCAAAACAGTTCCATAAATACTCCTTAGGGCAGTTTCTGATCACTATTATCACTGCATTATTCAAAACGCTTCAAGGTTATACAAGATGAATTCATCACATCTTTTTAACCGAGAGTTTGATTCTTATTAAAGATCAGTTTTCATTAGTGAAGACCTGAGATAAAGCAGGACTGTATTTCTGGACTGTTTGAAGCTAGCAGCAATGAGACCCTCATCCATGAGCATCTGTATGGTAGTATCATACCATATGTGTTGTCAGGAATGTAACACAAAAATAAGAAAACAACAAGGCTTTGCTACACGCCAGCAAAGGAAGCCAGAGAGAGGACCTGCTTGTAATACACATATAGTTCCACACTGTCGGGATGTAAAGGGGAAACTGGCAGCTTCACCAAGAGGCACCGAACATACTTGTGACTCCATTATGGCCTTTTGTCAAACCAGCAACGCCCGACTGGCTTGGTTTAACAGTCTCCTCCAGCCGGTCGCTCTTTGGTGCCCCATCAGAGCCCTCGCTGCTCCGGCCATTGCAGCTGCTTTCCGAGGAGGAGCTGTTCGGAGAAGATGGTACAGGCGAAGAGGATGACTGGAAACCGCTGTCTGAGCTCTCGCTGTGACATGAGGCTGGGCTAGATGCCGAGCTTGAAGAGCTGATGTAAGCTATCACACCCCCTAAGGCAAGAAAAAAAGGCGGCATGTAGTGACATAACGAGCAGGCATGCACCACGGCCATGTGAGCCACGCCATGACCCAGCACCGCCAGACCCGGCTCTCACGTGTTCCCGGATGCTCTCCTTCCCAGCCCTCCCTCGCGCTCGTGTCTCCCCATCAGCTCGCAGCGGGTGACCTCCCCGCCTGCCCCAGCCGCCTCTCTCGCCTTATCAGCTGCCTTCAGTCGGCGCCGCGACTGCACGCAGCCACGGCACCCGAAGACGGAGCAGAAAGGCGCAGTGCGGGCAGGACGGGGCGGCAGGGAGGGCTTCCCCAGCAGCCCTCCGAGCAGACCTTGTCAGAGCACAGGCAAAGGCCAGGGAAGAGACAGGACCTCAGCGCTGCGAGGTCAGGACAGGTGAGGGACAGAAATAGGGCAGAGCACAAGGCTCCATGCAGGCTACAAGCTGGAGGCACAGAAAGGAAGGGCTGGGAGGTGCTCCTGATGCAGAAGGGAAGCAAGCTAGCGGAAGAAATAGCGCTGCAGCCTGGTTAGCCTATTAAATGCCATTTGTCCTATGGCAAGCCTTTGTAGCACTTCTAGCAGCAGCCAAACTCTGACTGCCAGGCTGCTATTTGCAAGACACGGCAGGGCAGAGACTGTTTGCAATCTGACACACTCGAGGATCCTTCAGATGAAACAGCTTTTTGTCCTCGGGCAGACATGGGAGCAGTTGCGGCTTTTCACAGCCTCCTTTTTCTCGCTTATAAGCAAGAGAAATTGTTTTCACTTCATTTGAGTTTGTCTCTAAGACTCGCTATTTCCAAAGCCAACGTAAAAGCATTCGGTATTTCGCACACAAGAGTCCAACAGCAGAAGTCACGCAGCACAGATCACACCCAGCATCTTCCCCGCTTCACTCACGCGTTGCTCTAGGAAGCCTCCTCAGCGAGAGCTCGTTACACTGGAGCAAGGAATTCCCCACGCCAGCAAGAATGAAAAGCTGTAAAAGCAGCCACGGGCTGGCTTCCTTCGCAGGTCAGAAGCGTTTGTGCCAGCAGAGCCCTCGACCACTGACTGCGCTGTGTGGCGGCTCTGGCTTTGCCCCCTCACGGCTAAAGGCCGATGTGCCCCTGGGGTGCCACACGACCTGCGCTTGCAGGCAGAAATTTTGAGTTATACAAAAATTCCAGGAGTTTTAATCAACCACAACGGTTCTCCCAGCATTTCTGCACCAGCTGTATTGGCCTTGCAGTTTTTATTACTGGGGAAGCCCCCGTGGCTGGGTGCGCACCCTGGCAGCCCCGTGGCAGAGGTCAGCCCTGGCGGCCGCCCGACACACGTGTGCTCGGCTGCTCCTCGAGTCCCCGAACGCCACTGCCCTCATCCCTGTGTGGGTTTATTTTCATTTTTAACGAAAAAGCGTGGCACGCGGCCAGGGTCAGGCTTTAGGGACTGCAGGGCAGCACCACGGAAGCCGCCACGGACACGGGGGTCGCAGCAGCAGTCTGTCAGACCGACAGACAGACCGACAGACCCCGGGCGAGGGATGCTGCCCGCCTCAGGGATCTCACGGGCGCTCCGTGCCTCCTGCCAGCCGCCGGGGCAAAGCTCAGAGTCCGCCGGGCCCCGGGAGGAGCCGGGCTGCAGGCAGGCGCCACCCTTATCTGCGGCGGGGCTGGGCTGCGGGGCCGGGCTGCTCCCGGCCCCCGGTGCCGTGCGTGTCACAGCCCCGGTCCGTGGTATTTTTGTGATTTCTGAAGCCTGATTTCCCCAAAAACCCCGGTTTTGTGCGGGCAGCCGTTATGAGGGACGCTCCCTGAGGCAGCGCGTGGTGACAGCTGCACCTGAGGGGGGCCCCGCTCCTCGCTCATCACCCCCGTTAAAAACCCATTTAAAAAAAAAAATAAAAACATTATTATTTTTATTTATTTCAGAGAAAAACGTTGATTTTCCGCGGACGGAACAAGCGGCGCCAGGCCCTCCCCCGCGGCCGGTGCTGGCCCTGCCCGGCCCCGTTACACAACGCCCCCCCCCCCCTCCAACCCCCCCCTTCCCTAACCGGCACCGGGCCGGGCCACGTGAGGGGCGCGCGCACACGGCCGCGCGCGTGCGCCCCCCCCCCCCCGCCCCCCCCCGCGCGCCTCCCTCCCGCGCGCGCCGTTCCCCAACGGCCGCCGCCCTCCGCCAACGGTCACCTCCCCCCCCCCCCGAATGTAGGTCAGGGCAGCGGCGGCCGCCTCACGTGTCCCCGCCGCCCGCCGCCCCGCGCCGCCGCCCCGCCGCGATTATGCAAGGCGCGCGTCACGGCGCCGCGCGGCCAATCAGCGGGCGCGCCGCCCGGAACGTAAACACAGCGCGCACATGGCCCCGCCGCGCCGGACATGTGAGGCGCCGGGCGCGCGACCGCGCCGCCCGCGGGGGCGCGCACAGGGGCTGGTTGGGGAGGGGGGGGGGAGGGGGACGGGACGGGGACGAGCGCCGCACCGCGCACCCGCCGCACTGCTCCGCTCCGCTCCGCGCCGCGCCGCTTACCCGCGCTGACTTCCATGGCGGCGCCCTGCCCTGCCCTGCCCTGCCCTGCCTCGCCTCACGGCCGTGTCTCCGTGCCCGGAGCAGCGCCGGGTGCCGGCTGCGGCCGCGGCCCGGCTCCTGTCAGCGCGGCGCCGAGCCCGCCGCGCCGCCCGCCCCTCCACAACAAAAGCCAGCGGCGGCCGCGCACAGTGCGGCACCGCCGCCCGCCCCGCCCCGCCCCGCCTCCGCGCCGAGGCCACGCCCCCTCCGCGCCGAGGCCACGCCCCCGCCCGCCGGCAGGCCCCGCCCCCTCACCCAGTGACACACTTTTCCGCGCCGCCCGCCCCGGGCGCGCTCACGTGCGGCGGGCGCGTGCGGCACTGCGGGGGGGGGGGGGAGGGTCGGCGGCAACATGGCGGCCGCACGGCACCGCCACCACAGCGACTTGGCTGCTGCTTGGGGGGCTTCTCAGCCCTCCCCTCCAGGTGTGGTTCCCACCCAGCCCCCCGAGGGACACGGTTCCCTCTGCGTTCATGCCTTCACATAGGGCAGAATAAATCCTGTCACGGAGAGGCAGCGTGCTGCCGGCGTTTGTGCTCGTGTGGCCTCTCTTCCCCACACAAAAGTCAGGGAGGCTCTTGGTGACCGCCTGGAGAGCGGTCTGGAGTCCATGTCTTTGGTACTTCAGCCACCATTTGCTGAGGGAGACCTCATTGCTCTCTACAGCTACCTGAAGGGAAGGTGTGGGGGGCTGGGGTCGGCCTCTTCTCCCAGGTAACCAGTGACAGGACTAGAGGGAATGGCCTCAAGTTGCGCCAGGGGAGGTTCAGGTTGGAAATGAGGAGACATTTCTTCTCAGAGAGAGCAGTCAGGCACTGGGACGGATTGCCCAGGGAGGTGGTGGAGTCACCGTCCCTGGGGGTGTTCAAGGAAAGGTTGGACGTGGTGCTTAGGGACGTGGTTTAGTGGTGACACTGGTGGTAGGGGGATGGTTGGACCAGATGATCTTGGAGGTCTCATTCAGCCCTAATGACTCTGTGATTCTATCTGCTGTTCCCTGCAGGAGGCTTGCGGTGCTGGGGAGAGACTGAAGCAGGGCATCAACATGCCAAGGGGCAGAAAATGGGGAAAAGCACAGAAAGTGAGGTAGGAAGCTTCCACCGGTAGTTTCTACACTCTCTTCTCACCCCTAGGAAGAAATACAAGAATTTCCCCTTCTTCCCCTGTCACCCCACGCTTGTGGAGCAGCCCGAACTGCATCTTTAAATTCCAGAGATAGCAGAGTGACTCCCCACCTGTGCTAAACACTCCCCTGCCCCTGGATGGGAGACCACACAGCAGCATTGTCGCAACGAAGGCTGACTGGGCTGCTACCTGCAGCTGATAGCTGGATGGTGGGACAGGATGCACCTTGGCCACCTCACCAGAGGTATGCGACATCCGATGACTCCTCTTTCCTCAGGCCTGGTGGTTGCTGAGGTCAGGACAGGAGGCCGGTCCGTGTGGAGAGGCCCTCCTAACCCACCCCACGCCAGCCAGGGACCCACCAGTTTCTGTCAGCAGGGATGTGCCTGCTTTTGGAGGGGCTGGGTTTCTTAAGTGCCTGGAACACGTACAGCAGGATTCATTTGATCCCCAAACACCTACTTTGCAAAGAGGAAAAATATGTTTACGCGAAGCGTGCCAAGGAGCAGCATCTTTTCAAGCCTCAACACCTCCTGGTGTTTTCTGCTTCTTTGTTCCTATTACTCCAGGAAAAAAATCCTATAACCTATTCTTTCTCTCGTTGACTGATGCTCACAACTACGCTGGCATTTTCACAGATCTACAGTGACTCCAAGGTCTCTTCCCTGCTAATTTACAGCTAATGATGGTTTACAAATAATGAAGGTTATTTTTGCCCCATATGAAATACTTTGTCAGTGCTTTTCTGTCTGCTCAGTTTGCTTCCCGAGGTCCTTCTGAAACACGCAGTAATCTGTCTGTCCTGATCGATTTTGTGCTCTGCAGCTGCAGGTGGAACCAGTTCATACAAGCACGCTTCTCTTAGGTGAGGCAGCTGATACCAAACCCTACCCCAGCATTTCCAGCTTCTTTACAGCAAAGATTTACCTGCTATCTTCTGTCACTAGCTTAAATGCTGCTCTCTAAAAGTCGCTATGATGATAGCTATGGCCACGACTTCTTACCTACATTAACGATATAAATAGCAATAACTCGCCTAACTAATCTCAGCCTCTGGAAGCCAGTAGAATTTTTTTCTATTGATTGTAGTGGGTCAAGCCCTACACAGTGTTTCCTGACCCCTTGCCCTACTTATTCTCCGTTTCTGTTTCACATACGTGTCTAACTGTTCAGCTGGTTGCGCTTTGTTTTTCTCCCTGTTGAAGCAAAACCCTGATAAGGAGGTCCCAGGGGTCTTCAGCTTGTCATCGCATCCCTTTGTGGACCGAATGTGTGCAGAACGCTTTAGGAAGAAGCAAAAGCTAAATATAGACCAGTTTAAAGCCTACCCATTAAGGGCATGCCTACATGACACGAATGCAACTTGCTTAGGTACCAGGAGCAGTGTAGTCATGGAGCTAAGTATAACCGAAACAGAGGAACTGGCTCGCAAATTGTTCACCCGCTCACACATCCTGTCTCTCCGTGCCAAGTATCAGAGGCTTGGAGGAAGATATAAAAGCTCATAATAGCCAGTTAAATGCTAATTTGCCCATAGGGTAACTTTCTTCCTGATTCAGCTCTTTAGCAGACGGGTTATGGCCTGAAGCATGTAACACTTAAGCTTTTCTGTCTTAACCAAGTGTTACTGCAGATGTGCTTTTTATACACAGAAACCGATAATACAAGTGATAATAGAATTAAAAGTACAGGAAATAATCTCTTGTAAAAGTGGCACGTTACACCTAGCCTCAGCTGCCCCTGCAGTTTTTCATGGACGGTGAGGACTTGGACCTTTATTCTAGAAAGACAAAACATTATTTTGCATTAATAAGGCCTGTTTTTTTATGGCAGTAATATCGCTGCCCACCTTTTCCTTTCTGTGCTATAAATTACTTCATCTGCCGCTACATCAGCTGCTTATCCAGCAAGGAAATCGTCAGCTAATGAAGCAAAGATGAGAGTATTTATTACTTGATTGGGCCGATCGCAATTTTGGGGAGATAAGCAGAGCAGATTGTGTTAAGGATGCATAAAAACTGCCCCTTACTTTCACCAAAATACCAAGATTTAGTGCCACAGCGTCCCAACATTACGTTACAGGGACCATTGGTTCTGGTGTGTTGGTCCGGAGGGAGAGGGTTGCCTTTTTTACGTCCAGACAAAACAAAAGCTACTACACTGAAATTAGTGAAATTTCTCTGGGGGACAAACCAAAGCATATTCCAGCCCAGAGAACGATCACACACAACTACCCAAAGGATAGTTGGCAATTTAAGGGCCAGGACAGCTTCACACTTTTACCAGCTCCATGTAGAGCTGAGTTTTTTTCCCGACTGTTGTCTCAGTGTGGCTAACTTGGAGGTTGGAAGATGACTTAGGGCCTGATGCTTCATGGTGCTGGGTTACATCAGGAGGTAAAGCATGAAATACCCCATCAGACCTTGTACCCTCCTGGATCAGTCCCAGCTGATGAAACTTGAGTTCCTAAATGCTGTCTTCTCTGTTCTGCCAAGGGTCCGAAGAGTTAAAGCTATTAACTGGCTTTAGAATAAAATGCATTAGGAATAAATATGCTTTAGGATAAACCTATTAAATGGATAAAAATGCCATTACCAGTGGTGAAATATGATTGTGTGACCTTTTAAATAAATAAGCCTGCTATGCACCAAATTATGTCAGATAATAAGCTTTATACATGATAAAGTCATGCAGTTGTTCTCAATCTTCAGGCTTTCAATGAGATATTGCTAGCCATAAAGGGCTTCTGAAATGTTACAGTAAAGAAAATTGCTTCCAGCTATAAAAAATTTAACCATTGAAACAAATGTAGTTTCTCATAAAATTCTATGCGAGGCATTGGCAGCTAGAGGGAAATTTTGCTAGAAACAAACCATAGGTATCCAAACTATTTTGGAAATAGACAACCCTTCGTAAAATAACTCAGATTCCGGGTAAATCTGGAAAAGCTCTGTTGAAAGGAAAAGGGTTATAATCCCATAACGCCAGTGTCAGATCGAAATTGTGTTCCTATGGTCGTAGAAATATGCTTGTGGGATACCTCTGGATACAAATGTTGCTATGGATCCAAGCTAACCTACACCGGTAATTTTGGTGCTCGAACAAACAGAGGAAATGCTGAGCTCTGTGGCTGCCTTGCATCTTGGGGCTGTCTGTGTTATGCCTCAGCAGCTTGCCCAGATCGCTCCTGACGCAGCGAGGGTGGAAACGGAGCTGGATACGATCAGCCTGGTGAGTAGTCAGACGTGTTTCATCAGAGTCAGCCACCAGCTTCACGTGGGGCAGAACTGGCTCTCTGCTGAAAGTCAGAGGAAGTGTTTCCTGGCCTAAACCATTACAACAAAAAAGAATGAATGAAGCAAATTCTCTCTTTCATTCCAGTGACGATGAGCGAAAACCTCCTGGTGAGGCACGTACAGTTTTAATCAAATCATCAGGGTCGCTTCATCTGTTGTTACACGGACGTGAGTGAACGCCTGTAATTCCCAGCTGGGGTTTAAAAGACAACTCCAAGGACTGAAAACTTGGAATTCCCCACCACAATCAGTTATCATCTCCAAAGGCAATGTTGAATAACACATCAGGTGGTAACAGAAGGAAGCATTCCCGGTTTGTTTTGTTTTGTTTTCTGAGCTGGGAGAATGTAAACACTTTTTCTGAGGATAGAAAGAATCTCGTTCACCTCCAGTGAGAGGCACTGGCAGTTTTTCACCAACACCCTATCCAGACACAGCCAATACGTCTGTCCGGGCAGGAGCTCGGCTGCATCCCGAAGTGCCTCCAGACACTTGCCATCTTGTTTTATCGCGGCTCCTCAAAAACAGTCAATTGTAAGCATAAATCCTGCAGAGCCGGCACGTGATCGGCGGCGGACTTACAGCTGCTCGTTATATAATCCCTCCAAACCATTGATGCAGCACTTCTCAGCGAGCAATCGCCTTGCTCTGAGTCATCTGGAAAGTCTCTGGCTCCGTGAGCTTCCAGGAGCAGACCCATCCCAACAGGTTGTATTTCCACTTCCCATTTCAGATTACAGGAGGCGCCCTCTGTGTCATCCCGCACACGGACACGGCCCGTGCCGGACGCCCCGTGGGAGTTGCCGGCAAGCGCTGGGGCTCGAGGCTCGCCGCTGGTGACTCGCCTGCAGGCACGGAGCAGCACAACCCAGGGCATCCGCGGGGCCGGGAGATCCTCACCCTGCTGCTGTCAGACCTCTGGTGTGACCTGCCGCTGGGAGGACGGATGCCATCATGCACCGTGTCCCCGCTACCGTCACCAGCATGGGGGCTCGGTTAGCTCGCTCACTCTTCTTTTGTTCCTTCGAGGCAAAGCCAAGTCGTAATCCGGCCACGGGTCGCGGATCTCAGCAGGGTGCAGAACACGGGGTCTGCCTTTGGATGAGGAGATCTCCTGCTAGCTTAGGGGATCTCCTGCCTCCGAGTTGATGCCTGACGGACAGATACAGCTATCTGCGCTACCAACAAAGCTGAGGAGCTCATTTTTCACAAAACCGACCGATCACAACTTTGGCAATCTCACTCGTACTGAACACCACGACCAAAAAAAAAAAAAAATGAACTGAGTCAGCAGCAAGCAGGGCTGTAATAAAACCGGGAGAAACAAGACTGGTTGGGTTAGGCTGGCTGATAGGTGCCAAGAGAGCTAGGCTGGGGTTACCCCTTCAAGGGGCAAAGGGGGGAAAGATGGAAAGTAACCCCTCTCCTGATCCTCCTTCCCCCGCATACAATGCAATTTCTTCAACCTTTATTGTCATCACAAAGTTCCTACAAAAGGATCATACCAGGCAACATTTAAACTGTAATAAAATTGCTATGATTTTAGGACAAAATTTGCAAAAACATCAAGTTTCAGTGTTCAATATGGTTTGGATAACATTCCAGTTCTCTCATTCATTTCGGCTCAGTCATAATTGGGCTAAAATAAAAATTCAGGCTCAAAGCAAAACCCTTATTTCCTCATTTTAAAATGATTTTTTCTTAAAGTAAATTAAGAGTGTTTCCTGAATTGCACCTACTACAAGGCAAGACTGTTTAATAGAGTGGTATTTAAAAGTTTTCAGCCCTAAGTGTAAGGGACCATCAACAGAGAAAATAGAAGTCCTCTATTCCCTATATTTTACATAGTTTTATGATACTTGCATTTTTATTAAACCAGCCAATGAAAATAGTAACCATAGCCAAGTTTTCATTTAGTTTCAGGAATCCGAACAGTGATTCAGTTGTTCACAGTGGGTTGTTTTATTTCATCCCTTTTTTCTTTCTCAGCAACAAAAGTATCATAAAGCTAAGAACTGGGTTTCCAGTGTAACCCGTCGTAGTAATTAACTTTTTTTGTTTGTTTCCTATGGGTAAAGTGTAACCACTGCCTGAAAATTGCTGTTTGGGTACAACTGGGTACAAAACCCAACCATCAAGTGTAATCTAAAATATGTATTGTTCATAAAGGGCAGCTAGCATCTTCCCAGTGCAAGTCATTGGCCGTAACGTGAAGAACTTGGTATCTCGTTATCAGTTCGTGCCTTTTTTTTTTTTGTCATCTCTTTCTATTAAGAATGGACAGTCAGGCGCCTACCAGAAATAAAATCACCTACATTAAGATTGGGAACTAGACCCTCCAGAATAAATAGAATCAATTGATTCATATAACTTGAATAAATAATGAATGTATATATGTAAAAAAAACAAGAAAGTTTCATTTATTTCCAGCTCTTTTCCTAAGTCTATAAATATTAACTGGTTTATCTCTGTCCTTAGTTCTTACTGTGCAACCAAACCTCGTGTCTTCTCTCACAAGATCGTAAGCAGATGTTCTCCATCGACAACTGTAGCAATAACTTGTAAACAAAGTGAAAATAAGATGGGCTTTTCTGTTTTACTTAAAAGCTTTCCTGTGACTTTGTTTAACCACACGCTGACAGGACTGCTATGCAAATAGTTGCAAACAACATAGCAACTTGTAAGGCACCGCTTTTATGTGTAGCTCTGAATGAGCTGAAAACACCGAGCTCCGAACTCATCTCCTCTTCGGTGGGTTTGTGGAGGCTGTCTCACCCCCTACCCGAACTCGTCTGACTAATAATGAACCCCACGGAGGAGACAGGGGGGTTGTTACGGCGGATGAGTTGAACGGCCGTGATTCTCACACGAGGAAAGGGTTCGGATAATTGCTTGTTAGTCACCGGAAAGCAATGCTGGAAGAAAAATGCATGAATAAATGAATGAGTGAACGCCGGAGTAATAAGCTACTTCCTACACTTGGCGCGTGAGCTCTCGGGGATGGCGACTCATTTTCATTACACACACAAGGGCTGCAGACGGGCACCGCAGACACACCGAGCTGCTTTGGTGCTGGGGGAGCCGGGGTCCGGCACAATCTGCTGCTGCTTCGGCCCGCTGGGTGCCCCCCAGCAGGGCCACGGCCATTCCCTGAGTGGTGGAGAGTTGACAGAATGGGATTAAACGGCATCTTCATTACACGAGAGCCTTTAATTATACATATTATCATCGAATATCACTCGATACCGAAGAAAAGAACATTCTTTCAAATCTCAGGCGGTGACAAGGGGCCCAGAGGGACTGGGTGCCTGTCCTGGCTTTGCCAGAGGCCTCCCCTGGCACATTAGCTCAGAGCCACCGAATTAAAGGTTGCATAAGCAGCGCAGCCCGAGCACTTCCTAACTTTAGGGAGCGAGGCTTCGCAACCCGCATGTAATTACTAAATTGGGGCTGATTCAGAAGCTTGACACATGCAGATAAGAGCAGCCCACGGGCTCTCCATCCTTCCACACAGCCGCACGTTGCAGGCAATTACTTGAGGAGGATTGGATCAACACGTTGGTTATTTGCTCAGAGCCCCGGAACAGCGACCAGTTGGGCTCCAGTTGGACACGTGGCTGAAGCAGTGCTTCCAGCACTCCAGGTATTTTGGCTTGATAATCTCAGAACCAGACCTGTACGTGCTACAAAGAGCTGTTCAAGGGCTAAAAGGTGGTTTTGCCATTTGGAGAGTGAGTAGATAAACGAGCGGGAATCGGGCTTAATTTTTAGTCCCGCTTTTTGATTCATTAGCAGCCAGGGCTGTTCGCGTGTAGTCACCTTTCTCACTGGGCCAAGGCTGCTGCACAACCGCCGCCTTTCAAGGACAGAGATGACAGCCCGTCCAGATACTACAGCCCTCCACTGCTTCACGTTGAGACCCCCACAAAACCACCGATGCACCACGCTGCTCGCTGCCAGCAGCCCGAGCCCCGCGAGGTACCGCTGCCGGCCGGGTCTTAGGGCACACACAGCTGTGTTACACAAAGACTCCTGCGCTTCCGAGACAATGTAAGGAAACAATCCCACTCGCTGGTGATTAGCACCATCTGCCCTTTCCAACTCTGCTAGTGTTGCCAAGTGATGAGCGGCATGGAAAGGAGCCTACTATTTGCTTATGTAGAGAGCGCGCTGAATTACACAACCTGCTCTTACGCAGCCCACCCTTAAGAGGACGGAATTAGTTTTGATGGGTTTTGGGAAAACTGTCAGATCCTCACCTTCTACCAAATGCTAGGCAATTAGTTCATCTAGGTGGCTACACAAAAGTGAAATCCACAGCCTCGTAAAGGCTGACAAGCGTTTTCTACAGCACCCGACATCAGGCTGAAACGGGCTGTTTAACTGTGCTGCTCATTTGGTCCTGTCTAGAAACCAGACAGCTCTTTTAATTACACCTAAAACAGTGTCTGCTCGGAGCGAGAAATAAGCAGGCCTGCAAGCAGAGTGAAGTAGACGGCTTGAAAACGACTTACTGAATTCCTTTGTGTCTCATAAATTTCAGCAGTGAAATTCCTGGTGCCTCCTCATCCCCTGCTGCCCCCAGGTGCAGCTCGCTGCCCGCGTTTCACGCAGACTCGAGCGTAAGGAGGGCTGAACTCACGGAACCGCCTCTCCCTGGGACAACTGCTAGGTCTCACTTGACCGATTTTCACCAGACTCGTAAGGAACACAGATTTGCAGTCTCTGTTGAACTTCAACAACAGGTTCAAAAATCATCAGTTATGAAAGGCGGGTATCACATAACCCCTCTAAGCCTGGTTTCCCTAGCTGACAACCCCCCCCAAAAAAAATTGTCCTCAGTGTTCTGTGTTTACTACAGATTTTAGTAGAGAGGTTCATTTGCCTTTTGTCTTCACACAAAAACTGCGCTGCAATTCCCCCTCCTTCCAACCCCAAGCACCAAGTCAAACAGAGCATAAGAAACATCCGGGGTGAGGAGATGCTAGGGCAATCTGATCTCCTGGAGACCCGAGATGAGCTGTACGGACTCTGAGCTTCCCTTGAAAATAATACCCTCTGCTTCGTTACTTCGCCTGCCTGGTACATACCATGCCCTCTCACATGCATCTTCATCAGCGGACTTTAACGAACCCTTTGAAGGGGACAGTATTTTCCGCCCTTTTTTAGCGTTCAAAATGCTACAGGAATGTGAGGGGAAACCCTCACCAAGGTTAACTGAGGAGGATTCTCCCCCCACCACGCACACCAGCAGCTTCAAACCCTGGCAAGTGACGCAGCACGAGTGCTGGCAGCCCGGTCGTCTGGTACTGCCTGCCCCGGATCACCAGCAAGGGTTGTGAACAGCCCAATAAGCGCGAGCAAAGTATCATTGGATTCCAAGTTGTTACCTTACAAAAACGAATGGACACGTTGGTCTTGCAGCACTAAAGCCCTTAAACCTTAAAAAGCAGGGAAGCACCAGCTCCCCTCCATGTTCAAGGGAGGCCTCATTCACTGAATTTGCTCCTAGGTCCTCCCTCACAAAAAAGGTTAAAAAAAACCATCGCCCTTCTTTCAAGGAGCAGATAGCACCTTTTAACATAGCCACAGAAGAATCCTTTGAATATTTTTCTTGTTTGAGCCAAACAAAATGTAGCATGAAAGAAAGGATTGCTCTCTTGAGCTCTTCTTCCTGACTAGAAGAACACACTGCCAAGAAGCCTCTTCTTCAGATTACACTGCTGAAAAACAGATCAATCAGAGCAAATGAGTTGGGTTCTTCAGTTTCTCAGTTGAAATGTTGGACACATCAGTCCCAAAACTACTAATTTATTTTTTTTAAATCCCTTCCACACAACCCAAGCTGAAGGTCTGGGAAAATACAAGCTAGTTCTTAGGCCTTCTAACAATCCCTTCTCTCAGTGTGCACGTACGAGTCGACTTTGTGCTAAAAGGTCACACTAAGTTCTCAAAACGCAGCCCGTAACACATTCATCTGTAGCAGTCTGTCATCCAAATGTGATCGTTTCAACACCTGAGCATGCTGAGTAAATCAAAATGCTGCTCTTCAACACCACAGAAGTGTTCTCCGGTATCAAAAGGCAGATCTAAGATACTGTCTCCAATACAAAATGAATGGCCTGGAATACCGTACAAACTACGTAACACCTACACTCCAGTAAATATTGAAATACTGCACACCTCAGCGAACAGAGCAAGCTGCACCTTTCCATCCTGTGCTTAGTTGGTTTAGCCTATGCTTGCTGATATACGGGCTCAAGAGCTGCTTTCACGCTGAAGATGTACAAAAAAAGAGAACTAGTATAATAAAATTGTCATCAGTATTTAATCACCTGTAAAAAATAAACTAGCACTTTCAGTTTACATCTCATTGCACAAGATCAAAGCAGGCCTTCGGTCTAAACACAGGAAAAGTGACTCCCACCTACGGACAGTGAAGAAATATACTCGCATCAGCAAAAAAAGAACGTGGACTAGCCATGGAGCATTCAATTTGCACTGCACAGCCTCATCCAAAGTGAAACCCACCGCAAGGCTTCCAGGCTCGGGGTCTAGAATTTTCACAAATACCAAATGACATTTTCAAAACGCTTTCAAAATATGGAAACAACTGAACCGGAGAGCGCTACACTTCTCCGCGTAAGACAAGAAGCAGCAGAAGCACTGTTTAGATAAATTCAAGAACCCGCTCAGCTTTATTAGATCGTTGTGTTTACAAGAATTAGCGGTAGCGGTGCAGCTGCAGGGTGTTGCGTCTCCTCCAGGCAGCGCGGCGCGAGCCACCGATGGTGTGATGGAATTTGTGGCCCTTGCCCAGGCCACGGCTCTTGCGCCCAGCTGACGTCAGGCCACGCATCTCCCTGTGCTTGTGGACGGGCTTGGTGATCCACTGCGTGTCAGGGTTGCGCCTGATGGCCTTATGGAAGGGGTCGATCAGGATCACTTCGAAAAACTTGTACGTGGAATCCTCCCCCACCCAGTAGGAGTTCAACACTCGCAGAGCCCCGCAGTGACGGCCAGCACGCTCCTGGAAGAAAAAATCCACGTGAAAGGCTATAAAAACATGGAGGCAGGGACACCGCTTAGGAGAAGGACATGCCTAACGCGCAGAAGGATATGAGTAACTCAAACCTAAAGTTTTGTAGGTGCTAGAATTTTCAATTTGCCCCGAGTGAAACCTGCCCCACCTCTTACCCCCCGAACCATACAACCTCTGGCTGCAAAAACACCAGAAAAGGATATTGGCTAAAGAAATTTGTATTCAAAAAAACCTGCTGAATTCCTAAGTGATACAGGTTTTAAAGAATGTAATGAGGAAGGCATTTCATTGACAGAAGAGAAGAACTACTTTGTACACAGAAGCATCCAATGAGTAAATGCACAGAGTGAAAAACAACTTCAAGGTGGAGATGAAGACCACCAAGCTGCACTTGGGGCCATGGAACAATCTTTTGTGGAAAGTTATGAAAGACTGATCTGAAGTTACAAGGGAAGAAGACATTTTTGCAGGACCTAAGCCCATACTGATAGGAGAAAATGAGCAGCTGATGTAGCAAGTTCCAGTATTCCTATCCTCGGTTGTGGTTGGAAAGAAAACAGTCTTAGTTTAGGAAACTAAGCAGAAAATACAAGTTCTGAAACTCAATCTGCCTCTTCTGTCAAGAAAACTCCTTATTTTACTTAATACTATCAGTGTGTTTAATCCCAAGACTTTCTTTATCATCACCATGGGAAAGTACGAACCAACAGATCCCATGGATCTTCTATCCCAGTGTGATCCCAACCTATTACCACCATCTTCCACTAAACCTCAGTTGACCACTTCCTGCATATGGAATGGATTTTCTTCAAGTCCTTGTTTTACTCTAGCACACGGCAGTGACACATACTGAACATTAAAATACCACCCGCCCTCAACCAGCTTCTATTTGGGGATGACGGCTACAATCACGGTTTGGCATTTCTATAATAGTTTTATCCGAAGAACAGAAGTCTTCCAGGAGAAAGCAAGCCAGCTTTTGGACTAAAACAGAGGGCCAACAACCTCTTGCACGAGCTGTCATCACAACGGAGCATGTGATTAGCCATCAGACGTCTGGGAATAGCGTATATGAAGAGCACACCGTGAACACTCGACATTAAAAATACAGTTCTGTGTTTTTACACATCACCTCTGTTTTAAAATAGCATTAATGCTGCGCTTAATGATGTAAAGACAACGAGCAGTCTTCATTCTTTTACAATGCCTCTTTTTCAGAGCGCAGACTCGTACTGTTCTAAGCCATGGAGTTTTTTCCATAGGTGAGAGCTACAACCCTTCAACGCTACTCCTGCTGTGTCACCGCGAAATTTAACGAAGATCGCCCCGAATGAAAGCCTCCATTTTCAGTATTTTAGCAGGTGACAACAGCATTTAACAAGAAGTTAAACCACCAATCTTCAGCTTACCAGTTCCCAAATTTTTTTTTTTTTTTAAATAAGAATGGCTCTGGCATTCTGTTTTGACATCCTACGATACGGCTCAGTACACTGTACAGTACTCTTACTACGCAAACGTGTGCTGCAGACTTTAAGAGAGGAACTTGCTTGTACTTCGTTAAGGATCCTCATCTAAAGCTGGCAATGCATGCATCACGGCAGGGAACATAAAGGCAGGATTTACCAATGACCCAAGTCAGGCAAGTTTAGCGTATTTGAATTTTGAATCCTCATGCCTAACTCCTTATTTTACAGGAGTTTATACTAGTAGCACGTCTTTCCCTGCACACATTGTGCCATACTTCAGAAAGAGGAACACGCTGCAAACTTCAGCAAACCACCTCAGC
The DNA here is from genome assembly GCF_009769625.2 of Cygnus olor. Classification (NCBI taxonomy): domain Eukaryota; kingdom Metazoa; phylum Chordata; class Aves; order Anseriformes; family Anatidae; genus Cygnus; species Cygnus olor. The sequence goes on along the minus strand of NC_049170.1, from coordinate 40,707,879 downwards.
AGTACTTCCGCCACCTGCTACCTGTGAAGTCGGAATAGTTTTTAGCATTTGTCTCAGTACCGCTTTTCAAAACATCCAGGTGCTTTCCTGCTATCAGCATTCAAGATTTCTGCCTAACGCATGAGAGGAACAGTTATTTTGTCTCTGAGTATTTTCCACTTTTACAGACTGGTCATGACCTTCGTAACCCCCGTTTTCTGAGCAATAACCAGAATACTCACCTCTGCTACGGACTGGAGGCTGCGGGCAAACTTCAGCTGGTTAACACCATGATGCACAGGTTTGCCATAGGTTGCACCTTTTGGGACAGGGCGCTTGCGGCCACCACGGCGAACGCGGACACGGTAGATAACATAACCTACAGGAAACGGTGACTTTTAGCGTAGCCAGTGCAAATTACGGTGAGGCGACTTAATGCCCATACTGCATTTGCAACCCCGAAAATTTTACAGGAAACACTGCAAAAAAGTAGGTCACTGTACCAATCTCTGCTAAAATCTACAACTCTCGGTGACTAGTGCAGGGTGTTTTTGATATTTCTTTTATAACTGAGTAATGGAAGTGAGGTATCATTGTGACTACCTTTTAGGTCCAAACCAGAGTTTATGGCACCTTTCCACTGTGCGCTTCCATATAAAGCGAGAACAGCTGTAGCTACGCCAGAAGACACACACAAAAAACATCCTAAACTCTCCTCATCCCAAGAAAGCAGCAAAGCAGTCACCTCAGAACTAAAACGCCACACTGCAACTGCAGCATTCATAAAGCACTGAAGCGCAAGCCACCCATAAACCCTGCGGAAACCTGACCACTGAAAAAGGAGGAAAGGAAACAGCACAAACAAACATAACAGTAGCTTCTTTACTTTTTTATTATTATGGTGTGCAAACATTCTGCCTCGAAGATTTGCTCAAGTTTCAGATGGATGCCCACTTTCCCTGAGTTTGTTTCACTCCCCAGTAACTGTCTCCTAAGGACGATACAAACTAATTTAACCTTGGCAAGCCCAGACAGCTGTAATGTAGCTAACAAGTGGAGACTGGTGGCAAAATCTGGCCAGAGAAAGGAACCCCCATACCCACAAATCTACCACGCTAAAAGCATTGGTCAACGTTGCAGCAATACCACAGCGCAAGAGCAAGAACTGAAGTCAAAATCCACTTGATCTTCACCTGCCTAATTGACCACAGGGGGCATGAACTCAAAATTACATGAAATAAGGTTTGGGATGCAGGCACTGCTATTGATTTAACACATTTGTAACAGTATTTCATCCAGGACACTTCAGGCTTTTAGGACGCATTCCAGCTTCTGATTTTGGCATTCTACTCTCAGTTAAGGAAGGAAGCAAGCTGACAAGAACACAGTAGCTCCACCTCATTACCTTGCTTGGCCTTATATCCCAGCCTGCGAGCCTTGTCTGGCCTGGTCGGCCGCGGAGCGCGGTGCAGGGCAGAGAGCTGGCGGTACTGCCAGCAGCGCACGCGCAGGAGGAACCGCATCACGTCCGACTGCTTTTTCCTCCATAGCTCCTGGATGTACTTGTAGGCACCCATGGCTGGCTACCTGCTGAGATCGAGAGATCAATGAAAAGAGGGCAGTAATTATCGTTCTGAATTTGAACAGCTTCCCATAAAATGACACAGCACGAGGCCACGTTAACGTGCATGTAACGCTACTGGAACCCAGTATGACTGTGTGGTTTTTTGGAACCGTTTGTACACTTGGTAACATGGCTCCCATTTAGGGAGTAGGACACGCAGTTACCATTTTGAGGAATTTTCTTCCATTTCACGCGTTCTTTAGCGTTGACCTGCGCAGTTGAGGAGCTGGTGCCTCACGTGCTTCAGATGTTACCAACACTGACAGCTAACACCGAACCAAGCTGTGAATGCTGCTCTTTGACGACGTACGTGACTGTGAGGGGCACGGTGTTAGTTTATAACGTGGTTTAAGTATCCCTAAACGCTGAGAACCCAGATCCCAGCAGTACGCAGAGGTAAACCCAACTCCACCCGAACCGTCACTCAGTTCACCATCCAAAATCAGGGCCCGCTGCGCCCGCAGACGACCTTTCTGCGCCCTCTGACGCGCATCAGCCCACCTCTCCCCGCCCCCAGCCGCCATTTCGGGACCCCCGCCGGCCCGCAGCACCCCCAACGCCCCGCACCCACCGAGCGCCCCGCGGCCTAACGCCCCCGCCGCCCTCCCGCAGCCCGGGGGCCCTCCGCCGGCCTGAGGCCCGCAGCCCAGCCGCCGGGCAGCCCCACCGCGCCCCGCGGGCGGGCGGATGGCGGCGGATGGCGGCGGATGGCGGCCCGGGCCCCGCGCAGACGTACCCCTCACCCGATGGCGCCCCACGCCGGAAAGGAAGAGGCCCTCCTCCCACAACCCCTCGCGACGGCACCGCGCTTCCGGCGGCGGCCGCGGCGCCTCATGGGTAATGTAGTCACGGCCTCGACCGGCCTCCCGGCCCCGCCCCGCCCCTCCGTGCCAGCCAATGGGAGCGAGGGGGCGGGGCCCGGCGCGGCTCAACGGGGGCAGCGGGGGAAGCTCAGCCCAGGTGCGCGCGCGCGCTGGGGCCCGGGGCGCGCGGGGCCGGGGGCGCGCGGCGCGGGCACGGCGGGGGGCCGGGGGCTGTCCTGGGGGCGGGGGCTGGGCGGGGGGGCGGCCTCTGGAGCAGCCCTGGGTTGGGTTGGGGTTGGATTTGGGGAAAGGGCTTGACATAAGCACGTCCTTAGGAATCCATCCCCAAAAAGGAGCGCTTTGGGGTTCCTAAATATGAAAAATAAAATTAATGAAAAAAGAGGAATTGAATCATAAATCCTAAGGGAAAACCCTGCCGCTGCTGTCAGCCCCTGTCCCCAGCCGCTCGCGTCCCTCCTGACCCAGTGCGGGAGCAGGGAAGGGGACTGGTGCCAGGGAGGCTTTGCCACAGCTGCATGGTGACCCCTTTTTCCCTTATTTTCCCCTTTTTCCTTTTTTTTTTTCCCCTTTTTTTCCCTTTCCCTCCCGTTGCAGAGCGCCCTGGCTCACACAGTCACACCTGGTCCCACCAAGGTCCCCTCCAGCTCTGGGGTGCCCCGCTCATCCCCTGGAGCTGCCCCGGCTCCTGGAGGGCAGCCCCATCGCCGCCCAGGCTGGCTGACACCAGACCCCAAACCCCGCTCCGGCCTTCGCCTTCCCGTGACCGTAACGCTTTCCTTCCAGCCCCTGTGCTGTGGGACCTTCAGCTCTGTGCGCGTGAGGCAGGAGGGGAGGCCCCGCGGGCTGACAGCAGCGTGCTGCGCCGAGCCGGGCACCGACGGCGACAGCCTGAAACCTTGCAAGTGGCGTGGGAGGAAGCCCGAGTCCTAAAAATACCATCGCCGGTGAGCGCCGGGGAGGGAGCTGCGCCTCGGGGGCACCCGCTGCTCAGCACCTCGCCTTTCGGGGCTCTGCTGCGGGTCCCCGTGCTCGAGCAGGACTCCTCCGCTGGCTCTGCCATCCTGGGAGAGATGGGGAAGGGCTACAAGGTGGTGGTGTGCGGCATGGCGTCGGTGGGAAAAACCGCGATTTTGGAGCAGCTTCTCTATGGAAAGCATACCGTGGGTGAGATATTTTTACCTTCTTTCTTTTTTTTTTTTTTTTTTTTTGGTTGTTTCCCTTTCCAGAGTCTTGCTCTGTGCGGGCCCCACGAAGCGGTAAGCCAGGGCCGCTGGCTGCATGGAGGTGACGGAGGAAATGAGTGTGGTTTGGGTTCATCTCTGGGCAGTTCCTGAGACTTGTAGTCCCTCACCGAGTTTTAAATTGTTTTGGGGAAGAACCCTTGCCCTGATGTTGCCCGTGCCAAGAAACGGGAGTGTGCAACAAGAAGCAAACAGAAAAGCAAATGATGTGCTTGCTGCCTATTTATGTAAGAAATACCTTGTTCCCCAAAAGATGCTCTCGATGCCTGAATAATAAATAATATTACGTGATTCACCGAGAGGCTGTTTAAACTTCTGTTCCACCTTCTTAAAACTATTTGGCTTGGTTTTGGCTAATACTTAAAGAGCTGAAAAGAAAAACAGCTCTGCTTTAGCACACGGGGTGTTCTGCTCTGGACTTCAAAGGCTGAGCCTCCCAGCTCTCAGATAAATCCTCTTGTGGAAAACAGACCTGGGACAGGGGCATGGGATGTCAGAGACTTGCTGTGCACAAAAGAAAGGGACCGAAGGCAAAGCTGGCTCGCTTCCCTCTGTTCCCACCTGGCCTGGATGTTAGAGGAAGGGCAGCGATCATTAGGCTGGTGAATTGTTCTGCCAGGCGTGAATCACAGGGGCTTGACAGAGGATGCCTAGTCAAGGGACTAGTAGCTTTTCCTTGGGCCAGTGAATTAAATTAAACGTTGGGGATAAGCCTCCGGATAAATTTTAGGGTTTCGAGCAGGGTGCTTGGCAGGCACTGTGCCTTTAAAATGTGTGGACGGGAGGAATTTGCTGGCAAAGCCTGACACAGAACTGTGCGCTAATACCGTTGTTTAAGAGGAGGATTTCCTCTAACGTTGCAGCAATATCTGCTTCCAGCGTCTTACCAAGACCCGTGCACATAGCCCTGTGTAGCTCTCAGCGCCAACATTGCAAAGCCTGCAGGCTCTTCCCTTTGCTGCCGCCCTGATTTTCATCTTCCCCGGGCCAGGCGGTGCTCTAGGGCTCTCAAGAAGTGCGAGCAAGGCCACGCTGCTTAAATCTTGTTGCCTTTCGTTGCTTCCTGCCCCGTGCTCCGATCAGCAGCCGTGGCAGGGAGGATTTTCAGCCGCCTGTGCCATCAGGTGCTCTGGGGCTGGCTTGCTGCGCCTCGGTGCTTCTGGCAGAGCTGCCCCTGGGAGCTATCCTATTGTGGGGACGGCCCCTCCGCGCTTAAAACACTATTACTAGGTCTCGACCCAGGTTTCCTAAAGCCTGTGAGCTCCCGAAAGCCGACGAACACCTCCTGGCTGCTGACCCTCGGGCAGGAGGCGAGAAGGTCCTGTGGGCGCTGAAGGCCCGCCCGTTCGGAGCCAGGCAGCACGGCAGCTCGCCAGGCATGGAGACGTGGGCACGAGCTGTCTCAAAACCTGGGCTTCCTGACTCCAGCAGCTCTGATGCTGCTCCAAGGGCTGGGCTGACACATGTGCTGGTATCCGTGGCCTCCTCGCTGTGACAAGGGGTGCGCTTGAATTTGGTTGCAGGCTCGGAGCTCAAGGCCTGGCGTCATCCGCCGAGGTGTCCGAGGCACTGGCGGCGGGGTCTGCTCCTGGTGCTTGGTCAGTCATGAGTCTACGTTGGTGCCGATGAGCTCCTGCTGACTTTCTTTTAAAAGGGAGTGGTGGCACGGCTGCCGTCAGGGAAGGGATTAGTGTCCTCGGAGGTTTCACGCTGCTATATAAAGCACTTGGCTCTGAGCCCGTGCCCCTGGCTGAGCACTTGGTGGTGGTGCTGTAGACCCAGTGGCACTGTGGGGTTTCTCCTAAAAAAAATCGCACCTTCAGCTCTCCCTGGCTCGTCATGGATGAAGTCTCTACATGGTCAGCAGCCAGGACTCTTGCAAAGGCGCAAAGATTGCTTGAAGTCAAAGAGGAACAAATACTAGGGAGGGAGGAATACCACTGAAAAAGGAATATCCACATCCCTGGAGCATGCGAGCAACAACGTACGGCGTTTGGCTCTGCGCTAGGCTTAGCGCCTGTGAGAGGGGCAGTTTGCCTTGGGGCCTGGGACGTGAAAGGAGAGGGCAAAAAGATGTAAGGTGCAGTCAGAGCTTCTTAAAGTCACGTGCGTATTGCATGGCAGCCTATCCAGCTAAACTGGGAAAAGGAATCAAAGGAAACCTGACTGGAGATGTTTGAAACGGGTGCGGGTTTAGCTCTGAGGCACGCGGGGACTGTATTGCCGTAGGCTGGGCCAAGGAGTTGTTACAGCTCACACGTGTGCGTATGGTTGCCTGGTACCTGGGCCTGCCTTATTTTTGTGTGGCTTCAGCGTTGTGCTTGTCCAAACCCCCCACCTTCTGTTGCAGTCCTGAAGTGAGAGGTGCCAGTCTCTTCTCCTCGGTCATGAAACGGGTCCTTGACTGGCCGGGGAAACCTGTTCTGAATTCCTGTGGCACCTGGCACTGCTCGCCCTGAGCTCGCTCTCTCGAGCTAACGGGAAGTTACTGGCTTAACTTCGGCACGTGATGCATCTGTAAAAGGGTAGGTGATTTTCCTTGAACAGTGCCGCTGTTCAGCGATGGCTCATAAAGGGGTCTTCCTTCTGCCTTTGAAATGCCTCTGGTGCCTCAACCTACGGCAAAGCTTATCAGCTAAAGAGAAGATGAGAACTCTTCCAGTAGAAAATACTATTTCCCTTATCACTGCCTCCTGAGTGCATAAATAGCTGGTATGGCCGTGTTCATAAGCAGCCACTTCAGATCGTCTTACTAGCTGGGAATGAAAGCACTATCTACTATTGTGATCAGAACCCGTAGTGAGAGGGAATTTGCCTTGCTTGGTCTCAGCTTGAGGCATTTGGGGTTTTGGCTAGAGGACTTTCACAGCTCCAGAGATGTGGAGGCTAATAACCCAAAGTATGCATTCCTAGACCTTTGTTTCTCAAATCCAAACTACCTCCTGACAGAGCTGCAGTCAGCTTTGAATTTTAGAAATGCGTGAAGATGGAGCTGAATGTATGTAACTGAGGGTCACAACCGTGGCTGCTGGTTGGTGGCATTAATACTTGAACTAGCGGCTAAATCTAAATAGATCAGCTCCTGTTGTCCAGCTCCAAAGGCTGCTCCAGCTCTTCTCTGAGTCATGGATCCTCTGATACACAGTCATTTGAGATCTAAGTAAGCAAAGTCTGTTATGCTGGAGTTGTAAAAATGCAAGGAATGGCAGGTTTTGGGAGCTCTTTGCAGGGAAGAGGGAGGGAAAGATTATGGGAGAGTGAGATCTTCGAACATACTGAAGAAGACACAAGATATTCACTACATTTATGTTTGACGTTCCCTTGGGATCTTCTGAAATTCCATGTCTCCAAATTTTGCTTTATGTAATATTTGCAATACCTTTGCCTTGCCTAGCTTGGCTTTGCAGTGCTCATTAGTATATTGAGCCTTTTCTTTTCCTCATCAGGAAACCACCAGGGGCTGAAACACCACTCGATTTATGACTGAGGCTTCCCCTTGCAGTTCGTCTGTGGCAGCAGCTGGTAACCTACATGAAGACCTTTTTGCCTTTCCCGAGACTTGCACCAGCTAAATAGGTGCTGGAAAATGGCATCTGTCTCCTGCCTACTCCTCCCTTCTCTCCTCAACATCTTTAGTCTACTTACCAAAGAAACCAGGAGATTGTTCACTGCCTTGTTAGCTCCCCTTTTCCCTCACAACTTCTGGACCTGCAAGCTGGTTCCATCTGCCTGTTCATCTGTGCCACAGTAGGAGATATTTCAAAATATGTTTCTCTAAACTTAGAAGAGCTGGGGGCAGGAGAGGGAGCAAAGCCCCATGGCAGTGTTCTCCACTCAACTCGAGTTGGCAGCAGCTGGCAGGGCAGAACTTCCCAGCAGAAGCTGCCCTTGCCCATCCTCGTAGACAAGGTGGCCTGGGGATGCCAGTGATGGGAAGGATGGGGTGGTGACAGACACTGGGCTTTCCTGGTCAGTTCTGCTGCTTGTACAACAACTTGCCCAGCTCACCTTTGAATGGAGATCAGGAAAGCGTTGGAATGGGATGGTGCTAACCAGGAATGTAAATATTGTGCTTCCTCCCCCAATGTATATAGGTGAACTTTCACCCCTGGAAACTGGTACTGGTGCACAAATTCCAGGTCCTCCCCTCTGCCATTTAACATCAGAATTTGTCACTCTATTCTGCTGACTTGCCTCGCAGGTCTTAATTTTTCTTCTCCATTTTCAAGGAGGATGTTAAAAGACGTAATTTTCACTGCTACTTTTATTGCCATTAGGAAGAGACTGTCATGGGTGAATGTGGATATGTTAAAGACCGCTGAATTACAGCGCAGCATTTAGATGATAAAATCCTGCCCAACGTTATTCATGGTGTTCTAAACAGAAAACTTAGGTACTTATAGTTCATTCCTTCTTGCCAAAGTAACATTTACTGATGTTAGATACTTCCTTGACCTGTCTGCACAATGAAAAGAAGCAGAGCAAGAAAAAACACAGTGCTATATCCAGAAGACCTACTTCAGTCTTTAAAAATGCCCTGGCGACACATTCTCCAGCCCACAGAATGTGTTCACCCTTTCTCTTGTTTTGTTCTGCTCTTGCACGTTAGCGTGGCTATATTTGGAGGCAAAATAAATTAATTTGTTGCAAACCTAGTAAGAGCTTGATCTATGAAGACTGCACAAAGAGGGGCAAAAAGAACAGCTTGTGCCACTTTCCTGCACAGGAATGCTGCATACATCACGGGGAATGATGCGCGTGGGTGGAATTCTTTAGCTTGTTTGTCAATGCAAAGTATTTTGAATACTGTGTCACCGAATATAGCAAAATCCTTATTTTCACAGGCCAGATAATCCCTTGTGTTTTCATAAACAATGTGCTAACGTAGTCCCTTTTTGGCAGACAAAGAATAATGCGGTACTCACGGCTGTAGCCCTGCACCAGCAAACAGTCCGTGTGTATAGGAATGCAAGGGAGACAAAAACATGGCTGGCAGAGGGTTGATACGAATGTTTAAAACTGACTCTGACAGTAATCCAACTATGCAATGCATATTTTGTTGGGACCTGTTGTAACCTTATGAGCCTGCATCCAGGGTGACCATGAAGCTAGGGAGATCCATGTGTTTTCAGGTTTGGCGTGGAAAACATAGTTTTAATTAGCTCAGAGTAAGGTACCTTATATTACCTCACATTTACCATGAGGAAAGGAAGTAAGGAGAGCCAGTATGCAGATAGTTACCATGGAGCAGGTGGTATACATGAAAGCTTGTTACCTTGTGCGTGCTCTTGCCCTGAAGTAAATGAGCTTGCTCCTATTAGCAAATCTGAGTCATGGTAAATCCCTAAGGGACGGAAAAAGCTCACTGTGTATTTGGGTAAATACATCATGCAACTTTGCTTGCATGCAAACATCCTCTTCCCATTCTGGCTTGGTTTCACTCATTGGTTAGTTGTACCACCAATGCACATCAATTTCCAGAATTACTCCTTTGGCTCCTGCTTCTGCAGTATAATCCAGCTCATCATGAGGCAGGGAAGCAGGCTCAAGGTGTCAGTACTTGCCTATTTGGTGTTCCTTGGCCATTCTTCCCAAAGGGTATGTTTGGGCAGGCCCATTTGCAGCATGTACACTGGGCGGTGGGAGGTTGGGAAACCTGGGGGAAGAGCCATTTATCTTATCCCATCCTGCATTTACATGTTGTATAGATTAATTTTACAGGTGTAATCATATGCTCGTATACCAGATGATTGTATTTACACAGTGGCACTACTGTAAATAGCTGGCGTGGCGATCTACGAATACAGCCCTTCATGGGCACGACAATCAAGGTCGAATCCAGGTCAAATCACCCTGGAAAAATAGGCACTGAAACCTATTGCAGGGTAAAGTTCCGCTGCACTGCGAGCAGTTATTACGGTGGTGCTGTACTTATGCCAGCATGAACTTTCCTGCTTGTTTTACAACAGGTTTAGAAGAGGGTGCCACAATGGAAGACGTGTACTTGGCGTCCGTGGAGACAGACCGAGGCGTTAAGGAACAGTTACGGCTTTATGACACCAGGGGTCTGCAGGAGGGCGTAGAGTTGCCAAAGCACTACTTCTCTGTCGCTGATGGCTTCATTCTCGTGTATGCCGTGACCAGCCTCGAAGCCTTCCAGAGAGTTGAACTGCTCAAAAAAGAGATCGATGTCTTTAGAGATAAGAAGGAGGTAAATGCATGGTGCTGTAACTGCTTGGCTTATTGGCATATCAGTGATAGGAAGGAAAGTTGCAAAGCATAGATTTTGTTTCTGTAAAACTTGCATAGTAAGGAAAATAAACGTACCTACAGCCTTGGGCAATCCAGCCAAAGGAAGCTTTCTCATGCTGGGGAAGCCTAATTCACATGCCATGCAGCTCATGCAAAAAAAAAAAAAAATTTTCCCCTTTCTGCCTCTACTGCAACTAAAATCCAGTTAGCTGAATGCACCAGTCAGTACACTTACGACTAATAAAACATATGGTCTACAGCAGTGCAGTTCTTACTTTTTTTTTTTTTTTTAGGTATTGTACATGGGAAGTCAAGTGCACAGAATAATATCACAAAGGGCATTATCTTTGTTTGTTTTGTATTCACGTACTTGATGGCTTACGAACTAGTGTAATTGACAGTGGGTCTCCCAGACATTAGTCAATTGGCAAAACGGCTTTAATGTATCTTAACAACCATATTGAATCAATTCAATTGTGTGAAATGACTGCTCTATTTTCCCTTAGAAAGCAGCTAGTGTTTTCAGCTGACAGTGTTCCAGATTAGCTAAACAAATATAACGTGCATGTGGCATTAGCATTACGGCTTTTCTTACAGTATCTTTGTATTCTCTAGTAGTTTTCCCTGCTAAATGTCTTGAGCCTACAGCTCTCCAACTGTCTGTTCTATGCTGTTTAAAAAAAAAAAGTGCATAAGGAATTAATTGGATAATGGTGGGGAGAGACTTTCCAAAGTGGAACTTGTGCAGTACTCGCAGCACACGGGGTGGTGGAGGAAGGCAGGCTCTAAGTCTGACAGCAGCCAGCCGAAAATGCAGTCAAAGGAGAGGTATGTTAGGTGGTAGGGCTGGCGCGAGCTGCAGGCTGTCACGTATGTCAGGGATACGGCAGTCTGTCATGACTACCCTGCAGGGCGAGGAAGGGTGGACAAGCAGGAAGTTTTTCCCAGGCAGTGTGTTTTGCGAGGACCCTGATTTATTGCTTTATGGCACGTTGTAATGCAGAGAGGGAGTCGCAGCCCCGGCAGGATGTCTGTCTCGGGGATCTGCCCAGAAGTCTCTCTTGTTGCACACAGGTATTTTAGAAAGCAGTCAGTTTGCTTATCCCCTGGGAGAGTTTAAAAGCTGGGGGTGACATAGTTGAAATAGCAGTGCCTGCAGTAGGCTGGGTAAACGTTTCATTCCTGTGACTTCTATTCCATATGAAATACTCTTTGAAGCAAGTAGAAGGTAAAATCAGGAGTCCTTCAGATAGCCCCAGCAGCCTTAAACTCTGGGCTCTGCTGGAACGCAGCCTTAACCAAATTCAGGGGGCATCTCCACATACAGAAATGCCCCTGAGCCATCAGGACCTCACCCTGCAGAGCAGCAGAGTCCTCCCTCTGCTGTGCAGCAGCTGACAGAAAGCTCTGATAGCTGCGGGGCTTCTCCAGCACACACCTTAAAGTCTGGCCAAATTTTATACTAAATAGAGATGGTGTTCTCTTGTACTGACAGAACTCGACCACGGGCAAAATTCAGCTGGAGTGTGTGGTAAACGTATATGAAGATTATAGCTTCTTTCAAAGGCTTTGCAAGGGGAAAAACATTTATCCAAACATCGTGGGCTGCTATAGAAAAGAAAGGATGCCTCAGACCTCACAAGAACAGGACAAACATCTCTAGCTGGAAAGAAAGAGGAGCCATCCTGTAGTCAGCCTGATGAAGAGGAAAAAGCAAGCAGGTGTGGTCACAGCAAAAAAAAAAAAAAAAAATCCTCAGCAGGAGAGGACTTTATCACTTGGTCATTGCCAAACCACAACAGAGTGTAGAGTTGAGGCTGAAGCTTGACTAAGGACCTTGAACTATAAATATAGGTACGGCTTCCCCTATCAGCTGATGCTGTTAAAATGTTTTTAGAAAGTGGTTAAGTTAAAATAAGCAGGAACCGTAACTCGAAGTGGCCAGCACTACATGCAGCAGTTCTCAGAAGAGAAGCACAGGGCAAGCCCCTGAGCTCAGCTCCACTGCAGTGTCTCGGTGATAGAGAAGCCACGGAGAACTACCTGAAGGTCTGACTTGACACCGCTGTGCTGCCGTGGTTAGCTAACCAGCAGCTCCTGAGACTGCTTCTGGCAGGCTGGCACTGGTGCTGCTCCCACTCCTTCAGCGACTGAAGGCTGTCTGCTTAGGTCCCTCTGGTGGCTCAGCACACCTGCAGGCAGGGGAAGCCCCCTGGGCTGGGAGAGGGGCTCAGCCCCTCGGCCCACCCTGAAGCCTTACAGACTGCTTCTGCAGGCTGCCTTGTGGCAGGGGGTGCCTTCATTTTTTTACACTGGCTCAGACTCAGACAAAACCAGGCTGGGCAAAATTCACAGCTGTTGGGACCAGGCTTTCTCTGCTGCCATGTATTTTTTTCTTTTCTCAAGCACCCGCAGCTCTGACCTCCTCGGATGCCATGCTCTTATCATTTCTCTACGGCAACTCAATTGCAAAGTAAATGGCGAACAGGGCTGTTTAACTTTTGCTCTTTTGGGTATTGCTTCCCTTTAAGCAATTCGTGCATGTGTGGGGTAAGTCCTGCATGTCCTATGATTAAAAGCAGCTCCCAGGCCACAGGTAGATGAGGCCAGTGTGAATCCCAGACCTTACACTTCCACATTATGTTCAGCTTACCTTGAGCCAGCAGTAAGTTAAAGGACAGGTCTGAGCTGTGTTGCTACTTGCCTGCTGCTTGAAGGCACTGTGAATGGTGGATACTGTTTGTATAAAGCTCGCCCTTCTGTTTGCAGGTAGCAGTTATCGTCTTGGGAAACAAAACCGACCTGCTGGAGCAAAGACAAGTGGAAACAGAAGCGGCACAGCAATGGGCCAGGGCTGAGAAAGTGAGACTGTGGGAAGTGACTGTGACAGACCGGAAAACGCTGCTTGAGCCCTTCACCTTCTTAGCCAGCAAGCTCTCCCAGTCCCAGAACAAATCAACGTTCCCCTTGCCTGGAAGGAAGAGCAAAGGGAATAACTGTGATAACTAAGCTACCTTTAAGCTACCTGTCTGCTGCTGCTGCCAGGTGACAGCCTAAATCCTATCTCTGCCTTTAGCTTCACATGGTTTCACTTAAAGCAATAATCTCATTCAGCAATAAAATCAGCAAGCTTATGGCTAAGAGGTATCCTTGAAAAAGTCACTGATGGCAAAAGCCTTGAAAAACCCTTAGTGCTAGGAGTCACCTTCCAACAGGGGTGAGCGGGGGGGGAGCAGGGAGGGCAAGAGAGGCAGGTGGTCACCCCTTCAGCAGGGGCTTTGACTGTCCCTTGGTATGGCCATAGTGAGGAACACTCCTCCTGCAGATCCGTAGCCTCTTGTCACAAGCAGTACTAGCTGCAATGAAGCTTTAAATTTGGAGAGAGGGTATATTTGAAACGGCAACAGGCCTTTTACCTTGACCTTAACCAGGGAGCCCCCTGGCCACAGGGGTTTTTGATGCTGCAGGAGGCTCAGGTCAGGGTGTTGTTGCAGGAATGCTAGGGCAAGAGGAAGAAATACCAGCAAATTTAGCTGCTGAAGCTCTGGTAGTGTCTGAAAAATAAACAAGAAAGAAAAAAAAAAGGAAAAAAAAATCTTGCAGAAGATCCTAGAACAGATCAACCCTAACATGAAGCTTGTCAGTGAAGTCTGGCAAGTAGCTTCAGGAATTTATTTGTACAAACCAGAAAAGCTCTCACAGCACTCATTAATTTAACTACGACCTGAAGGACAGCATAGCTGTAACATGGTTTTGTTCTAGCATGTCCAGTGCAAATCAGTCACATTCACATAGGTGATAATTTTACTCAGAAATTATATGGAACAACTTTGTAAGCAGGAGGTACCTCACCGGGCTCTGCGTTGCGGGTTGTGCAATATTCCTGCCCAGCCGCAGCAACCCACGGTCAGGACAAAGCTACAGGTGAGAGAACAACTGGTACGAAGCCCTGCGCTACTTTGTGAGAAGGGGCTACGTACAAAAGCTTTACGTGCCGGATTCGGCGCTCTGCGTAGGTAAACTTGTGCTGCAGAAATCTGCTGTCCTAGGTCAGTCTGTCTGCAAACTAAGCAAAACTGACTGTAAAGGGGCAGAGCGACTGTTCCCAGAGAGGGACCAGCCTTTGGCCTCTAACCACTTATAATACACTGAGACCAGCTTTTCTTTGTATTAGAAGGCAGGAGGGGGGAAAGGGAGTGAACTAAAGTACCCAGTTCCCTAATTTTCCACAAAATTAATGTTGTTTTGAACAAATATCGAGAATTTCATTGTGAGTCAGCAAAACCACAAGCAACATTTGCATTGTCATATCACAGCTGCTAAACAGTAAGTGTGCTTAATGATCAAAATTAGGCTGCGTGCTTACAGCATTGCTCTTCCTGAATACTAGCAAATAAACTGCCAGCATCACTAATGTCAGAGCAACTGTACAATCCACTAAAAATTAAGCAAGTATTCCTACATTTATAATGAAGGCAGACGAAACTGTTTATGTGCTTTGCTCAATGTAGCTTGGATTGCTGTGGCCATCAAGCCAGATAAGAGAGCAATTACAAATGAGCAAGCAGCTGTAATGCCCTGCTGGAAACATACAATTGTTTCCATTGCAACACAGCAGCTGAGTAAGCACTATAGCACGACCTCCCCCAACCTGGCTAGTAATAGTCATTGTCCCCAGCGATGCTGCAGAACAACACTCCCTTCTCACTCATTTCCTACCAAACACACGTGTACTCGAGGCTTCTCCCCACCCAGAGGACTCCTCAACCTGCCTGTGTGCTTGGGAAGTGGGCTGGCTTCAGAGCAGCAGTGGCTCACCTATTTGCTGCAACCTTTCACCGAGGAATTGGCGGCGTTCTTCCTCTTCAGCTCTGCAGAACCCTTCTTCGAGAAGGGACCTGATTCAGCTGCACAGCAAACAAAAATACAACAGACCTCTGCTAACTGCACGTTGTCACCGGGGCTGACCCTTGAGCCAAGGGAGTGTTGACAAGCGAAGCCAGTCAGAATTAACTTACGATGTGTGGAGATGGAAGGCACGGAGACGACTGACTGGTTCCTGCCCAGTTCTGTGCCCCGCAGACTCACTGCCAGTTCCACTGCTGAGACCGATGTCACCGCAGGCTGCTGATGCCACGTCACGTGAGATCAGCTTGCTCTCTCACCCCCCTGGACAACTCAGGACTTGACAACGTTTCAAGAAAGGCAAAAGGAAAAGGGATCTTCTAAGTGACTAAGACTGTGTTTCCAAACGGGTTATGTAAAGTCAGACACGTTATCTTTGATTTGGTTAAATTCGTTTCTAGATTATTTTGGACATCCACATAAACAACCACCACCCATCGTTTTATTTCACGGACTCACTCTGATGCTTTTTAAGCACTCAAATCAATTGCCTGTTCTAAATACCATACCATACCTGGGATGGAAATGGTCGTTTCTCCTCTGCAAACCATCTGCACGCAGTGGCTGGTACTGAGTCAAAGTGAAACTCGTTGTAGTGCAGTTTTACCTAGTGTCAGTAAGTAAAATACAACTGTACAGGGTATGCAGTAGTAGTGCATGGGCAGCATATGTATTTGGTTCTTCATTGTTCCACTGACTGAATACGTCCTAGGTCACTGGGGTCATTTACCTGCTATAAAGCTAGGCTGTCCCTTCAGAAGATGATAGAGAAAAATGACTATAAAAAGAAGAAAAATAAATAAATCAGTAAATTGAACCTCCTTTCTCTGTTCCTCTTACACTTCTACCCTGCTGAATACACAGTGCTCAGACCAGTCACCCCAAATCAGCTTCCCCTCCCCTGCCAGCTTCAAGAACTAATTTGGAAAGCACTGGTAGCACAAAGCAAGGAGCAGACAAAAACCTACTGAGATGGGGCCACTTACATCCTTAACACAGTAGAGGGGAGGAGGAAATGAGTTTAAGAGTGAGTTCCTTCCCAGAGATATTCCTGGTGTGATGTAGCTATATACCACTGATTTTCCTAGGCTGCGCCGCACAGCTGAGGGAGCTCATACACCAAAGCATGGGCTGTGACAAAAGAAGGCTGTCTAGCAGCTGAGGCTAACATACTAGTACCCACAACCACCCGACAATGGAAGGGGACCTGTACTTAAATCACTTAGGACCTATATATCTTTATATAGATAGGAAGAGAAGTATATAAAGCAAAAATACACACAATTTGAAGTACAAAAATATATCTGAGAGAACAGACGGACACATAGCACTTGGAAGAATGTCGCAATGTGAAGTACTTGCCATGTGAAAATGAATCTGTACTTCCGGCCTTTACCTCAAGGGAGCGGTCAAAAATGCCATATTCACAACTAACTACCCTATTGCTACACACTTCAGTGTAAACACTATGTCTCTAGGAGATAATCTTTGTAGCTAGTTAAAGGATCTACGCATTATGCTTCCTTTACACTCCTTTAAGGAAGACGTCTTCTGCTGGCTTCCCCGGACACTATTCTTTCTCCTCTTTCTTGTGGGAATTGACCACTCCATTAGAAAGCCATGAAGACATTCTCTTCTTCCTCTTACCTCCTGCTCATTTCCCTTCCAAATCTCTTATGCTCTTGCAGCCGTACTTTCAAATAATACACCGCTCCCGAAAAGCCAGTGCTGTGAAAACTGGAGCTAAAAAGTAACTAGCATGGACTCTGCAGCAGGTCACCTCTTCGTGGGCCGTGCCAGCCTCGATAACACCTACACAGTCAGCAGATGAAAAAGTCCTATGTTGTCATTCATCATATACTTGTCCAGAAGTGTCTTCCCAAAACAGAGGCAGGCAGTGCACTCACCTGCTCAGCTCCCTTGTTTTTATCCAGACTGTAATCCTTGAAGCATACTGGGAGACACTGTTCTGGCAAAGTGATAAACCAAGGTACTGAGCAGAAGTCTCTTCTTCTTCCTTTTTTTTTTTTAAACATCTTTTTATTAGCACAGTAACAAATGCAGACTTCAGTAGCCCACAACATACAACCAATCCACTGAGTGACTCCTATTCCACGCCTTACAGTTAAACAGCTTAAGGTATTTCACTACAGGTTGCCGTAAGTCCTGATTAAAACCTTTATTCTTTTCACAAAGATAGATTGGCTTATAAAATAATACATTAACTACTTCTCATTTCATATATGAGGCTATATATCCACCTCTCCGTATCACAGATCATGAGATGACAGTCTTTAAAAAGGATTTGTTAAATACCAATGTGCCCTCCATAGGGGAAAACAATCCTGACATCTTTTTACAAAAACAAAACAAAACAAACAAAACCCCAACCCAACCCAGAACAAAATAAATCCCCCAAACCAAAAAACAAAACAAAAAGCAAAAAACAGTGTGTAGAGTCTTGAAAGGACTTTTACATAAATGCCAACATATGTACCTGTACAAAATTAAGCTGTTTTAATCTTTTGCATATTGCAAGCAAACTGAAAACCAAAGATGCCTAAGAAGTTTACATTCTTCTCGGTACTATATGTGAGCTAATATTGCTGAACTAATTACAGTCTTAAAATACACTATTCCCAATTCTAGCTGTCTACTGTAGCAAGATACCTTAAGTTACAACAACAAAATCTTAGGAAATAAAAGACTGAATAAAATCTGTTATAGAAATACCCTACTCTTTACCAGCACCCTCCCTCCCCCCACCCCTTCAAAATCATAAGCAGCTCTTTCCATCACAGACAAATAATGTAAGTTTGACAAAAATCCGATTTATGTAGCGTATCTTTTGGTCCATTGTCTGGCCATTCTGTCATGCTCTGCTCTGTTAGTCATATACTGGGTGGCAATACTTCCAACCAGGGGGTCAGCTGAAAAGAAAAAAAAAAAACAACCACAGTTATTTCAGGCAAGTAAAGTATGAATTTAATACAAGGGAATCGCTCAAGTGAGGTACATTACAATAATCTAAATACACTGAATTGATGGTCTGTGTCTTCATCAATTTGTGCTTACTTATGGTGACATATCAATCTATTACTTAGTAAGGTAGGAAATGCCAATTAAAGTTTTAAGGAGTCTAAAAGGCAACAATCCAATAGTCATTTTGCATTACTGAAATCTTTCACTGGTCTATGTGTTTCAGGTTTATTTTACCTTTTCTAAAAGTGCCTGGGAGATAGTCATTGTTAAGTGTGCTTGTATCAATACAAATCTGGCTTCTAGGAAAGATCAGATCACAGGGAGAGGTTTTATTTTTTCCAAAGAGATTATTTTTATTATACATAACATAGCATGAACTCTGGTGCTTTACTCATCTTTTACAGACATAAATAGAAATATAACCCCTAAAACTGACTTTGTAAGACATGGCATATTTCTTTTAACTGGTGTAGATAACGGGTGGGGTTAGAGAAGCAGAGGATTACCTTTGGCATTGCTGGTCGTTGGTTTTAAATAGACGTTAGAAAGTAAAAGGCTAACCTACTGGTTTTCAGAACTGTTTGTGACTTTTATAGCTGTTACCAAATTACTGCAGTTCTACAGAGCAGCAAAGCATCTTTAACCCTTACCCAAAACCAGAGCTGGTTTAGCAGGGGAAGGAGTTGTCGCCTACAGGAGGAGAGCCGCAGCTTTCTTTGCGGCTCAGCCTGAGACACGGGTGGGGTGCACCACCTCCAGCCCCTCTCCTCACTACCCTGGCCGAAGCCAGAAGGACAAGACAAGGGATGAGTTATTTTGATGGTGGGTGGGCTGTAAGGCAGCAGGTGGCCTGTGCGGCAGCACGTGGGGCTTACCCGGGTTGCAGTCTGTGAGGAGGGAGCAGATGGAGAGGAGAACTTTAGAAATGGTTAATGCTGGACTCCAGTTGTCTTTTAAAATGTCCAGGCAGATGACGCCTTGGCTGTTAATGTTACAGTGATAGATCCTCGTCCGGAACGTTACCTGCAAGAAACGGCTATTAGACGGAGTGCTAGCATGACCTGCTACCACGCGTGACGTGGCAATAAGCGACATCGGCTGTGATTCTGATTTGACAGCCTACAAAAACTGAAGGGGAGAAGGAAAGGCAATCAAAAAACCCAACAACAGCGCCCGACCGCCGAGCACGGGCCTTGCCCCCAGCGGGCCGGGCCGGGTCCCCGTGCCGCCGGCGCCCTCTGGCGGCCCTCGGCGAGATCACAGCCGGGGTCGGGCTCGGCTGCACCGAGGGCCCAGGCCTAGCCCGACCCTCCCGGGGAGGGCATCAGCCCTGCTCTTCCCTTCCCTGTCCTTCTCTTCCCTTCCCGAGTGGCATCTGCTGCCACTGCTCCCGTCACAGCTTTCCCTGCCGAGTTCTGGATTGCAGTCTCCTTTCCTCTAAGTGACTTACCGGGGCCCTCAGGACAAATCAGGGCTGTCTCGGCATGTCTAAGCAAAGACTCAGAAATGATAACGCATCTACAATGCCCATGCAAAACAACGACCACGATCCCTACCTTGTGTGCTTTTGGCCACTGGGAAACCCAGCTTTTATTTTCCCCTTTAGTTATTATTAGCTTTTATCTTTCTGCTCACAGCAGCAGAGGGCCCCGGTGCTTTAACACCGCACACCACCATATTTCTCCCCGTGGGCTCCCAAACACTTGTAAAAACCTCCAGTTACGGCAGGGTGCTGTGGAGCCATGGCTCCTGTCACTTCTCAGAGCTCGCTGTTCAGACACGTCATTTGGGTTTTATTATTTTCAAATATGGGAGACGTGAATGAACCGGGCAACGTGCCACAGAAGTTATCCGAAAGGGGAACAAAAGCACCGCACGACATTTCAGGAGAACACAATGCGACCTGCAGAAAGGCCTCATTCTGACTCGCTTGATGAACACCGACAACAAATTTGGTGGCACTTGCATGAATTAGGATTATCTGCCTGAATAAAGGTTGTCGGGTTCATGCCCTAAATCCTCAGAATTTGTCAGCTATCCACACCCACAAATTTTACTGTCTGTTTATAGGTCACAAGGGTATTTGCGAAACACATTTGGTAAGTGTGTGGTACAACAAGAACACCACACTGGTACTTTCCCTGGAGATTAGACCGGCCCACACATAAAAGTTGCCAGTCAACCCTCTTTTTTTTTTTTTTTTTCTACAGTCTTTCTGATGCAAAAATTTGGCTCGTGACCCTCCCTCTCCCAGGCTCTGGGAGCAGGCGTGGGCTGGGGTTGCACAGCTACAACACTCCAGTGCCCCTCATTTCGTCCTGAATCTGCGCGCTGTTTGCAGGCATGCTCCCGACGTACGGAGCGCTCCAGCTATTTTTGGTCTCAGACTCGCAACTGCAGTTACTTGTCACACAGGAGACACCCACACTGCACACTTCAGGAGACTTTCTGCTTTGTTCCTTGCAAGTTGCTTGGATTTTAGATTAAAACAGGGAAGAAAGAAAGCAAAAAAAAAAGAACTATGCATACCCACAAAAACTCCCAAATCCCCATACTTTTGCACATTATGGGTGGGAATAGCAAAACATCTGTAAGAGAGCAGAGAGATGTTTGCCTCCCACACCTTCTGCAACAAGCTGCAGCTCCAAACCCAAGAAGCCCTGCTGCTGTCTATACAGGGAACCTCAGAGGTACAGCAGGTAAGATGCCAAAGCGATGTTTGTTTCTGAGATCACCTAATCCTTGTTGGAAAAGCAGCAATGACTCCCTACAGTTGTGTGGAAGTCAATACACATCAGCTCAAACAGAGGGCAGACGTGACTCTGTGACACCTGCCCTTTACTTCAAGGCAAAACTGAAGTTTGTGGCATCTGCAGTTGCTGGCAACAGATCTGCCTTTAGTTCCCATCTCTCAGCCCAGCCCACTGCTTGCTCGCTATTCCTCTGTTTGATCTGCAGCTTTGGTCCCCTTCCAAGAAGGCTTCAAAATGTAGGTGAGGTAATAATTTTAACAGATTAAACACTTCCAGAACGGGAAGCATGGAGTATTTCCAAGTTGATACAATAAGGACCAAATTAACAGGGAGGTCAAGCGTTCTAATTCGTAAAGGCAGAAAGTTGTTAATCCTGGTTCTGAGCACAAAAGCCAAATATTCGATATTGCAGAAAGCAATCTCTTTAGACAGTCTCTCAGTCCAGTTAACTAAAAGCTGATAAAAAAAAAAAGCACAAAACATATTTGCCTCTAGGAATTAGACTTACTTTTAAAATTTATTTTATTAGTAGTTGGGAAGGAGAGGAAAGAGAGAAAGAAAGAAAACTCCCACATATTTGCAGAACAGCCTGATTCCTAAAGGAACCATAAGATACAATTCTTAAGGATTATACTCATGGCACCAAAATTGGTTTTCTCCAGATCTCTCCTCTGAGCTGTGCCTAACCAAAGCACTGTGGGAAAAATCGAAATTTGTTTTCACTTAAGCAGCAAGTCAGAACTGGGATGGTGTTAGACACATGTAGTCCAGCTGTTTGCCATTTGCAATTTTTGCTGATGGTACAAAAGCCAGCCATGCAGGGAACCCAAATGAAGCCAGAAGACAGGGAGGAATTGCAGGCCCACTTAAAAATGAAACAAAATAACGCTTAAAGTAAATGTTAATTACACCTTAAAGAGGAAAAAAGAAAAAAGAAAAAACTCACTACCACAAACAATAACAGAAAAACCTCATGTAACCAGCAGATTCAGATCAAAACTGGGAGAAACTGAGTTACTTAGAAGGTAATGTAATGTATTCAGGGTCAAGAGAGCAGCATGTGGAAGAGCACAAAAACACAGAGTAACGGAACAATCTTTTGGAAATGTCCCACCTGAGATAACATTAACGCAGTAACTACAGAATTAAGCTCCGTACTTGAAAAGACAAAGAAGCCAATCTCAACCTTACCCTTAAGTGATAGCAGAGGTTAATTTACACAAGCGGTAAAATGGGGGTGGGGGGAAGGAAGTGGTTAGAGGTTATTAATACAAATGATCAAAGCGCACACCAGGTCAACACAAGCTACTGTTTTCAACTCAATAAATAAAATCTAACCAAACTATAATGCAACTCCTGGGAAAACATGCATTATAATAGTACACAAGAATAGCAGTCAGCTTGAGGACTATATACTGAACTCTTAAATTCTAATTATTTTTGTTCATTGGATTCTCCTGAAGTCAGGCCCACCCAGCATGTGCCCAAATCAATTGCTATCTGAAACATAAAGGCAAAACCAGAATACCACATAAAATGCAAAAACATAAAAGCAGAGAAGAGATTAACGCTAACATCTTCAAAGTGTTGTACGGAATGCTTAATAAATGTAAACGAACTCCATTATACATTGTTAGGACAAGGGAGAGAATATTCATCCCTGTCTCAGGATTTCTCCCACTGAAGTTCCTTCTGCTGTGCAATGCATTTCCAAGTCAAATGTTAAGACCTTTAATTTCTCCAGCCTCAAGTACAGTAGTGCAGTTCTCTCTATCCTTCCCAGAATATGTCTGTATCACTTCTGGCACGGGCCCTCTGGCTTTCCTGTGGCAACATCCTCCCCCAGAAGTTTGCTCCAACAGATTCTCTAGCATACTGAATCAAACCCTCAGTTGGAGCTGCAGTCAGTCCTCGAAGGCTGCACCTGTATATCCTTCAACACACATCTCTAGGATGCTTGTCAAGCACGTGACGTTTGTCAATACTGGCTACGCCTCAACACCTTCTCTTACTCCATTCCTATGGGACTGGCAGCCTGCCAGGATGACCAGTTCCTTCTTACTTTATTTAAAAAGGTAAATCCTTTGCTGAGACTTGATTTTCAAATTATGAAATGCATTTTGTTATGGGCTGCCCACAGAAGGGACTTGTAAGAATTACAGAGCACTCAATGAGGCAGTAGAGGTTTTCTTCCACCTCTCTTTCAAGGCTTACCGGGGAAGGAAGATTCAAAGTGAACTAGTCCTTTCACTCTAGACAGCTTAGTCTTTTCGAAGGTCAAGGCTTTTGAAATAGCCTTTGACAATTCTACTACTCTACTAGTGTTCTGTCATCAAAATGATATACCGCATTTCGTTTCAACTATTTCTTCACCTCTTGTCCTAAAAGAGGAAAATATAGGAAGCCTGTGGTAATCACCTTAGTCCTACCACTTCCAAATGACCCACAAGCAGTATTTATCAATTACAGCAATCAGCTGGGCAATGTGAAATCAACAAATTAGTAGGAAGGAAGCAGGAGCAATATGATTATATTTTCCACATTATCATTAACACCCATGCTAGTGTTAAATAACACAGGAGATGCTGTAAGAATCCATGTTTCTCAGTAAAGAAAAGGTTTTTCCTTTAAACTTGAAATACTCAAGTAGCACGAGTACATTCTTAGTCTACTGCTATGCTTTCTGCTACATCACATCTCAAAGCGATGTGTATTTTATTTGCATACATATATGTGGTTTGTAAACCAGTTTGGACCCTGTTAGATGAAAGACTCCATTTAAATGCAACTCTGCTACAATATAATGAATCTCCATTAAACTAGTCTTTTAAGGCCTCAGTAAGCAATGCCTGTTTTCGTTATTGTTTTTTGTTTTGTTTTGTTTTAATCCTACCCTTCTTTTCAACTGGGTGGGTGTTTAGATCCAAAAATAAAGGCAAAGAGATCCCTGTCAGAGGCCCAGAACAGAAAGCAGGGCTGAGCTGGGATGACAAAACTGTAACTTTGGTTTTGTGTCAGGGAACTTCACACTTAGGACTGTCTCAATACCATTGGTAGTTACTGTAAGGTCTGTTAAAGCATCAGGCTTCTGACTTGTAGTGCAGGAAGCAAAGATATTGCAAAGCGTACATGGGAAGGTAAAAGCTCCCTCTTCAAATGCTTACTGGGCTCATGACACGAGATACTGCTCATAGTTGGCTGGACTAAATTATCTAACGCAAACTAATTAAAACTAAAATAGTAAAAAACTATACTGAACTGAGTTCAACTTTAACACAAGACACAAGAGAAGTACCTGTGCTGTCAGAGAGTCCAAAGAATGATGGACAGGTGTCCAGAAGAAAAATCACTAGTGATGTCCCAAGGTAGACCATGCTGTTTGTGAATCAGAGCCTTAACTTAGGGGTGGGATTTAAGGTCCTGTTGATACTACTAGAAACCCTGTAGTTATGCCATCAAGAACAGACAAACATTTTGTTCTCCTCATTTGGGAAGCTTGTATTAACTTGGCTGCTATGACCAAGCAGCACGGTCTCCACTGAGATGGACTGATGGCCTGAAGTATGGCCGCAAGTCCTTTCTACTGCACAATAGACTGAAGTCTTTGAAGATGGGGCAGTCATTGGTGTTTACCTTATCGCTGCAACTACTTTTAAGTAGAAAGTTAAACATGCACATAAATGCTTTCAGATACGAGGCAAACATGAAGTGTATACACAACTACCTCTTGTAATCCAACACTCTTGCTCTGGCCAAGTATGTGAACCACAAGATAACATTCACTTGCACTGGTATTTGCCTTGAAGCATTAGAACACAACAATGCTGACACCTAAGAGCTTCACAAATATAACACACCTACGGAAAAAGTTTGTTACTGTACAAGTAAGTGAGCAACACAGGTACCCAACAAAACGGAAGAAGTCAAATACTACTTCAGTGGCCAAAACACACAAACCCATAATGCCTACGGTAACTGAGTGCTTTGAGAAACAAGTACTTGTATTCTTTTCCCTCTCCCCAAGTTTATTTACTTTTCAGTTCCCCAGACCTGTCCTGATGCTGATGCTAATTGCTTAGGATCCCTTATAAACAGAAACAGGGAAAAAGAAAACAAGGTCTAAAGTAGCGATCAAGTGGATTGGAAAAGCCATTAACATTAGCTAACAGAAACCAGTGCAATAT
Source organism: Cygnus olor (assembly GCF_009769625.2). Lineage (NCBI taxonomy): Eukaryota > Metazoa > Chordata > Aves > Anseriformes > Anatidae > Cygnus > Cygnus olor. Next base: position 40,683,135 of record NC_049170.1, on the reverse strand, counting down.
CTGAAGTGAGCTTAAGTTCAGTCTTAAAGACGACTGGCTTTCAAATGGGCTGCATTCCATTAACACCGCCTGTTACCAGACAGTTTGTTGAGCGTTCATAACATAAGATGTCAATTACAGGTCTCTTACCTTTGGAGGCTTGAAAGGATATTCTGGTGTAAAGGTGATATCAAGAAAGAAAACCCCTCCCTCGTAGACGGAGCCTGGAGGTCCTAGAATGGTTGATCTCCATTCATAGATATTATCACCTTTGGGGCCAGCGCTAAGAAATAAAACAAAAAACAAAACAAAACACAAATGTTTTAAGAATATTACCACAGTTCAAATAAATATGACCTCTTGCACTCACAAAGTATGATATGGAAAATGTTTTCAATGCCACACTTCATACACCACCTGGAGTAAAGACAGTGATTAAAAGTAGATTGAATGCTTCCAGAACCTCAGAAATCTTACCTGGTCTATCAGTGTTTCAGACTTCTTAGCAAAGCTCAGAAATTAGAGGTGGGGTTTTTCAGCTTCTCTCACTTGACATTTATAAACCAGCACTGCCCGGAACTCCCCCTAAGGAAGCTACACAGTCTCAATGCAACAGAAAACCTAAGTTTCAAAGAACAAATTCCCACTGTATTTCAGAAATGACTGCTCCAGCTCAGCCTTGATATAACTGCACCACATCAAAGACCATACTAAATAAATCAAGGACTTATGTTGATTCTATTAAACATGTGTGTTCTTCAAGATTAAAATATCTTCCTGTATTATTCCTAAACCATGGCTCATTGTATAATTATTGAAGCCAAATATATGATGATACTCTTACATGTCAGAATTTTCTACACTTGCACCATTTTGCTACTCTGACTTCTAAAACGAAACCACATGAACTCGCCCCATCAACATTGCATTACATCCCCCTTTTGTGAGGGGGAATTAAAATCACTATTTCAAATTAAAACACTGCTTTCTCAAATCAGTTTTGTCTAATTCTAGATTCTCCCTAGCCTATCAGCAACTCACAAAGAGCAGTACAAAAGGTGCTGCAGAACACAAATGCCTGCTTGTTGAAAAATTAGTTTTACTGAAATCCTCAGACACCTGTATTCTGTAGCGTGCCATATGTCACTGAGTATTTCTAAGTACAGCTCAACCTATAAAGCCATTAATGGTTTAGGACTCCATTGCTACCTCTTTCTTTCTGTGCTGCTGTGGTAGTATTTTATGTTAGATGTTAGAGCTGAAAACTCCCTTTGCATAAAGGGAGGTGCTGACACAGCCTTTTCCATCGCGGATGCACTATGACTTCAGAAATCTCTCCTCTCCTTTTTCTGTAAGGACACGGATTTTACATCCCTAGTACAACAAAATCAGCCTTGCTTTTCTCTCCTTGTTCTTTTAACAAGGCTAATAAAAGACAGAATGATTAAAAAAAAGAAAAAGGCTCTTTTCATATTATAACAATCATGGAGCAACACTGCTTAAGAAGGAAGGCAATCCAATAAATTGAATATGTACACGATGATATGCATTTGATTAATGTGAAAGGAACCAGAGTAATTGCTAGGTGCTAGTAACAGTGGTACAAATAGACATATGATTACAAAAACAAATTTTCAACATAACAACAGGGATCAGAGATATGCTTTTTTTCTTGCTTTTTGCAGTACTGGCGAACATCTTCTTGTCAGATCAGGGGAGAGAAAGGAAGTTAGTTCTATTATCAAACCTCTCTAAAATTTTATTTCCAGATTAAACAGATAAAAATTCACAGCATTTTGATGCCAATTGGTTCAACAATAACGAAACTATGACTAAAAGCGTGCTTCCAGTAGAGGGAAAGCACGTAAGAATGCAATAAAGGTAGACAGGATCTCTGCAAAGTGATGTGCCATCCAATGGGGAAAGATTTCTCTCACTGGAGCACAAAATCTCGCACAGCTCAAGATGTGTACTAAATTAAAGTAAAAGCCATTCCATCCTGAACGCTCCTGGCATCCTGCTCCACCTTAATGACTTGTCCCCGTCCTGTGCTGGTCTATATATTTGGGCACTCAGTGCTCTCCAGCTACCACTTGTGCAATAGGCTGGAATAGCACCACGTTTCAACAGGAAGCTCTGCCTCTTGAAAGACACCAGCTTAACTGTGAAAACTTACTGAAAAGGACTCCCTTGGGCACCCTTAGCCTCCACTCTGAGGATTCACCTCTTTATGTACATATTAGCAACCTGCTGACATGCAGTCATTGCTCCAAGTTGCACCAGCGATCATCCTCCCCTCCCTCCCTAAAGATGGAGCTACTGAACCGAGCAGGTACTTGAGCTTTGTTAGCACCAATTTGCTGTTGGAATTTATATCACAAAAGCTGCCAACTGGGAGCACTTCAGCGTTCAAGAAATGTGATGTGTGATTAGCACTGAATACAGCCCTCTGAACCAATAAGAAATATTTCAACAGTTTTATTCCCAGCTTCAACCCAAAGGACTGTCAATAAAAGGAATCCCACAGATGTAAAAAAAAAAAATTATATTATTATTATTTATAATAGTCTTAGAAATCTCTTCTATCCTATTAGGTTTCCAATTAGAGCTATCACTGCATGCAAGTAATATACTGCTAGACCTCCCTATTAAAAGAGTGCAACATCTTTGTAAGACATCAGTAGGCTTTAACAGTGATGTACTAAGCTTACCTTTTAGCTTTTCATAATTCAATTAACACAGTGAAATAGCTGTAGATGTCCAATTTTTCCTTCAACATTGATTTCTTATAAAGGAAAGACTGAAAGAGGGAGATGCAAGTCAGCTTCCGAGTGCGCTACTGCTTGAGTTTAAATTGGGATTAGGTAATATCAAGCAGCTCGAGACGACCTAGTCTTAATAGAAATGTGATGATACTGGACTATAGCCTAAGTGCAGTGACATTAACTTTTTGTGGAGATATAAAAACTGTCAAAGGTTAAAGATTACATTCTTTGTTTAAAATCTTTGCAATTATCTGCTTCAAAAAGAAATCCACTGATGCAGAGATAGAGCGCTCGCAGGCACAGCTGCCACGTTCCCTGATGTGCGTTACCGCTGCTCAAATTAAGTGTCTAGATCTGCTAATGCAACGTTTTGAAGCTGTCCAATGCATGACCACTGGGAAGACAATTTTAACCAATTAAATAGAAATTACTTCCACTGCAAGACGAGTATGCAAGCAACAACTCTCTGTGTTAAACTCAACAGCCCCCAACCTCTTCAGTTTCAAAGAAAGAAATGAAAGTCTAGTAATGCAGATCAAAAAACGGCATGCAAAAGAAAACTTGAAAAAAAAACAAACAAACAATGCCACCAACCCATCATTATAGTATCTTGTGGCAGGTGTTACAGAGTGCAAGTGGACATCTGTCTTCCCTGGTAAAGCAGTGATACACTTGGTGAAGCTGCACTGCGCTCACAGTTCCTGATCATTCCCAAGTTGCTGCTAGCTTGTCCTCTGGCAATGTTACAACACTAATGCCCACAGGAAACCGGCCAGTGCAAAGGTAGCGTTTGGTCAAGGACTAACTTTCCAAGTCTAGAAGCAGCAGTCTAACTAAACACTGCCTATAAACGCAAGGCAGAGAGAAACTCTAGGCACACATGAGACCAAATCCAAAGTCCTGCCTGGGCAAAGTCCCAACAAACCTCATGTCACTTTGGAAAAACCTCATCGTGCTCTGCCTCCCTTTGCTGGCAGGTGCCATGCCCTTTCTCAATGTAAAAACCAGGCAGGTAAATCAGAAATGCCCGCAGCAGAGGCTAGGAAGCAGAAGATAGCTAAGAAGGCTGTATACTTGGATGCCTTGTGCTAGAGAGGGAGAACAGCAATTGTAAATGGAGGGCTCTGCCTCAGAGATCGTTTCCAAGAAGACACACGTCTACTTTTCATGCTCTGAAAAGGCTGAAGTGACAGATAGGGTAGTCTGCAAGAACAGCCAGCCTCTGTTTTTTTTGTGTTAAGTAGGCCTTATAAAAACTCCACCTCTAGCCCTCATTACAGGGTATTTTGTGAACACAAACTCTTCCCTCCTCTGCTCAGGCATCCCTGGGTAACCACCCCAAGTATGCCTATGGCACGGAGGGAAAGCAGGATTTTCTGGTGCTCACCACATATTGCTAATGTATGAAAATCTCCGGGAACACACCGCTGACATTCTCCTGGAAAGTCCCAGGAAGAAGTGACTCAGAAAGAGCCTACTGTTTACATCAATTTTTGGAAACTACCTAGTCCTTTCTAGGAGCTGACCAAACGATAACATAACCTTTTCCTCTAGCAAAAATGCACTCCAGCGAGTACTCCAGTTCCTCTTCTTTGAAGCACAGAAAGCACGCAATAGCAGATCGCTGCAGTGATAGATGAATCAAAATCAGGCAATGCTACAGACACTAGGCTAATACCCCAATATATCAAAGAAGGGTATATTCCTTTTCTAAGGAAACTAATTTAACCAAGTAGTTTTAAATGCCAGAGATGGCCTTTCATCAGGATGATGAGAAGTACAATTTCATGGTATGCTGAAGTAAATAACAGCTAATGAAAAACTACATGTTTCAGTTAAAACCACAAGCAACAAACCCATGAACTCATGCTCCAGCTACTCTGTATCCCTAGATTCTATTTTTGAGGTTATTTTGCCCTGAACAGGAAGAATCTGATGCAAGTAGCTAAGCTGTTCTGAAGCTGCACACTTGTGGAAAATAAATATAATTTCCAAAAACCCTGTCAGCATGACCTTTTCCAAGGGACTTAGCTCAAATGAGAAAACAAAAAATATACTAACAGCACATTGGGCTTCCAACATGGCAGAGAACGTAGTGATCCCCAACATAAAGCTGCTCCAGTACTAACCAAAAGCAACATTTTATTTGGTTTTGGCTGTTTTATTTGGTAGCTAAGCAGCAGTGAATGATTGAACGTGGAAGTGCATCTCAATGGTCACATGTTCATCACCTTACTGGACAGCTTTAGGAAATATTTAGTTGACTGTTGGAAGGTCTTTTTCTTTTTTCCCTTCTTCTTGAATATGCAAGCCCAAAACGTGTTAGAAATCTTGTCCGGGTAGCTTATGGGAGGAAGCACAACATTCTTACACAAAGTTCTGGTGCTCCTTGATTTTCCCTCCTAACCCAGCACATTCCTACCCTCACTGAAAAATTGCCCTTCCTGAAAGTCCACCGCAAGGGTCCATGCTGGGATTGCAAATCTACATTGTTAGGCAGAAACCAGAGCAGGGATTGCAGAAGCCTTGGATCACCAGGGGAGGCAGACACAGGGTCCCAGAAGGAAGCAGGGCAGCTAGTCTAGTGTGGCCAGCGAAAACTATACACTTACAAAATCTCTCATTCAAAGAAATATTGCTCTATGGATCTTTAACCAAGCTGTGTTGAAATTGGGAATGCCAAAGAATAACATTAAAAACAAACAAACAAGTAAACAGCTAATCCTTTGGTCACAATGGTACTACAACTTTGCATTAATGCAGACATGTAATTTTAGTAATAAATTGTCACTTCTTACACATGCTTTGTCTACTAAAATGTATTATCATTATTATTTTTATTATGATAGCATGGAGACAGTCCCCTCACAGAAAGGACCCCACTATTCTAAGCATGCTACAATACAAAATCCAAAGACACTTGTACGCAACTTACGGAGGTTTTTCATTATAAAGTCAACATTAAAACATCACAACGTTATTAGGAAGAAATCTGACCAAACAAGACAGAAGTAGTTAAAAGGGTACCCTGGGCCATCCATTTAATTGCCTTTTTTTTGGCAATAATTGACATATTTCAAACTGGGATACAGTTCTTCTGCCTCCATTTTTAGTCAAAGAAATGAAACAAAAGGGAGAGGAAAAAATATCACAACAAAACTCCTCCTGGGCAACCATGGACAGTGAATGGTAACATACCAAATTACCACGTGACTGCGTGAATCAGAGTGATATTTTTGCCCACTGTCATTGCACACAGCCAAGCTGCTCCTCTCTATTAAGATCAGCAGAAAATGATGGATTGACCATAGGTGAAATGCCTACGAGCTCAATGAGAGACATGGAGAAAAAGGAGGTAGGGGGAAAAAAGTTGTGGCTGGTTGTAATTAAAACACAAGAAGGCAGCGAATGAAGGAAAGGAGAGGTAAATGAGCAAAGGTGGAGCATTCTACAGCAACAGCGATCCAACCTATAAAACTGTGATAACAAAACTTAATTCTCCTTCTAAGGCATGTTCGAGGGCATGTTTTTCAAGTACCAAGCAGTAAATAATATTATTTTTGTTGTACTTCATTGAAGTTACTGTATTCCCTGTCTTGAATTTAAAATGGCAGTCACAATATTATTGCACACAAGTAAGTGCCTTACAAATCCCAGCACATTTTCAACAGAAAAGAGCATGCACAACGTTTCTGTTTTAGCATCTGGGAAAGCTTTTCCCTTAAGTATCAGGCTAATGTAAAGCTGGGGAGAGGGGTTGAAAAATTGCACATAATTTGCACAAAGCTTAAATTGGAGGATAAACTGTGCAGCGAATTACACTCTTATGAGGTTAAAAACGGAGCTAAATAACTAAATAGCTCTGATAACGGAGCTGATAAGGTGTTAGGCAGGGATCTATGAGACTTCAAGGAAAACTGTTTCAAGGGGATTTCTTTGGATAAAAAAAGAGTAGGTTTTCCTGTTTATATTAAACACAAAACAAAAACAAACTTGGCAACAAGATCACACAACAACCAAGACAGACTGATCCCTGCCAAGATCTCCCTCTTTTCAGTTACAGCTGGAAGAGAAATGCCCAGGAATACTTGCAGCCTTAGGACCTTCACCTGAAATGTTTCAGTCTCTGCAAAATATTACTGCTAAAAAGTTACTAAACTACTTCATGAAAATAACTGAATAATTGAATAATTTTTCTGCAGAGTTTGATTTTTAAACCAGGCTTCAAAGATTTAAAATAAAATCGCAGTTAACAGGGAGGTCAGAAGGAGACTTATGATATTCTCAGGAGTGTGCTGCAGCTCTATTTAGTTTAACAATAATCACTTCAATTTAGAAGCAAGTCCTCATAAAAACGTTCAAGTGAAATTAATCCATTTAGCATTGGTTCCAAAACTGAAAATAAATCCAGCCTGCTCAGTTCTCAAGGGCTTCCTTTTTCCTTTGCACTGGCCTCTTCCTAGCTTCTCTGTCTCAAAGCACTGGAAGTTTGTCCCACTACACACAGGAGCATTTTCAGAGTGTCCAACATGACTACAGAGAGGCTGACTGCTTTTGTAAGTCTGCAGCATTACTGTGTACAGTATGCAAATAGGGAAAATACCAAACTGCTAAAAGTCAATGAGATAATTTTCACTGAATGCAAAGCTGTTTTCCTTTTCTCCTCATAGGTAAACATTGGCACCTTGACCCAAAAAAGAAAAACAAAACGAAAATGTACTGGCTTGTATTTGACCTTGTATCTCCCATTAGATAAAGCCCTGCACAAGAAAAAATAAAACAAATTGGGAAAGAGTAGAAGAGAATCTGACTCGCCTAACAATTAGCGATAGCTTATTTAAAATGACAAGAAGATGTGATGGTAGAAACTGCGCTCTGCCAGCTTAACCTTGTGTTATTTTTACAACAGTTTCCTTCCTGCCATTTGTCAACTAGTCTATTAGCTGCCAACATGGGGACAGAAATTCCTCCGTATCATCAGACCTCATTTCCAAATTTAGTGTTTATGGAACAGATGCGTAATTTACAATTGGGAAGCAAAAGTAGGCAGTTTCAGAAATGCAGCATTTTTGCAAGTACACCATTTACTTGGGGCCTCCTCACATTCCAACAAGTTTTTAGTAGTTGATATAGAAATATAACTAGCAAACCTATTTGGTAAAGCAAACATACTCTTAAAGTGGTTGCCCAGCATCAAATTGACAGTTCTGTATTTAAAGACAATAAAAGAGAATCATTATTATTAATAAATACCAAGGTTCTTGTGTCACTAAACTCAAACGTGGTGTACCCCTCAAGCGATGAAACAAAAGCTCTGCTTCCTCCTGGTACTTATTGGGATTTAGCAGGTTCTTACAGAAATGGAGAAGAAACCACTCTTTCTGAAAACAAAAACAGTTCAAGTGTGCATGCACGTCCCCATCCCCTCCCTCCAGAAGCAGCCTGAACTGTGCCAGGTTAAAATGATCACAGGACTCTCCCCTAAATGTCATGCTTTATCTGCTACAGAAGTGGAAACTCACCACAATCAACCTGCTGTGCCAGAACTGAGTTGGAACCTAAACCCGTGTCTCTGTCCTCCACACCCATCTCCTGACCTATCTGTATCAGTGTGGGAACAGATTAAATAAAACAAAAAAACAAAAAACAAACACAAAACAGCACAGCATAAATATTTAGGCATCCTGTAGTACCCCAATTGAAAAACTGCGAAGTTAATGACTTTGTTTGGACCAACACAATCTGGAGGCTTTGCTCTCTTAAGAAGTTACTTGACTTTTAAAGAAAAAAAATAGAAAAAAAAGGATTCCACCTATTTCCTAAGTCTGCCTAGCCAGCATTGAGATAACATAGTAGACTGGTTACTGTGGAGTTTATCATCATCATTTTGCACAACAGATTTCATTATAACTCGTAATTCTGTAGATCAAGAAACACATGCTAAATAGCTTAGATTGAGAGGGCAACGGCAGCTACAAACCAGCTTGGAAAAACTGGCCCCAGAAAGTTAAAGATGATGTGTAACGCTTGGCAAGAAGCCCCTGCTATGCTGAAAATTGAAAGCAGACAAGACTCTCTAACTTCCTCAAGCTAATAAGGACACGGTTCCTGTGGCTTCACCCAACTGTCTCCTCGAGCTAGCTTTCATATTTCCATGGAGAGGAAACGAGTTATTTGAAAGAGGCCAAACAATGCGTTGTCAGACTAGAGATACACTACCATCTCTCCTGTTCCAAAATACAGCAATTCTGTTGAAACCTTCACTTAGAACAGAGAATGCAGTACTTTGAGACTGCTAGTCTATATGCAATTTTTAATTATCAAGAGAACGTTGGCTAAGGAGGAAAAAAAAAGTCTACCCATGTACCACATGCTCCAAAACTGATCTGTCTGTCCTACCCCTATGCCAAGCAACTTGCCCAAAAAACACGCTACAAATTAAAACAAATCTATCAACAGCAACACAATCTCTTCTCCATTAGATGAGGGGTAGGTAGAGTCAACGTTACTTAACTCGAGAACCAGGTCATCGCGTGATCTTGGCTTCACATCAGTATATTGCTTCCAATCGGCATACCAATGCTGATACTGATAACATTATGGTGCTAATTGAAATACGTTTTGAAGGACGCATTTTAGTGATACGTGAAACCCGGGAAGAAAAATCTCATCTGGATGTCTTGCCCTTCTCCTTTATCTACACAAAACTCCTTACATTCACTTCAGTTCATGTCATTCACCGAACAAATAGAGATCACTGCATTTGGATTAGCCTACTTCACTGCAGGTGGCAACAGCGAAATTGAATCAACCACCCAATACAATAGAAAAAAAATAAGAAAAATATTTGCTTACTCTTTCTCAAAGCCACAACAAAATACTATCAATTACACTGCACTACCCAAACCATTTATTTGATTTTTACAGCTGTAAACTACTAACAAAGTTGCTTAGCAGAAGTCATGACAGCTTTGCCTTCGAGTTTAAATTAACATGCACAGACTAGAAATTGAGAGATCCGAGATGTGAGTTTACTATTTTTTAAGTAAAACAGGTTTACCTACACTTTAATATAGCACAGCTGCCAGTCAATTACAGAGCAGCCACCAAAAATTGTTTATATACCACTGTGGGTTGGTCTTGTTAACAGTTCCAAACACACACCAGGTCACAGCAGCTAATCAGCATTTATTGTAGCAGTAACATGTGTAAATATTATTTTGAAGCTGCCTTTGAGGGCAAAAGCCGGAAATAAAAGGTATTTTTCAAGGGATTTAAAAACAAAACCAGGCTTTTGATTTTTTTTTGGATAGCATTTTCACATGCATAAAGGTAGCCTGAATAGGCATTTGTGATGGCCTTCCGAAGTTTTATTTATTTTTTTGTTTTCCAAGTATTAGGAATATTAAGCTTAATCTACATTGGGTGCCACATGAGGACTAAACAGTGCTTTTAAATAGTGAATACAGTGTTGGGGCCAACTTTCAGGCCTTAACTTGCAGAGGCAGCTCAAGTCCTCCACCTCTTTCTCCAGAACCCTGCTTGGCGTTACGTTAAGTAACTTGCCTCCAGAGCAAAAACGCCAGCCGTGAAACTCTCACGTTGGGCTTTTGACCCTCACAAGGCCTTCACTTCATCACATTTTTGACTGGAACTGTCTCATGAATGTAAGGAAACATGGAAGGCAACGAAGTGCCAGGCTATAAGAATTTCCACTCAATTACATTACATCACTTACACCTTCTGTAAAAGCACGCCACGTACACACCCACCAAAGCCAGCACGGGTATCTGCAACTCCCCAGCTTCCACCAAAGACAGGAGCCCTGGCAGCACCCTCAGAAGCTGGAACAGCCCCTGGGACAGCAGGGCGATGTGCTGGCAGAGGCGCCCAGCAGGCAGGCAATAGGGACGGGACGTGCCAGGCAGCACAAGAGGCTCCGGGGTTCTCCTCCTTGCCGCTGCTGGGCCCACACGGCTCGGGATCCGGCAGCTGAGAGCTCACATTCGTAGTTTAAGCTTTAACCTTTCACTGCCATGAAAAAAAGTCACGCTAACCTTACACTGAAAATGCTGGTGTTAAATAGTGCTTCAGGGGTATGTTCTGGTGAACTTCCTAAACAACCTAAAAAGTTCAGAGAAAGATATTAAGTGACATCAGTAAAAAAAAAACAAAACACTTTTCTTTATTGGATAGTATTAACAATTTGTATTAATTCTGATGTGGGATTGTTATATGTCATACAGGCCCAAGAAGAAAAGCACCCCTCACGTTCACGTGAAGCTGTTTAGAGACAGCAGTTTACGTTTTCTAACCTTTTAGCCTGACTGCTGTTACAAGTAACACCTTAAAGAAACAGTGAAAGGATCAGAAAAGAATTCTTTGTACTTTCTGAGAGTTGTGTATCAGTCTTGTTACGCTGTAACTATTTCCACAGACACCAAAGGCAAGAGAAATGCAGAGGCATGCCTACAGAACTCAGAACTGACACCGAGGTAGATGCACCATTTGCACCTAACTGAGCACTATTTGTTTCGTAAAGAAAAACTGAGTACATTACTTACAATTAGGCAAAAGTATGACACGGGCATAGTATTATACAGTAGTATGGCAAAGCACCTGGAAGAACTGACAGCCTTAATACCCATGCTTGATGTAATTTTACATGCATATCAACAGAACAGAAATAAATCTATCATTTGCTACAAATCACAATTTTTTTTTGTTTTGTTTTTGTTGTTTGTTTGGCTTTTAGTATGAAGGTAAGGAAATGCAGTGCAAGAACAAAGGAAAATGATTTGTTTCCAGTTGCTACAGCTTCATTCACTTTGATTTTCTCACTAAAATGCGTTTTATTCCCTTTAGTGAAATAAAGATGTTCCAACTGCAATACGTTTATGATGTACATACATTTACAGTATTTACGTTACGCTACAAAATTCCTTAGCTAGTTTAGGTAATCCCATCCAAACTTTCAAGATAAATGAAGAGATGTTTCTTCCTTATTTAAGTTTCTACGTCAAGATCTCAGTTCAGAAAATCTTAATAAAGTCTTCTTAATAAAGAAGCAAGAATGGACAAATTCCAAAGGCAGCTGACACTCCTATCATTAAACCAGATCTTTAATAAACTTTTATATTGGGCTTTTAATCAAATGTAGTTAAAAGTTACGATGAGACAACTCTTTCCAATTATGGCAGACTAGCTGAAAGTAGTTCTCTTCTGAGCTTGTCTCAGAAATGTGAGACAGATCACACACACACAATCATTAGTAAATGTTAAACACCCAAATGGCAGCATCATTAAGAGAACAGCAAGCTAACCAATACTAATGTTAGTTTTTTTAATTCACTCTGTATAAATATATAAAACTAGGTGTCACACATGCTACTTGCAACCCATGAGTTAATTATACGACAAACATGAAAGCTGATCAGGCGAAGTCAACCTTAAGATTAAATACTGGAGTAAGGCACCAAAGTATGTATGCACTGGTTGTCAGCTTTAAAACTCATTTCTTTGATATGGATATTAATTTGACAAAACCAGCACAGGAAATTACTCTTAAAAGTGCTTTTGTCACACACACACGCACCCCTCACATATGTGTCACATTATATATATATATATGTTTCATAGTGCAGAAACATTTTCTAACTTGATTTACAAAGAAACTGTTTGTAAACAGTTTTTCCTGGTAAGCTTCTAAACAATACTAAAATAAAGCTTGGTCCTCCCATTAGTATAATAAAAGCTGCATTACTGAAAAGGTTTTGATCACAAGTCAAATGCAAATTTTGTCACAGAATGTTATTTTTCTACTAGCTTATCAAAAGGAACATAGGAATCTCCAGGCTGGATGAGGACTGAAGCCCACCTGTTCCCACAGCCCGTCTCACTGGTTTCCAGTGTGAAATGGCGCAGAGATGAGCATCCGACGTCTCCTTCCAGCTCATCTGCTTTCCCTGCCTTAGCAGCACGCTCACTGGTAACGGGTCGAACCTCAAACACAAGCAGCTGTGGTTCTCTTCTGAAATATTATGAACAAGCTGGGTAATTGTGTCTGGTTCCAACCTCCATAGAAAACGATGGGTCTTTTTGAAGCTTGCTAAATTCCTGGCTTCAGCAGTGCAATGCAGCACGGAACCCATGTGTCTAATTCTGTTCTGATTTTTAAATTAGATTTATCTATCTTTTAACCTCATTCCATATGCCTTTGTTCTTGTATTAGAAGATAGAGGAAAATGAGTTTCCTATCTATTTTCTCTAGAGAATAAAAATAAGGAAAATAAATATTTGCCCTACTTTCTGAAGTAAACAATCTCTGTCCCTTCACATAACTCCTCCACCTCCTCTCTAAAAGGCACCTATTTCTCCAATATTTCTTTTGAGATATTCCTTGTCCATCAAATTTTGTTTAATGCTGTCCAACATTACTTTGTACACATCTATATTAAGATTTTTTCCTCATTCACATGCCAGAAATACTTATTGCCCTTTTCTTTTTCCAAAATGGGAACACTTTCCACCGTAGGTGTACCCTTAATGAGCACTACGCCAGTAAAGAATAAGTTTCTTCCCTGCTTCCAAAGTAAGAAGCTTGCAGCAGAGCACATGTTGTTAAGTATCTATCCTTGTCTGCAAACACATTTGTATCGTCCCTTTCCAGAAGCCAGAGCTTTTATAGAAGTCTGGGCTAGACGAAGTCAATGGCAAAACTCCCATCAAATTCAGCAGAACAAATTCATATGCAGTGCAGGACAAAGAAATCAATTTTGGGAACCTGGAAAAGACAAGTGACTGCAAAGGGCAGATTGCTGCAGAACACTTTGATCACAGATTTGCTTCATCACACTTAGCCCAGTTATGCATTATGCCATTCCTCTTCCTCACATTTACTGTCAGCAAAGAACACTTTTGGAAGCATCTTTGCTGTTCCTGAATTCTTTAAAAAAGACAGAATATTGTATTTCTTTTATGGAAGAAAAAACTCCAAGAGTTTGTTACCAACTGATGCTGAGCATTTTTGATACATGCAACAAGCTTTGCTTCTGTCATTAATCCAACCATGGTTTTTCGGTAATTACAGAACAGCAGAATCTTACAAAGGAATGCATACAAGCTCTGCGAAAAGAGCTGAATGCCTCTACAGGCGACATTTTCAAGGTTCTTTCTCCTTTAAAGCCAGGTGATTTATTCCAATTGCCTTTTCTAAACTCCCAAAAAGAGAATCTGAATATTTTGGCTAATGCCCAGGGATTTCTAGTTGTTGTTCCTACTACTTTTCTGTACAACTACCTTTTCTTTTCTTTTCCTTCTGATACTACCAATGGTAAAGGAGAAAAAAAAAAAAAAAAAAAGAAAAAAGCCTTCTCTATATCAAGCAGATATTTCTCCTTTCTAGCCCCAATGTGTAGGAACTGTATGGGTTAAAGCCCTGCTGAGATTTGCAGGCATAAATGTCAACTACAATAGTCAAACCTTTTAACATATTTATTACTTCACTCCTGATCTTTTTCCACTTTGTGGAATTAATACCATAATTTAAAGTGCCACTTATAAAAAGCCAAGACATGGTAAAAAGCCTGCTACCATCGTTGCTTCCTTTACAAAAATAGTGATTTCACTCATCACAGCATACTTAAGTTTAATCAACTTTGTGGCTCTTGCTCTGTGTAGGTACTAATCATTCATAAGTGTTTGGATTCTGCTCTTCGTTTTATAGGTCATTTCCGTAGGCATTCCCTTGCAACCTGATCAGATACAATGCAAAGTGGTCATTTCTCGCGTGAGTGGATATTGAAAGGGATGCGGAAAAGGGATACGGAAAGGGACAAAGAAAATATCTGAAGAGATACAAGACAGGTGTGTATGTGTGTATGTGGAAGAAGGGAGGGAGAAAAATGCTTGCTTATGTACAAGCCCGGATTGAACAAAATGATTTCTGTGCAAGGTGCAGAATTCAAGTACATTTTAATCTGTAGGCAAGCAAGCCTAATCCAAAGGAACACAAGAAAAACATGCCTTTCCAATACATCTCAAGTCTAACTTGCCTGGCTTAATATTGCTCCAGAATCATCATAACTAATAAGAGTTACTTTGACTACTCATGACCCCCATATGCCTGCTCAATTCTTTTTTCAAATCCTGTTATGTTCTTTGCCTCAATAATTTCCTGTGACAGTAAGTTCCATAGTCTAATTAGAAGTATAAAATCCATGCAATATCTTCCTTTTATTACTCTTGTATTTGCCACCTTTGATTTCAATAGAATATATCTCTTTGTTCTTATGTTATGAGAAAAACAAAACAGATGTTTCCAATTTAGTTTCTTCTCGACACGAGTATTCAGTGCTGCATGAAGTTACCAGTTACATAAAGGACTGAAGTATTTCATCCTGGCTATGTTCTTCCAGACAAAGTAAACTTGGCTGTCTACTAGCAGAATCAGAGAAAGATGAACAAGTGAAGGATGTAAAGAAACTCAAACTTCATGAATTTTGAGCACGAGGTTTATGAGAGAACAACAGAAAACAGCTACAAGCATTAGAAAAAATGGTCCCCTGGTCAATGCTCGTACACCTATATTTGAAGAATAAAATTCACAGACTTTAACCAAACAAAATATAGCATGTGTCCTGAAGATGCCAGGAGGGAAAGGGATGATATCAAAGAAAGAGAACCTATTGTATAATGTTACCCGAACCTCTGATATCACATATATTCAGCACGCTATTTTAAACTTCATTGTAGAAGCAGCTACAGCCAGCAGTTCCTGCTTACTCTGTGAGCACAAGCAAGTTTCAAATGCCATCATCAGCATCACGGATGAACGGTTTAAAAGGGATCAGTGCCAGAGTCTGTGGAGACATTTCTGGAAACTTCCTCTATATTTGCATATAACTGCTATTATCAGGGTGAGAACTGCACCAAATACAAGTATGGCTTCAACCAAAATGTCTCATAAAGCAGGGATCTCCACAGAGACACATTCAATTTACAAAAGCAATGGAAGGAGACTTTGGAGGGACGTCACAGGGTTACAACCTGATGACATTGGTTATAATTTCAGCAGAAATCCTGCTTGATTTAGTTATTGCAGGACAGAAAAGGACAACTCAGAAAAAGCTCCAGAGCTCTCCATTACCTAGGCTATAGGACAGTTCCCTAAATACAAAGGTTACCCACCCTCCAAACCAGTGCCAGCCTGCAGCACGGCTGACAGGGCATGATTCTGACTTCCTTCACCTGCCAATGACTGAGACAGTGCTGCAAACAAACAGGCACCAAGTAAATTCACAGAATGCAGGAAAATAAATTACTTGATAAGTCTGGCCGTTTCTGTAGGAAATACTACCCATCTCTCAAGCATCATTCAAGCAAGTGCTATGCATATTTGCACTATTTTGGCTGAAACTCTCTCAGGTGAGGTACTGAAAATCACAGTAGTAATTCAAAAGGACAAATACAAAACCAATATATCTTAGACACCACGATCACGGTCCTTTTAAGTCATGCTACTTAACTGAGGACTACAAACTCTTCATTTTGAATAATCTAGTTTTATCTTATGTTTAGGGAAATAATATGCTACTTGAGGAAAAAAAAGACATTTACACCACAGTGCTTCATTTTACAGTATCATGGGATCCTTGATCTTTCCACCAGCATCATTAATACACATAAGTTACACGTGAGAAGGCATTAGCTATACATGACCAGTTTTCAGGACTTGAAAACAAATTTCTGGAACAGAGGAACTCTTGTTGACAGTACACATCATTGGGATTTTTTTTAAGGGTATACTTTTGACAATGAAACAGTTCATGAAACGAAGTGACCTTCCACAGTTCAGAAGTTCACTTTTCCAAGTCAAAACCCTGCAAAGATTGAGGGAAAGCCATCAGCCTGCTCTGATTAGTCAAGGGCACAAGAGCTCAATTAGTTCTTACTTGCTGACAGAAGTATTGGATGGAAAAAGGAAACCCAAGTGACTGAAATACAAAATGAGGCGTTCTAATCAAGTGTGATGATACTAAAATCGAGTTTTCTAAAAATGTCATACATCTTCAAACAAACTTGAGTGATAAAGTACAGTTTCTATCACACACACATAATATTTCATATATAAAATAGGGGTATATGCCTGTGTGTATGCGCACACATTTGCACGTTTATACACAAAATCTGTACGTCTCCACAGGTGTACTAACTCACTTCAACATCAACTGAAGTGAACAGCATCTGCTACAGTAACAGCACAGCCAAAGTGCAAGCCGCTTAGGACTGATAGAAGAGAATTAGTCCACTTCTGCCCCTTTGCTTAGATTCACACATGCTCCTAAACAGTCTTTCATAACAGCAGATCTAGAATTCTGTCATCACTTTAGCAAAGTATTTTTGCTACAAAATAATGCAGCACTGACCACAGCTAATACCTTCTGGTCTCAGTCACGACAAGACGACTGGCCTTGCCATTTGTACCACTGGGATTAATGGTCGCAAGTCAGCATTATCCTTGGGGTCTGTTTTGCCTGCATGTAAGAGACTTTCCTATGTGCACTTCTCCTGGGCAATGCAATGTTTAGAGCTTGGAAAATATGAATTCTGACAACTTTTGCAAGTCAAGTTAAATGCTGAAGAAAAGGAAAGCCGATCTTAGAATAAGTATTTTCCATACAGCTACATTTGTACAGTTGTGGGAAAAAGAGAGATGGACAAAAGCAAACAGAAAACATCCCCTTACTTCCTCAGAAATACAACTGCTTTCTGGCGAGTGAATTTGAAAGGGGTGTTTGTACACACGTGTACTATAAACATACCACTAGCAAATCAGATGCAACGCTGTTCTCTCAGAGCTGTTGAACAGACAATAGATGAACAGATAATAATCTAGAAGTTTTAAAATTTGTAAATTACTATTTATTACCTCATAATCTGCAAAATGAAGTTAAATGAAATGGGGGGCAAAACAAAAACAAGCTAAAAGGTACTTCACTTATTTCAAAGTTGAAACCTGGCACCTACAATATGTTCTCATTCTTCTTGAACAATTCACCTACTGCAAAACACACACTGAGGTAGAGCAAGGCACTATTTAGAGCCTTCGTTACTGTTAAGGCTTCCTCCTGAACTGCTGGCAAAATCCAAACACACATTCCCTCTCCTATGCATCTTTTCATCTTTACAGTTTGTTTCTGTTCCTTAAATCCAAGCAGAGCCCACCCCCAACAAGTCTGCATGCATCCCCAGCACACATAGTATACGAGGAAGGCAATCGAGTTCAGATATTTTTCTGAACAGTGGAAAGCAGCATCTAAGCTATGCAAGCTCCAATTAAAGCAGAACACCACCCTAAACTAAGAAAATCTATCCATTAAAAATATCTCAGCAGTTGTGACCGATGTAGATGAAGAGTTGTAAGAGAGGCTGCCCAGCGGCTGATGCGCTGTTGTTAAACACTTCTCCCATTAGGGCTAAGAATGATCAAGAGACTCATCATCTCCACAAGTACTCTTACTGTAAACAGCTAATGTTGAAAGTCAGACCCTTAATAAATATATGCATTTAATAATTTCACTCCTGAGACATGCGGTTCTACTCCTACAACCACCAGAAGAGGTACAGAAAGAGTAAAAATAAATAAATAAATAAATAAAATAAAATAAGGTAACTTAAGCCTTTGTTTTCTTCAGTACTAAGTACTAAGTTGCAAAGAGAAAACTGAACACACAAAATAAATTACCTTTCATAATCCAGTGAGGGTGCTAAGGATGCACACAGGACTGATCCCCTACAGGCATGCAAGTATTAGGAAAAAATGTCAATGTCTTACTGCACATGCGTTTATCTTTTTCCCTTGTTTGCTATATGCTCATTCACTCTACAATTGTTTAAGTTCCCTAAAAATCAGAGAACCATAACAGTCAAACTAATGCACAGAGGCAAAAAGCAATCCCTGCCCTCACCCTTCCCTCATATCCCAGAACAGCACCGCACGCTCTAGCTTTTCTTACACTGTGGAACAGGATAATAAATACGAGTAAGTAAGCCACATGAATTTGAGCATGGCATTATTTTTATTATTTTTTAAACAAACAGCCTATATGTTTGCTTTTCATTAGCTCCCTGTGGTGGCAAAACTATAAATGTAGAAGTTAGAGACATAAAGGGGAAAAACAGAAGTAGCCAATAGCAAAGATTTCAAATACACTTGCACAACCACATGGTTTGTTTTATGGCTGCTTTACATAACAATTAAAATGTAATATACCGTGCTTTTTGGCAGGGTGTATAGAGAGAGCATCAAATGGCAATAACAGAGTAAGCACAAATGATCTCTTTGGAACAATTAAGCAATTTTAGAAGCACCACTATGTCCAAGAACTAATGGGCCCAAAGAGACGTAAAGGTCAAAAGTGCGAGCTTTTCTCTACTGACCAGAGATCACACACATGACCCCTTGGAAGAATCACTGCATATCATATAATCCCTAACAGAGAATAACCCTATGTAATAACAGCGCATTAAGCAAAAAAAAGAAATCTTTCTTCCAGAAACCAAAAGCAAGGTGCACTCTTCCACTCAGCTGCCTCAGCATAATTAAGAAATGAAGAATAATTAATTAAATAAATAATGATTACCCTACTTGCATATAACCAGCTGAGAAAAAGAAAATCTCTGGATGTACATGAAACAGTCAGGTGCTCAAGTAGTTCAGTGAAGAGTTTGACACTAAGAAAGAATGGGTAAATAAGACTTAAATTAAAACCCACAGCTCTTCTGGTGACCTTGAACTCTATTAACATGAACATAGAGACACACAAAAGCACTTGTTTCTGGACACAGTTCATTCACTAGCTTCAGCAAGGGCTGAAATTTAGCCCTTGACCTAGGGTGTCAGTAGGATATGACACATTATCTTTCAGGAAAACCAATCTAAGCAAACATCACAGTTTCACTACTAATTTAACATTCAGAAAATGAGATTCTCTCTCGGAAAATAAAGCATTTACTAAAACAGTAAACAGATGACTTCTAGATATGGCATTTAATGTGCACTTGAGTGAACGACTGATAAAATAGTGACCAAAGATCACTGCATTTGCTTGGTGTACACAACTGTGTGTACATACAGGCTCACCTACTGTACTTTTCAGATGTCCTCACAACCCCAAAGTGAAGAACCTCAAAGCATCCTTTTGACTACAACCCTTCTAAGATAATAAAATACACTTTTCCAATGACCAAAGAGTACCACATAAAGAAAGATGATAAATGCCAATTCTTACGCATACCTTGCACTCAAATTGTCAATTGGGATAACCCCACGTACTTTAAAAACGCATTCCTCCTTCCCTTTGATTCATGATGTGAATATTTAAACAATTGAAAAAATAATCTATATACACATTCAGTAGTTCAGATGATCAGTGCGACTTCATTTGCAAGTAAATTAATAACACAAGAAAGGTTCTGTCAATTTTTTTTTTTTTTAAATTCCTCATAAACATTTTATTTCTGCCAACAGGAGAACCTTGCCTCTTTGTTTCCCCGCAGATGCGGGCTGCAGAGTTTGCCAGATGCTATGGCTTACTGCAGAAGGATCGGTGTGACCACAGGAAGGAGAACGGTCCAGAGCCTGCCCAGCTCGGCAGGGCAAGGAGGCAGGAAGACACCAGCACAGCTCCTTACAAGCCTGTGATGGTGTGCAGAAAGAGGGGAAGCTCCACGGTGCAGAACAGGCACACCAGCTCTCTTCTGCAGAACTCAGGCCATTGCAGTGACTTGTGTACGTTAGACTGCAACAAAGACATAGCCCGGGAGATGAGCACAGAGGGAGCTGAGAATCTGTGCAAGAGACTGGCAGGTTTACTACTGGAAAGGGACCTGGCAAAATGCAATTTCTCCCTTTTGCTCTCTGCTCCTAAGGGCCACATCTAACCTCATCCCATATTTTCAGTTGCCCCTTGCGTGCCGTAGTTTAGTCACTAACTTCAGCTCTGCCCTTCCCTATCCCATTCATTCTAAGTCAATGAAGACTGCTGCGAATGAAGAGGCTTCACTAGCTAACACACGGTTCTCCTTCCCAGATCCAGACCCCAATCAGTGCTGCTTCCTTATCTCTCTTTGAGCCAAGCTGTGAACCACTAACAAATCCCATCCAGCTGTTCAGCCAGCCGTGAGAGACACAGCATGTCCCCGCTTGCCCTCAGCCCTTTATTCCAGCTTCTATCTAGACCCTGCCAGTGTACTGCATCCCCACTGCAAAGCCAAAGGCTCCACTACCCAAACCTCATTTTTCAGACTTCCCTGACAAAACCCAGTACCAGATAGGTACCAGATGCAACCAAAGATGCCCTAAACTGCCAGGTCTCTGACACTTACCACTGCAATGAAACACGTACCTGAGCAATCTCAATGCTAAATTATTTGTCTGAACTTTACATCTCCTCATAAAGACAACTCTGCTGTGAAAAGCAGAGCAAAAAATCCTGATAAAGCAATGTACAAAGCACAGCTTGCACCATCTATGGACTAGAAAATTCGCATTTGCTGTGGAAAAAATTATCTACAAGACATACCTGATACATTACAAAACCTCAAATGTAACAGAGTATTTATAGTCATTAGAAGTTAAGCACACACACTGAATACTAAGTACTTGGAATTGGAATGTCTCAGTACACGTAATAGCTCTGCAATTTAACTAATATTTCCCTAACAAATAGTTACAGTCTTTCCAGTTATTGAGGTGGAAGGTGAAGTAGGAGCACAAAGACAGCAAAGAAAGGGATTAGCTGTTGGGCACTTTCATTATTTCTGCTACTATCCAGGAAAAACAAAACCAAACCAAAACAGGAAAACCAAACCAAAACACAACACTGATACATCTCAAAACCCATCATCTTGCCACAACATAGCAGTATCACAACGTAACAGCTGTGTTAACCTGGATGTGCATAAAACCGGAAAATAACCAAATCACGTATTCGAGATAATACAATAGCTGCTGAATAAAACAACTCGCTTATTTGCCTCGATCAGATAAGGAAAGGAAAGAAAGAAAGAAAGAAAAAAAGCAACATCACAACATAAGCAGAACTTAACTTGGAGGGGAAGAGGGAACAGGGAGACATCTACGAGCCCAAGGACTAAACCTATTTTATTATTAAAGAACATTTAAACGTAGCTGGAAATTTACATACCACTTTGCAAACACTGACAAAAACAAAAGAAGTCCTTTGACCTGAAAATTTTACAGTCTAAATTCAGCAAGACTAACGCATGAAGGTTAACCCTTCACAAAAGCAAGGAGAAGTGCCTGAGTGACAGGAAACGAGGGCTCACTTTAAAAGGCAAAGTGTAAAAAGAAGAGAGGCAGGGACCTTTCCATAAAGGGCAGAAGTTAAACATTTTATGTGGCTAAAGTTCGCAGACTGGGATGAGGGACACTGGGATGTGGGAAGGAGGGCAGGAGAACAGAAACTGAGGATTTTGTGGGTGCTCCATGTAGAAAGTAAAAAGACTATTTGGTGGTCATCTAGTTCAGTATCCTAGAGTGGTAAAAGCAGATGCTACTTAGAATATGCAATTGTGGCCCCTGCCTCCAATCCCCTCCCCTTGTACTCCCACAGCATCCACAGCCCCTGCCCTGGGGTGCTGAAGGCGCTCCCCGGCTTCTCTCCTTATGGCCATTTACAAACCTGTTGGCCGTGAATTTGCGGAGCCCAGTTTTGAGTGTGCTGATGTTACCTGCCTCCACTGTGCAGAAGGCCTGGTCATCTGCTTTGAAACAAACCCATAGCAGTTTCTGTGAATAGCCCCGATTCTAGCATTACAGGATCTAGCAAACAGCAGCTCTGACCGTACTTCTCTGCCAGTAGGTACAAAAAAGCAGGGTGCGCTCCTTCGGGAACTGAAGGTTCACAGGGCCTTCAACAAATAAACCTGGAACTTACTAACTTTAACATTAGTCTACTTGCTTGCTACTGAGTTTCAAGGGATATTTGAACTTTCCTACCCCTTTTTGCTTGCCTACTTGCTTTGCTCTCCCCCTTCTGCCTCCTCCCTCCATTTCTACCTCTGCCTTTATCTCCCTCTGCTCCCTTCATGCTATCCCTCCCCTAATTTACTTCTCCCCCTCCTCACTGTTGGTTTTTTCACATCTCCCTCATGCTCTTACACATGCACAGGAGGACAATCCACAGCTCAAGAGCCACATGCAGCTCACACAGCAGTTTCAGGAGGCCTGCAAAGACGCAGCTGGGCACCTGTTACACATGTTGCATTCTTCGAGGTATAGCAGGTTGTGCCTTCTCGATTTACAGAGCAGCGTAAGCACTGTAAGGCTGTATAAACACGTTGACTTTATTGCTCTAAGGATGTTTTACCTCCCAGGTAGGGGCCTAAGACAAGCAGCACAGCAAAAAACTATTTTGGTTTATATGCTCACCTGCTTTTAAAAGTCACTCATGCTCAAGAAGAGGCTGACCCACGGATGGCTGTCCCCATTCATTCAAGAGGAGGACTTCCACCTTTGCCACAACTGTTTCTTTCAGCATCCAGTGCAAAATTGCCTCAGCTGTCCTGATGGGCCGTCTCTCACATGGACCTTTAAGGTCTGGCACAGTCTGGCTGTCCACGGGAACGTAATGCCCTTCTGCCTTGAGTGGTTTTATGTCCCTTTCCATTCCTCACCTACAATTCATTTATCCTCTCGGTCTCACCAACGCCTCCAACCTAATTAACCTCATAAGGGGAAAGAGTGGATAGAACAAATCGGAAAAATGCTATTCTAAAGAAAGCATTAAAATTTCACTAGGGACGTAAATCCTGGGATGTAACTAAAAGACAAGCAGCTGAAGAATAAGCCGAAGGCCTGACACCAGTTACTTTCCTAGTCAGAGATCTCCTAGGTCATTCTTGTAGCTAGCACACATCTTCTTGACTGATTTCCTAGCTCACGAGCATGCTGTATGATTTGAAGTAGGAAGGAAAAATGAAGACACAGCTTTAATGCAATTGAGAACTCCAGTCAGATTCATGACATTCTGAGATTTCAGTCGGCACAGCCATTTAAAGCACTGTCTTCTCCCTCTCTCCCATTGTCCCCCAAGCATAAATACTTTTATCAGAAGCCAGAGCACTACAAAACATGACGAGATTCCCAAACTAAGAATTACCTCATCAAAAACCAAATTAGACAATTCTTATTGATAAACAATTTACTAGGAGCTTACGGAGGACACCAGCTATAAATGCTTGCATGCACCGCCTAATGTATCTCCTTTAAAAAGGTTACCAAGACATACAGGAAATAATGTGCAAATAGGGTATTACAACTATCAGTTTGATTGATCAGAAACTTCTGATGAAATGACCTTTTGTGGTATACTACCCTATTGATATAATTGCTTTAAAACTGTGTTATTACAACTGTGCGCTTTTTAGCGATCCTTCAAAACCATCTGCAAGAGTTAAACCCTGCTTTAATTAAATATACTGCACTTTCTCCACCATTTACAGTGCACTTCTCAGGGCAGCCTATACTAGTTCAGAATGCCAAGTAATACACTGAAACTTTCAAGAAGTTGTCCACTTTAAAATTTCAAACATATGGCATACCCATAACAGCGATCACCTAAATTAGCACCTTCAAATTACAGTGGAGATATTCAAGCTGCATGTGAAACATTTTATACAGTTACGCTGGTAGGCTTCCACGTATAAAAATCCTGAAGCTTTGCTGTTGTTTCCTAAAAATCTGACAGGATTCTGAGGCCATTCCAGAAGTATTTTCCTTCTTCTCATCAATTCATCTATTTTGAAAAGCCACCTATAACTTCAGAATTAATTTTTAATGTTTGTAGGTCTTTTCACTCCTGTGTGCAGCTCTCTGTAGGATACTAGGCACTGAAAGAAAGAAAGAACAACAACAACAAAAAAGACCCTTCTCCTGATCTCTCCTTAATAGAGGCTGGAATTAGCTTCACTGGCAAGAATCTATTGCTGAGACATCCACAGCAGAAAGAGCATGAAATATTAGCAGTCTACCTACCACAGGAAGCACCTCTGCTCTAGCCAACAGCATTTGCTACTGCCTTTACAATTCTCAGCACCAGTTCAAGACTCTTTAGTTTCCGGCAAGGCCAGCAGCTCCAGAGCCAAAGGTAAGTGTGGTCCACTCATCTCAAACAATCATTTGCACAACGCAAAGGAAGGGCGAAATATTAACGCGCTGATTTGGTTTACACTTTTGGCTCTAAAAGTTGAAGCCCTTGGAAGAATCGAGCCCTCACTTCTGCGCTGATTCACAGAAATACAGAGGCAAGGAAATTTAACAGGTCTCTACACCATTAATCGTACAGCCTCTTTAATCCAATTACTTTGTATTTTCTCTTAAAGAAATGAACTGCCAAAACTTGGCCTGGGCCCAGCTCTCAAAACAGCTCAACTTAATCTTACCTGATCTATATTTTCAGCTGTGAAGTCGTGGAGGAAATGGGGAGGAGATGTAAAAATCAAGCACTGCGTCTGCTACGAGCTACAATCTGCATGCCCCGTTCTCCTTTTTTCTCCCACCTCCCACCACAGGGAGTGCAGCTTAATAAAGAAAACAACACTGCATGCTGGATGTTGCAGTTAAGCATACAGATCTGTGATATATTCTCCTGGTGATGTCAATTAGCCCCTCACGCGCAGAAAATATATATTAAATGCACTGTAGTAACCATTACGCTTTCCACAAATGCCTTGGAAGACCAACTGCGTGTTGCTGAAATTTGCAAACTGGCAAGAGAAACAAGAAAACCCCTCTGAATTCCAAAGTACGGTGTTTATTTTGACAGTTTCAGTTTATTTATAGTACTTGACAATACAAGTTCTCTAGTTCATCTTGTAAAATAATGAAGCTAGCATTTAGACCTCCACTGTTAAGCCTCAGAGGGAAAAATAAGCATAAACTTATTTCATTCAAATAAATGTACAGATTGGCAAGATTCTACTATAATGACTAAATTACATCATTAATTTAGCTCAAAGTACTTTCTTTGGTGGAGAAAGCAGAGCCCTTAACTTCATACGTGGTGTGCAAGTCTCCACAGATGTGCAATAATCTCTTAACCTGTTCACATGAAAAGAAGGATCCTTTTTGTTTGGTACATTAAATACTTGCAGAGGGGTGCTGTATGGAGGACTGGTCTTTCACGTACAGTTATAGAAGAGCACAGGCAGAGGCTGCACTATGCACGAGCTCCCCAGTAACCTTATTCCTGTGACTGGTTTGGGTGCAGGCCCTCTCTGCCTCATTCCCAGAACAGCCCTCTTCCACAGCGGGGCCAAAGTTGGCGTCCTGGCAGCCTGCACCTCGGCGGCTCGGCAGAAACCACTGCGCTCTCAGCCACCAGCAGCCTGCCCCCGGTGAAACCCTCAAATGCAGAAACATCCCTTAGCACTTCATCAACGCCCCAAACCAGTCAGTTCTCCCTCTGTGGATAATTTTGTCTTTACGTAAAAGACAGGAGAGATTGGAGCCCTTTGAGCGTAAATACCCCCGCACCACGTTTCCCATTTATGTCTATGAAGTGCCATACACACATCCGGAATATTTCCTAAAACAAAACCAGACATATCACCCACTGCTACACGCACATATCCAACACAAGACCTAGACGTGCAGATCTGGAATACAACTGAAACGAAACCAAATTAAAGACTGCGTAGCCAAGACGAAATGCAGAATTTGTCAGATAAAACGTATCTGCAGCGTAATAAGTACAGTTGCACAGTGCCCTCCAAGGGCAGCAAAGCTGAAAGTCAAATAATAAAATTAAGTGGGTTACAAGAGAGTGTGCACAGGAGGGATTTTGACCCTCTTTGTTCTTAGCCGTGCTACAATTTCACAGCCGCTCTCAAGATTCACCGTCCCGATATTTGGCATGCGGGAGCACAGCGCGCAGCTCGCTGGGGAATTGCCAAGCCGGGATGTGCCAAACAAAACCTACCACACAATCAGCCAGCTCCTGCCACAGGACCCAGCAGCCTCGCCCTTAAAACGTGCTTTTTTTTTTTTTTTAAAAGGGAGCCAATGAAACCAGGAACATCTTCAGAAACGCAAATTCCTGCAATATTAACTAATCAATCTGCGGCAAAGGAGCTGCCCCCGTGCTGCTATTGTCTGAGCACACCAGGCAGAGGACTTTGCCTGCAGGAGCTGCTACCTCCGTACGCTCGGAATTCACCACGTATCTAACCGGTGTTATTTTTCTGCTTTGCAAGACAGCCCATACGCAGCTGCGGAGGATCTCTGAATTAGTTAATGCACCGCTTCGAAAGGAAGAGTTATTTCTCCAGGGATCGTGCGCCAAACAAAGGGGGGAGGGAATGGTGAACCACTGGTAGTTTGTGTGACAAAAGGTATTTTTCAGCTGCACACAGCTCTAATTACGAAGGTCCTTCCTATCCTGTGGCTGGAAAGTTCTCACTGAAAATACTGGCATTTCAGAGAAACAACGGGGAGGGGGGAAGAATTAAAAATAAAGAGTGATCAAATTGCTTTTTCAAGCTGAGAATTGTCATTAAAAATGATCTGCAGTTTGGCTTTTTATTCATTTATTTTGCCTTTTTTTTTCAAGGAAGAAAAAGCAGAATTTGTGTCATTCTTACTCTAAGAATTTGTGTGTGTATTAAAAACAAAACAAACCCATTTTAATGAAATTATTTTGCAATTTTTAATTACAAAATGTAAGACCCCAAAGTTTACGCTAGAACATGGCTATGCACAGGAAGGACTATTCCAAGCATGAAAATAATTTTAAAAGCCCAATATTATAATTTAACAGTGACGATCCACCCTTCGATAATACGCTAAAGTTGAAAGCAAAAGCTCTTAAAGCATTACTGTAGCTGGATGCATTGACAAAGTACATTTGTAAAAAATTACAAGCACTGTAAAAACAAATGTAATCAAAACAAATGCTAGACTTCCACAGTATGTAGATGAAATATATTAATTAGAATA
Organism: Cygnus olor; assembly: GCF_009769625.2. Classification (NCBI taxonomy): domain Eukaryota; kingdom Metazoa; phylum Chordata; class Aves; order Anseriformes; family Anatidae; genus Cygnus; species Cygnus olor. The sequence goes on along the minus strand of NC_049170.1, from coordinate 40,655,370 downwards.
AGATATTACTGAGTTCAAAACAGCCTTTGAGCCACACGTTTTCTGCAGACCTCTCTCTAGCCAAGAGATCCTAATTCCACATTGCGAAGTTCTGAAAACTATGAATATTCCACATATTACAGTGCAGAGCACTGCTCCCCACCATCTATACTGAGACATATATTTATTAAGTGCTGACAGTTAGCTTTCACAAGACTCTCAGGGAGATCTGGACCTTATTCTGTGAATTTACAAAGACTGGGCTGAAGGAGCCAGGAAACACAACTGTATTTTATTATTATTTAAATAACGAATCCGTGATAGCATTTCACTCTGAAGCGATGGTAAGCCTTGCAGGCAAATGTCTCCTTCAGTAAAGATTTGAAAATTATTTTTGTTTAAGTAACAGCTGGTCTTGCCTATGTGGACTTAAATGAGGCATGTGGAGACAAACTTGTTTCAGTTTGGGTAAGAAAGATTAAAAACATTAATTCTAGTTAATATCCATTTCGGTCCCTCTACACAGATGGGAAAAATAACATTAAATTACCATGCTTACACACAGTCAATACCAGACACCCAATAAAGCAGAAATTCAAAGCCCTGCTCATAACACAACCGATGCTCACAGTTCGAGCAGAACAGCTCAGCTGCAAGTTAGCCCGAAACAAAGGAGATTTACATTCATTTCTCCACTTTGCCACAGACTTCCTGTGTGACCTTGGACAAGTCACTCGGTTTTGTGAGCCCTTCTGTAAAATGGGGAAAAACATTTATTTCATAACCCCACAGCAATTAGCAGATTTACTTTCAGGAAATGCTTTGATACGGAGGTCAAATAAATGACATAAAGAGTATAAACAGTATTTAAACTTCAATTAATTTCTGTTAAAGCTTTGGAAACCTCATCACAGTGATAGAACCAAGGCTTTGGCACAATACTCACAAGCGTTACCTACGCACAGAGATAAGGTCTGCCTACACAGTGTGGTGGAAATGCATTTTGATGCCTGCAGACAGGTGCTGGCGCAGACTTCCACGACCCAACGCAAAGACACGCCGTACTGCTATCACCAACGCACACGTAAGACCAGAGGTTCAGTGTCGCTGGGTACCTTGAGTTCTAAAACAAGAGTGTAGCTTTCTGATATAGCACAAAATAGGAGAAGAAATCACCAGGTACCCTCTTGAAAGATTTAAAATGTCTTAGGTCCGAACAGTTATTCTCCCATTCATCTGAACCACTAACCACTGCTGAATTTGAAAGCCACATTTAACTTTCATAACTTAATATCAGAAGTCAAGTCATCTTGCAGACAACAGAAAATTAAGGATCTCTAGAATGCTAATCTACTGGGAAAAAAATAAAAAAGTAGTAAGAGCCATTCAGAATCAGCCAAATGCTGCACACACACTACACCAGCTCCCTGACGGGAACAGCATTAACTCCATCAGGAACATTCACAACAACATTACGAAGTATATTAAATAAATCTTTTTTAGAAAACACCTTCAAGTCTGAAACCTATTTTGAAACAGCACCAGGTAAGCATTTGCGGGACAGGGACAAGCTATGGAAAACCAGAAGCAAGGAAACTACTGAGGGGAGAGGAAGTTCTGGGATAAACTTCCCCTCATATTACCCACATGTGTGTAAAACCCACACAGCTGCTCAATCACAGGGTGTTGAGTGTGTTCTCTTTTTTTTTTTAAACAGTTGATCTGTGGGTTACACACATGAAAATATGGTCACTGCAAACTACAAAAATAAAAATGAAACTCGTTTGTTTCTAAGCTATTTTGTTTGAAATATCAAATGGTTTTCATTATTCGTAATTGCATCTTATATGTGGTGTTTTATACGAAGAAAACAGTTTTTACTAAAAATCATTTACAACCTAAAGCTTTTTCTTTCAATATGCAGAGTTGCTCTGGGATGCGTTAAATATCTTGAACTCCCATTACTGCAATAAGACTGCAAGAAGAACAGCATTTTGCAACGAGGCCAAAAATTAAAGCATGGCCAACCACAAACTGCTATCAAACACAAGGCACTGCACAGAACGCGGGGAGAATAGAAAGATGGTCTGGGCTGTACGACCAGTTAAAAAAAAAAAAAAAAAAAAAGATGACATTTCCAAAACAACACAGGATACAGTTTCAGACACACATTTTCAAAGGTGACATCTGAGACTTTGGCACCCCTATAACTGATAGCATACAGGTAGTACCTTGTAGCATATGTAGCTCCCTCAATATTTAAGTTTTGAGGTTAGCCTTGCAGAAGAGAGTAAGATAACCAAAAGGAAAGGAACATCACCCTCTCTCCAGCGACACCTGAAAAAATGTGTAGAAGCACAAACGCAGCAGAGGGATGTGGGGCTTGAGGTCAAAGTAAAGGTGAGGATAGGAAGGAGGGAAATTGAAAGTAAGGTACAAAACTATGTTTTTAATACCTCGCTCACAGCATGCTAATAGTTCATATGAAGTGTGTGTGTGGAGGGGGGGAACAGCAATACTGTTAGCAGGCTTCCCCAGAGCAAATTCTGGCAACCTCAAACATCGTGCAGCAACTAGATTCTCTCACTTGCTCGACGTTCTCACGCTCACAAACTGACTATTTCTTTTTCCACAAGAGGTGAACTTTCCCCGTAACTGCGATAGCTGAAACTCATCTCACTGTTGTGGCAATCGGCACCTGCCTGCCCTTTCACAAAACAGCTGCTGCAGAAGCAAACTCCCTGTGCTTGAGTGCGCAACTCGAGCCTCGTTAACTGTGAGCAGAGCTGTTCTTCGCTCTCAGCACTATCTTTATTGAAGTAGGATGGCTTCCACCCCAAGATGAGCAATACCAAAACTCCTTTGGTCACACGCAGACAAAAACCTCTCCATTCATGTTTTCCTACCTATCAACATATTAAGAGACAGTAACAACCACACCAGTTACGCCAGTTTCATGCGTTATCTGTAAGGGTTGCCACCTTCACTGTCACTCGTTGGAAGGTTGGAAGGAATGCAGGATACTTACAACTACATTACGGGTGAGAATTAATCATCGCTACCTGCACTATGAACTACTTATTACTGTTACAAATATTTATAAAGACTGAAACAAGACAAGCTTACTATGCACTTCAAGGCCTGCATTATCCTCAGCTGTTAATGTAATTAATAAAAAAATTCACAAACACATTCGATTTTGACAGGTAGTCTGCTAGCTCATCTTTACCTGTGAATGGTGCCAACTGAAACAGGGACAAATCAGGGTTCTAATATTATTTACACAAACCTTTAGATGAAGCCTGCAATCTGACGTATTTGTACATAACCACAACTTTTGGATAGATTCACTAAATTCAGACTGCAGTCCTGGCCCCTTGATCATCCCGGCTCACTTATCTACACAGCGAGGCAGGCTCAGTGCCTTTCTGAGCCATGCTTCTGGGTTTCTTTCCCACGAAAATCAGGATATGGTGGGAGGAGGAGGGGGAAGCATGCAGACTTCATCCTGACACAGAGTCAGGATGCGGACAGGACAGACACTTCCAACCCAACAGCTGGAAGCTCTTTTAATACTCAGGTAGTCATTAACGTCACCGAAACAATATTGTCATAGCTACAGATTTCAGAGCTCATCAGTTATCTTCCAAACAGCACAAAAATCTTAGTATCAGCCTAGACTTCTACTGTACTCACATACGCCATTCCATCCCAGCTTGAACTAATTACGATCCTCAGGACTGGTACTGAAAGAGGCTGACTCTTGTGCCAGTGCTGCCCTGCAGACTAACAGCAGCAGAAAGCTTCAATAAAAGCTTCACGTGCATTTGTGGGTGACAACTCAATACTAAAGAGGCCAACTTAAATAGTTATTTATACACAGAATTTCCTTTGATTGCTGCTATTACCAACATCAAAAGGCCTCAAACCCAGTTCAGGTGCAGCACGAAGATAGGAACAGAGTTGTGCTTTGGCAACAACAGCGAACACAAACCAGACTGAAAGCAACTTTCCTCTTGAATGAACAAGCACAACCAAGGATGTTACACTACTGCTGTCTCCTCCCCGAACGCTACGAGGCTCGGGCCACTGAATCAACCTGCTAGAAGCTTTAAACAAAAGGTACACGTTTCTAAAACATACTTAAAAACAAGCTGCTCCATAAAGGGCAACCGAACAACCCCGCGTGTTATTTTATCAGTTAACACGCGTGCTTCTGTAGGGCACCCACCGAGTGACAAATTCACGCTTCTCTTTCACTGTAAGTTACTGTTTAAAACACAACTCTGAGCTAAAAAGCTCATAGCATATTACTATTTTTGGCTTCCTTGCCAGGACTTTAATTTACATAAGATCAGTGCAGTCAGGCATTAGACTTATAAACCAGGAAAAAAAAAAAAAACACAACAAGAGGAGAGTTTTCACACTCTTCTTAATAGGCCAGTTTCAGAAACATACACACAAAGCAGTCTGACAGATAAAAATGCAATTGTTAGAAAACAAAACCAAAACAACCCCCAAGCAGACAGAAAACACATATCAACACACGTATAACAATCTCTGGAGGCCCCCCACCTGGAAACCATTTAATATCATCCAAGAATTCACAAAAGCACCGTCAGCTAAACAGCCATTCCTCTGCTCGATCCAGAACCTCCGAGGACAGCTACAACAAGCAGCAGCACTTTTCAACCCCTCTCCTTCCCCCGCCCTCCCCGGGGACGGAATCGGCACCAACCTGCAGTTGGGAGGTGGATCTAAGGTGATGTCAGCCAATTCCTTCTGAATCCTGTGGCAATAAAAGCGAGAAGGAACAAAGGTAAGTCGCTGTGTGGGACAGCAGTTAACACATACACCTTACAGACATACCGTCGCAGTATGTTTGCAACACCACGTACGAGAGAGGCGCTCGGTTATAGCCTCCCGCCAGCCCACTCACGCCAAGCAGGACAGACACCCTGGTGCAGGGACAGGAAAGCAGGCAGGCTCCGTGTGCCGAGCCCAGACAGGTGCACTGCTGCACACTCGCACGGAGATGCCAGCCACACAGAGGTGGTGGAAAGGACTCTCCCCTTTACTCTGCTAGCCAGCTTGAGAAGTGAAGGGGACCCTCTGCAAACGTGGCGTGCCAAGCGCTAGGAGGAAGCCGTAGTCTGAGAAGGCAATTTGTCTTGCTGGATTGAAAGCAACAGTCACGGCCAAATTGGCTTCCCCCTGCTCCCCACCACCCCCGAGAACAAACACCAGCCCCGCATGAGCGAGTAGCTGCGCCATTCCCAAGGACGCATAAAGGAAAGCGAACATCTATTTCCAAGGCTCCTGCACATTCCTGCCACCTTCAGTTCTCCCTCTTCCTTGCCTGTAACAACCACACAACATCCCAGAGTCCCTCCCCTCAGGACTCCAGGCGCTCCCTCTCATCGCCACGTTCAGACAACACCCTGCCCTCCCTGCCCAGACTATTCCGGGCTCACACAGCAGCACGCTGCTTTTGCCACAAAACGCCCAACCAGCTATCATCCCTTCCCCGGAGTCCCATTACTGTCACTCAAGCTTCCCCTCCAGATCTCCCCACCCTCTCTCCTCCTTTAAACTCAGCCAGCATCTTCGGCCTCTCTTCCACTTGTCATACACGCGAACCACAACCTTTTCCTACCAGGCGGTTTACAATCAGCAGGCTTGTAAAACTATCTTCTTTTTAAAATAGTTAAGGGCACAACATGTAAACACCGCTTGCTACTATCTCTGAGCTTGCCATGGAAACATGCTGAGTGGAGATCTGGAATAACCACACTGCCTTAACTCCACAAAGCCACAGAGAACTTAGCTGTGACGACAGGGCATTTGCATAAAACCCCAGCCACTTTTGACACCTAGAGACATAACCTCTCTGTGCTGCTTGGCAAGGCGTTTCAGTGAACTGGTTTATTATTCTTACTGAAGAGCTCTAAGTTAGCTTGAAAACTTCCATTTGTTGGCTTAGCTCTCTGGTGCAGGACAGTGCTGAATTCAGGTGAAAGAGAGAATAAATGAGAAAGGGCAACAGCCTGTTTTTTTTTTTTTTTTTTTAACTGAATGGCTCCAAGAGTCTGTCCAGATGAAGAAAATTGACTGACGTAGCTGTTCTGGAATTACTATTCTATGCAGGCATCTCTCCCCCATATAGATATTATTCTGGAATAAAAATGATTTCATTCTCAAAGGAAAAAACAACAACCAACCAAAGAAAAAACCCACTCTGTCCTGTAAGCAAAAACCATTTTAGAGTAGAATGTCCACAAGTGGACCCATGGTGGATTATTTATTTTAGTCAATGTCGACCCACACACAGAAAATTCAGTGTAAGTGATGAACAAACAGAAAAGCTGTAATATATATGGTGGGAAAGATTTGGGGTATATTACACCCCTCACACTGGAGTGTGAGTGGTGTAATACGGCCCCAAATCTTCCTTTCATCAGGCAAACTCAAAACTCTTCACAAACATTAATTAATCCTCAAAGCAGTCCTGGAAAGAAAAAAGCCATTATACATCCATCCCAATACACAGAGAGGGAAATTGACGTTGAAATTTAATGCTTTACCCAGGACCACATAGTTTCCAGCGGCAGAGAAGGAATGAAGGCCCTACATACCAATCCCACATCCCTATAGCTGATGCTAATAAGCAAAAGGGAAGAGACAGCAGGAATAATTGAGGGGCAGAAAAACAGCCTGGAGGAAGAAGAGACAGGAAAATATGTGGGATAGAATGGAGGGAGAAGCAGGAAGAGAGACCAGAGAGCAGTGAAGTTGGGCACACACCACTGCACAGAGACGCTGGAAAAGTGAGACAATGGCAGCTTCACACGGGAAGGCTGTAAGTGAGAGAGATGAGGAATGGGAGCAACAAGAGATCAGCAGGGGAACAGAGCAAAATGAAATGAGGAAGGAGAGAAGATGCACTGAACTGGTGAGAAAACCGACTGCAGCCTCACCTCTTGGCACTGGTAGATAGCAGCTTAGAGTTTTTACTCATGCTGACTTTGCTTCCTTCTTCTTAGGTGTGCTTGTCTCTTTTTCTGTCTGTTGGTTGGAGGATGAAGATGAGGAGGAGCTGGTGCTGGCCCTCGAATCGTCATCCGACATAGCGACCCCCCCACCACACACCCCAACCTGGAGAGGAGACACCACGGGGCACGGGGAACAAACAGTGAACACAGACACACAGAGAAAGGCAGCTGACAATCTCGCTCTGTGTTTGGGTCATGCTCCCTTTAAAGGGTCCTCGTGTCTCCCTCTCCTCCTCGGGCCCTACAGCCAAGCGGGGGGAGCAGCAGCCTCCCCTGTACTACTAATGCCACGGAGAAGGGAGAAAGGGACTTCTAAAGCTTCCTCTCAGAAAGCAAGTGCAAAATGAGAGAAGGGACTGGAACAAGGACGACTGCAAGGATCAGGGAAGCGCTCACAGCAGTTCCTTGTGATCTCCCCCAAACCGCACAAGTGAGAGGAGCCATCGCCGCCCACCGCCACCCAGCCTAGGGGTGCAGGGGATAAAAATGGCACCGCTCGGGTCCCCTGGGCTCCCTGGAGGCCGGCGGGGAGGGACAGGCCGGGGGGCGACCATCACCAGCGCCCTAATGGAAGCGGGGCATCACTGGCAACAGGGGGAGACCCCGACGGGGTTCCCTGAGCTGTGGCAGGGGGGGAACCTGCACCCACTGGATCGAAAGGCTGCGGGATCGGGCGTGGGGGGCATGGGGAGGGGGGGCAAAGGGAACAGCACACGGGAGGGTTTGGGGACACCGAGGGGACCCGCTGAGGCCCACCACGCTGTAGGGCAGGGTGGCAGGGGGCAGGAGGGGTCTGTGCTGCGCTGCGGGGGGAGGAATGGGCCAGGGCCTAGCGGGGTGCGAGCTGAGGGCCCGGGGAGCAGCGGGGTGCCGGGGGGGGGGCACCCCGGCTCCGTGCGGGTACCCCGGGGGCGCGGGGCTGGAGGCATAGCCCGGCCCCGGGGGGCGAGAAGCCGCCGGGTGGGGGGACACGGGACACGGGGGGGCACAGCCCGGCGGAGCCGGGGGGCTGCGCAGGGGGCCCGGGGACGGTCGGGGGCCGGCACAGGGCCGCCTCCCTCCCGCTGCCACCGGCGCCCCGGGGAGCCCCCGGCGGGTCGCCCGCGGCGAGGGCCGGGGTCCGGGGGTCGGGGTCCGGGGGGGGGGGGGGGCTCGGCCGCGCTGCCCCGGCGGCGGGCCCGCAGGCCGGGCAGGCGGGGGGCCGGGGGGGGCAGCGGTACCTGACAGCCCCGGGCGCGCCCCCCCTGCCCCGCCGCCTCCCGCCCCATCGGCGGGCCGCGGCCGGCCCTGCCCCTCGCCCCTGCCCCCGGGGCCGGCGGGGAGGGCGGCGGGGGGCGCCCCGTCCCCGTACCTCTGCCTTTGTGTCTGGCTGCTCCTCCTCGGTGCGGCTGGGCCTGGCCACTCGTGTCTCTCTCGCTGGGAGAGAAGCGGAAGTGCTGCAACAGCAACTATTAAACAGGCAATGGCTTCCCTGCCTACCTCCCCCACCGCCGAGCCGGGCCGGGGGGCGGCGGGCACGGGGCGACACCCGCCGCGGCCTCCAGCCCAGGGGGGCCCCGGGGGGCGGCGGGGGGAGCCCCGGCTGCGGGACTGCGGGGGGAGCCCGGCGGACACAGCACCCCCCTACCTCCGGGGGGGGCCGGGGAAGGAAGGAAGGAAGGAAGGGGCGATCGGAGGGGGCTGAGTTGTTAATGGAGACCCCCTCTGGAAAGTCACCTGCGAAGGTGTCAAGTCGGGAGGGGGGGGGGGTGATAAACGCCCTCCCCCGCTCCGGTTTGCGCTTCCATGCGAGTGCCCCAAAGGGACGAGGTCGAGGCAGGTGGCTGGGAGAGGGGCAGGCTCGCGGGGCTGCTTTTTTTTAAGGCGGAGAGGGGGCTATTAGGTTCGCGGGGGGGGGCTTTGGGCTTTCCCCCTATCCTCAGAACTGTTTCAGCCCCGAGGCTTCTCCCCTGCTTTGTCCCTCCAGCAGCACCAGTAACTTCTCACCTGTCTCAGTTGGAAAGCAATAAGAACAGAAAAAAAAAAAAAACAAAAAACCAACAAACCCCAACCAAACAAAAAAAGACAGCCTAGCCCAAACCCCACCACCACCACAAGCGAGCCAAAAGGATCTCCCGGCGGCTCTCCCGTCTCTCACCTGTTCCAGCCCCAAAGCAGCAGCTGTGTCTCCCCTTCCCTCCCCTGCTCAGCCCCCCAGCAGCAGCAACAGCAGCAGCAGCAGCAGCAGCAGCCGCTTCCCTCTCGCCCTCGCCCGGAGTTCAGGATTCCATTGTCCCCCACGCTGCGCCCGCTGACATCACTGACACACAAAGAAGGGGCACTTCGTGATGTCATCAACGCATGCTGGGAGAGGAAACAAAATCCTGGGCTCGGGGCTTGGCAGCGACAGCGAGAAAAAGCCCCTTCGCTTTGCCAAAGGTAAAAGTATTAGGGATATATATATTTATATATATATTTTTTCCCTGAGTCCCCTGGTGGGGAGCCCGTCTGCGCGGAAGGCGCAGCAGCATTCAGCCGGCTGGGGTGCTGTTGTATTGTATTTCCGAGGCTTTTTACTCTTCTCCCCCAAAATGTTGGTTGTTCATCCCCCGCTCTCTGCCCCTGGGATGGCGGTGCCGGCCCAGTGGGCTACCACGGCTTGTCCTGGGGTTGCCCCAGTGGGCCAGGGGAGCCGGCCGCCCACCAGCTGCCCCCGGGGTGAGCTTGGCTCGGTGCCGCTGCTTTCCACCGCCTGTCGAGGGATCCTGTATCGAATTGCCCGGCAAGGTTCGGCGGCCGAAAATACAATGGCTGTCACCGCCAAGCATCATAATAATTAATAGGACTGTGTGTTTCCGTCGTTCCTCCTGCTGGAGGACCTCGGAGCGGGCTGCAGGAGCTGAGCAGGGCCAAGGGGCTACGCGACAAAACAGGGGGCAAAGGGGTGCCCGGCCCCACAGCAGCTCGGGGCTGCAGAGCATCGCGGCAGCTGGGACAGGGATGGTGGTGGTGCTGGTGGTGGTGCTGAGGTGTGGGGGACTGAGGTGTGAAGCCCAGGCCATCAGCCCACAGGTGACACCATGGGGCCTGTCACCCAGAGCTGCTGGGGCTGGCTCCAAACACCAAGATGGCCCCGGCAGGCATGGGGTGCCATGAGGGCCTGGCAAGGCCTAAGGCAGAGGCCTTGAGCGGGGACAAAACCCGAAAGGTTGGGTTGGGTGATGAATGGCCATGACTTCTTTAGGGGACACTTGGGACCTCAAGGAAAGGGGTGTTTTGGCCAACTCTAGGGGATACCAAACCTCTCCTCCAAGAGGCTATAGCTTCATGCTTTTGTGACTAACTGCAGGGGTCTGGTGGTGGCACTGGGCTTTCACCATTTACATCCAGTAATCCTCAAGCCAGAAATGCTGGAGAGACCGCCTGAGTGGGCACAGTCATTCCTTTGGCCTCCCTTCCCTGCATTTCCTTGGACCTCTGCACATGGTTCTTGTTCTCTTGTTCTCCCTCTTCCCCCGTCTTTCTGCACGCTGCTCACCAGCACCTCATTTCACCTGGGTTAATCCTGAAACTACTGATACTCCCCACAAACTTGCTGCCCAGTCTCTCATGTGGTTGAACAGTGCAGGACACGCACACCAATGACATTGTAAGAGTCACTATGATAAAAGAAGTAATTCCACTGCAGTTTCACACTTACTGTTGTGGTTATTTTGTTTGTTTGTTTGTCTGTTTCCTAACTGTCTTCAGTCTTTCTTACCTCTGGTTTCACATATTAGGACATGGTGAATTGTCCTCCAAAAGCAGCTTGCTAGCAGAGCCAACCTATCTAGTTTCACCTATGGGAATGACACTTGTGAAGCCATAGTCATCCTTTCCTCCAGTAAATGTAGAACTTTGACATGTCCACCCTTGACCAAGGCCTCAAAAGAAATAATAAATTTTAATGAAAACTGGCATTTTGATAAATGCAGATGATCTGGATCACTTAGTGCCCCTCATTGATGAAAGGGGGCCAAATTCAGCTCCTATATACTTAACAACAATTCAAGGTGTCAGCATCCTCCTAACTAGCCTGGGTGCTTTGGAGGATGCTGCTGGTGGTATGGTGGTACACACGGGATGACAGCTGTGGGAGACGAGAGGACACAAATCAGTTGACTAGGCTTCACAAATGTCACTGCTTATGGAACAGCTTTTTAAAAACAAAAACTTTTCACTTTCACTAAAACCTCCAGCCCTTTCCTGTCATCACAGGAAACCTGCACCAAAGTCAAGTGAGACAACTGATATTAATAATGAAAGCCCTCCACTTCTGTAATAGGGTGTAAGGAAAATGGAAAGCTTGTTAACAAATCTCACACACTTTTTTATGTTATTAGGGGGTTATCTGCAGACCAACCTTTTCTGCACCACATGATCCTTGGTAACCCCGTTCAAAGCAACATGATAACCAGCACCAGTGGTTATTTACTTTGAAGCCTACCCAAAAATGCATTCTCTGAAAGCACCTACTAATGTCATCACTTGTGTGGCTGTTACAGTGGCAGCTCCCAATTTATGACTCACCTCTCCTGTGCTAGCAATGCCATACCCAGAGCCGTGGAGAGAAAGGGAGTCAAGGAGCCAACTTTTGCGCCCAGAGATATTTTTGCAGCTTGTCTTGCTCCCACCCATGATTGTTCTCTCAGTCTCCTGCAGAGACACTGAAGGACCGGGAAAGAGGGCAGAATATGATCCTTTTTCCAGCAAATAGGTGAACCAGCTCCTCTAATCGCATCGGTTTCCACCTTGGGAATTTTGAGACAGCCTCACTGGTCTGCTTCTATTTCTTTCCTGAGAAGTGTATACACTTTATCAGGCAAGCTTTCCCTCTTATCAGTGCTTCCTGCCACTGTCTCCTTACTTTTTTTTTTTTTTCTTTCTTTTTTTTTTTTTGGCCAAGTCATGCAAAGGACTTGCAGAGAAAAACTGACCCAGATTATTCACTTTCCCTGTGCCCCAAGCTTTTTTAATCTATGGTGTTAGCTCACTGTAGAAACTGAATAGGATTAGTCACTTTTCCCTCTGGATTGAGTTTGGAGGAGGCTGCAAGGCTAGATGACTAGAATCAAGTTGCCTTTGAGGCTTTGAGCTTAATTCACAGCAGAAGCTAGCCAATTCAAATCAAACCGAGCCTGCTGCTAGAGGAAGGTGACTAAGATTAGTCCCTTTGCACAGTCTCAACTCCAGATACATTTTCAGCATTATTCCTGGCTGGTCTTTCTGGGCCTGAGCCAAAGCCCCTTATATTTCCATCAGTTCCGTTGAGTTTTGCATCAGGCCTTTTGTGGGGAGCAGAAAAGAAATGATCATCTGTTTGGCTCTCCTGATGCCAGCTCAATGCTAATGTCATGCCTGCAAGTGACAGCAGGAAAGCCAGAAACATGCTGTTATCTCACACAGTCCTGTGGTGACAAACTCTGTCCTTTCTGTGTGACCCTGTGATACAAGGTCAGGTAGCAAGGAAAATCTATGACGAGGCCAGAACTCATGACACAGCTATTTGAATAAAACTAGCCAGAAACTCCGAATTATGCTGAAAGAGGAAGGAACTGTATTCAAATGAGAGAAAAGGTAACAGAGAAAACGCAAATGCACATTTCTGTGACATAAGGGTAGTGAATACACAGGCTCACCCTATGGTTTCCTGCTCACAACTATCTTGCCGTAACTTAGTGATGCAGCCCAACTTCCCTTGCTGTACTTTTGTCAAACAATATGGCTTTTAGTCCTTAGAGTTACACCTTCTTCTGTTCCTTACAGAAGAATGGAAGGGTCCGCAAGCAGAAAAATGCTTGTTTCCTCTACTTTTATTCCAGTGCCAAAGACGACTTAGTTGTGGAGGGAAAAGCTTAGGTCTCCTTTCAGACCCCTGCTATTTGCTACTTGTTTGGTGTTTTGTTTGAGGCTAGTCCTGGGAGCTCTCTGAAGCCTTGCTGAGAGGCTGTCGTGTGAGCAGAAAGACTTCAGACCCATTACATGTTTTGGCCTTATAAAAATCCCGGCCAAGCTCCCATAGACTGAAGAGTGGCTGGCAATTCATTCCAAAAGCTTACACAGAGCTGCATATAACCAACCATACATATCTTCTACTGCTCCATTGCTTCTTTCATGCCTCTCCTGGAATATGGTCTGGTTCATTTTGGTAACTGAAAAACTAAAGATGCTGAGATCAATTCAGTTTCACAGCATCATAAGAAGTTTCATGAGATTTATTTCCCAGGGTTTCTGCCTTGCTTCCAGGTGATGAGATTGAGCCTTAAAATTGCTTTACCTTGAAGATACAATGATTCACTGCTGTCTCCGTTTGCCAGATCTATAGCTAGTACTTAGTATTCGGGACTGAGAGCTACACAATGCTTTTTCTGTTGATGTCTCTAGCAGTCACTCCATATTTCTGATACCCATTTTCCTTCCTCTAAAGGAAGAGAATGATGTTAATCGAGAGTTAGACTGAAAATGTCGAGGTGCTCATACAAACTTCACCCATAGCCACTCATTAGACTTTTCTGTCACTTCCTTTTTGAGCCTGCTGGATCTGCTTTTCTGCAGAATGCTGCTTCCCCAGTGGTCTCTCTGCTTCCTTTGGGCTTTGCAGTGGCTGGCTCTGCTTTCCTTCTCTGTCTGTGCAGTGCACAAGCTCCCCAGACTGCTGTATTCCAGACTCCTTGGCTTTTTCTCTTCTGGCACAGTGTGCTCCCCTAGTTCAGATGTTTTTCCTGTTTCTGCCTCTTTTTCAGTTTACAGAAAGTACTGCTTTATGGACCGTCATCAGCTCTCCATTTCTACATACCACTTTTCCTTGGCAGTGGTGCTCAGAACCTGAAGAAACTCAAAAAGGGGAGTTGTTATAGTAGAATAAGAAGTAGATGGATTATCGTCAATGAGTCCTGCCCCAGGAAGTCTCCTAGGGCATGGCATTGCTGTTGGCAAGAGTCCTGGAAGAGGTGAAAGGTGTTGGCCAACATGACCCAGACAAAAGGACTCCTGCACACAGTGGGTCGAACAGCAGCAAATGCACTATTTTGGCCACTTTTTGCCTGCTAACTCACAGAAAATTCCAGCTTGCCATTTAAACTTGTGTTTGCTTTTTATTTGTCACTACTGAACGGCCAATGGTAATGGCCACTGCTGGACCAAGTCTCTGCTTGACACTTTCCGGTAACAAATAGTTAGGCTGGGACATTCCTGGTGTGATGCCAGGTGTAACCTAGGAAAAGCCAGTCCAGAACACTGTTTTGACAGCGTAAAGTGCAACTCCTGATGTTGTGCTTTGCCCATACAACTGTCTTGTCTGCACAACTGTGCCAAAGATCTTTTATTTGTTTTCTGGTGTAAGCTTAACTCAGAGTGTCTCTGTCTTGTAACAGAACAGTCAGAGAGGAGAGCTGCTGGGGATGGCTTATTAATAGCGTATGCTCACAGTTTGTGTCTCTGCCTTCGTAGGGTGCTTTGTGAAATTTAGATGAAAAGGACAGTATTTTTCATACTGTTGGCAGCATGTTACAGGTTAACCGTAGACTCTGGAGATGTACTCTGTAACGTCCCTTGCTCATTGTGGATATGCACACCCACAGGAAGATATACAAAATGTTGGTCAATTGTGCTACTTAAGAATTTAGCAATAAATGGAGAAAATAATTTTCCTAGTATCTGAGACAAAGGAGTTTCTCACTATATAGGTAATATTTCTCACCTACAGTCCTGTCTTTCTTCCCTTTCAAATATTTCTCAGTGTCACAGTATGTGTCACTCTGGCTCAGAGAGGTTAGCACAAGAAAGTCTGCTTTGCTTGCTCATACACTGAATTGGTAATATTCTTATTCTAGTTTATTTTTTCTAGTAAAAAATGAGTGATTCCCCGTCTGCTCCAATTCTGTGGATTTGTAAATCCATGCGGGGAAAAAATCCACATGTCCTAACTTCTCAGAAAATGTATTTAGTGAGGATTTCAATTGACTCTTTCAACCTCTGCCTCCTCATCTAACAAAGGTTCTTCTCAACAGAGAAGGATCAGGAGAGGTGTTCAGGGCTCAGTAATTTCACTCTGTGGCTTGACTACAGTTCAAGACTTCAATGGTCTTCAACTGCAATTTTTCTCCCTAGGCCTCCTTATTATTACAGAGCCCTTCAAAAGGCAGCGATAGAATCACTCAGACTTTTACAGATCCCTGATGCTGCATTCTTGAGAAACCAGTGTATGGCACTTCTTTTCTTCTTCTTTTTTATTTTTTTGTCTGACCAGCACATGGAAACAAAGAATAGAACGTGCATCTGATTGTTAACCATTACTTACAGGCAACGCGTAAACATTATTACATTATTTTTTCATATTTATTGAGGGAGAATGCATTTTTCATTTCTCACATAAAGTCCCTAGTTAAAACAAAAAGATGTATGCTATTAAAAACTCCAGCATTTGAGAGCCCTTCATTTTGAGAATTTCTAAAAGCCATTGTCTATTTTTTTCGTCCTGATATAGGCCATGGTAACTCTCAGATGCCAAAGGTTATAGAGCACAGCGTGTTCACAGCGTGGACTAAAACTTCACACATACTGTTTTCTTATTATCCCTTCACGGTATTACCCCTAATCACGATCTCAAAAATTCCACACAGCATCTTCAAAAATTGCTTACATGGATGTATAAGCTTAGGAAATCTAAACATTTCTGAATGCCTGTAAAAGATATTTCTTTGTTAAATAGCGTTGTGTTGCTCTGCTCTGTTCCCGTACAATTATAAAAGGTGGCTTTGATATGTGGCTTCTTGCTAAGCTAAAGAATGTCATGTCTGTGGCCTGAAGGACAGCTAGATATTTCAGGCTTTGTCCACCCAGGCACATTTCACCCTTCACATCAATACAGCTATATGAGCATGGTTAAATAAGCATAACCCTACCTGTGAACTCCCGTCCCAACGTAAAAATATTTTCTCCAGTTCAGCTGAAAGCCTTTCCAAAGCAACATAAGTCAAAGTTGGAAAAAGGCTCACTTCTAGGGTGTTCACACAAGGAACTATCAGTATAATTATATAACATTACATAACATAATAACCTCTTTTGTTGTACAGACATGCTTTGGGAAAGTTTATCCATGGTGTAATGCTTATTCATTCTTT